>NW_027042485.1:600000-1004299 GCF_035927105.1 Exophiala bonariae
GAAGGTGGCAGTTTTACTGGACGTGGATGGGGCAACGCAACTAAGCGCTTTCCCGCGCGTGATGGCACCGACTTGGACGATTTGCTGTCCGGCCCATTACTGAACGTGATCAAGAAAGATAAACAGGAAACCCAGGTGACATCGATACCTAGGGCGCCGGAGAATCAGATTGAACAGGCTGCGCAAGACCGAATTGGAACCCAACCTGTCAATGCCAACCAAGATTTGGCCTCTGCCAACTTGGAGTGTCAAGAGATCGACAAGGCAACGAAGGGCGAGGATAATCTCCTGGTCAAGAAAGAAGAGACATATGATGCCCTAGCAGGGTCCACGGTGGACAACATTCCAGAAGAAACACCAATACCAGTGTTCAAACGCCGGAAAGCCAAGGTGTCATGATACAGGTTTTATGAGCAATTTGCAGAGGGTTTCCATGCAACGAAGTCGGCGAGGCACAAACGAGCCGAGGACAACCAGATAAGCGAGATGACCGATCAGGGAATATCAACCACGCACAGATTGCATTGTGGTAGGATTAAACCTTGAGACGATTTCCCTTGATCGTTATTGGTCGGCTTGATTCTCAGAGCATGAATTTGCAGAACATGGTAGTCCACGTGGATTTGGTCCAGTGCGGCGTGCCTCGTACCGTCTGCAGCATCGTGTTTACGGAGTACGAGGAGGAAGTGTTAAGAATGATTAACATTGGACAGATCCAACCTCGTTAAACTTCGGTGATGAACACGGGATTACCTCCAGTATCAGCTAAGTATCCGTGGGCGGTGGGTGACGGAGATCAACTTTTTGCTAGATTCCAAGGTTACCAGCATGTTCCTTGATTTGAACTTACACTTTGGGCTGCAGCCGAATGGTACGTCCCCGTAATCGATTGTTAGCACCACGCAGCAGACATTCAGATCAGGGAATTCATGATTGCTGAGCATAATACGAAACACTTTGAGTATGCATACTCGTACACTGAGGAGAGCCCATGTATACGATTCCATCATTGATCAATATTGCTCTTGATAGAGCTACGAGTACTTCGACGTCTCAGTGGCATGGACCAGCCTCGAGACCTCTCGGTGGACAGGATAATCCGGATTGTCAGACGTAGTGGAGGTACTTGGTACGAAGTACAGCAGTAGCAGCTCGCAGGCTACGACAAGTCGCTTGGCCGTGTTTCAAAAAAATTAACTTGCGGATAGCCGACACTCACTAAAATGCGACTTGATGATCGCGCGAAGATTACCCACAACCTACCAATTGGCCCAATGGCACCCGCGAACGACACTCGAGTCATTCCAGACCCTTCGGTTATTTCTCAAAGGTCAAGGGCGACGACAGCTTATGCGCCCAGCCGTTAGGGCCACAGCCCGGCAGGTTGTTGTTAACAGCTTGCTGTAAACTAACATTTGGACTGGATTCATGGTCCAGTCAAGAACCTGGACAGCCTGGCTCGGAGAATTGTCCAATGCACTGACCAACATGCATCCCTTGCAATCGTCCTCTCAAGCTTCCGGCCGACGCGCATCACTCTTTATCGAAAGTGAAAGTTGGCCTTGCTTGATTTTCAGCACCAAAGAATGACCAGGGTTCCAAATAGGCTGTTAGGCGCTATCAAGCCTGAAGGAAGCTCTGCATGACCAACCCATGCCCCTTGAAGAATGTCCAGTTCTACGTCTGGCCATCTAAACGTTGTAATTTCATTTCATGCATTTATCGTATTGAACTCAACTGCTCATGTGACAACAAGGCAGATGAAAGGATAAACGTGTTGACAAATGCTCCCTGTTTCGGTGCCGGATCAGACGCGGAGGATCAAAGCGTGGCACTGGGTGGCTGGCCACTTAGCCCTTGGACCATAGGGCCTTTCGGGCCATGCAACGAACGACTCATCTGGTTTACGGGGTCAAAAGGGCCACAAATTACAACGGCCAAACGCACTCCCGAAAATCAAAGAGTCGGGAGTTGAGATTTGGTTTCTTTGCAAGGAGCACATGGCGTCCGTGCACCAGATTCAAGTGGAGCAAACGGATTCTGGTGGCTTTCTCTCGCGATCATGATGCAGGATACCATAGTATCGTACAATCGGTGTCGTAGCTTTAGTGGCCTTTGAGACCCAGAGAGGGGGAGAGGAACTTTGTATCTTTCAAAATGTGTTTCACACGATAGCATACATTGTAACGAGGGGGAGGGTGGTTGTGTGTGGTGATCAAACCACTGTTTCGATGGCACATCACACATCACCAATTTCCCTCGGTTTTCTCCAAACTGCTCCAAGACCGGCCTAGCGAGGGAGATAGCTAGACGCTCGCTCTGGTATGTAGGAGCTACAGCCTACCTACGACGACGCTTTTTGAACCAGGCTAAGAGCAAAAGCCGAGTGCGGAGGGCCGGACAGACGAAAACGGACAGGAACACGAAGAAAACGGGGGAAGGGGAGGGGGGTGAGCGACCAGACAGGGAGCAGGGGGAGATATACGAATACTGTGATGCAGACGGATAGTCCGTAGGATACAGGTGCGAGAACGAACAAGATACCCAAGATCGAAAAGAGGCACCACGAGTACGAGTACGGGCTATGATTACTTTGCTAGACGGACTACATGCTGACATGGTCACATTGAGCAACAGACCAGACCAGACTTGACAGCCAAACCAAAAATCAGATTGGCGGGAACTGCACGGGACACCACCGCATTGCCAGTGCTACCTACTCAGGTCACCCGGTGCTGATGGGGTTGTCATTCTGGCGTTGCTTGCGATCGGTTGCCAATCTGGTTCGAGCGTGCTCAGCCTGTGGACTGACTGTGAGTTCCTGCCTGCCACTGGCACTGGCACTGGACGCACCCGACCTGCAGCAATTCTCGAAAAGCGACTAGCAGGGTTCTAGAGTCGCTTGGCAACGGTCATGACATTTGCGACAGAACAAGTGGTCCCCTCTTGCCCCCCCTCCCCGTGCCCCTGGTCCTGCTCGAGGACGGTGGATTGCGGAAAGGTCTCAGAGATCAGACATCCACGAGTCAAACTAACTCCATATCCATTCAAGTCCCAGAGACAAGCAGGGAGGAGTCAAACCCAACGTCCAAACTTCCAAGCTACCGGCAATGTTTCAACAGGCTGGGTCGAAGGTGGATTGAAGACTCGAGAGAGGAGACAAGTTGACCGACTCACACAATAATGAATGGTGGATTCTCGGTGTGCCGGCGGGTTCATTTCTTTTTCGTTGTTTTCGTCCATCAACTCTGCCTCAAGTTCGTCCTTGCGCCGATTTTTATTTGTCCATGTTTGTGGACCCCAGTCAGCATGGGTTGATGACGATGATCAAACCGGAGTTCCTGTTCCCATGTATCGCCCTTTTGGACAATGCATTTTCCCTCGAGGTGGCATTCTGATACTTTTCAGCTCCCATCACCTTCCGTATTCGAAGGCACGCCATCGCAGCACCAGGAGATGGTCCTGGAGCCTGTGATAGAGTGAATGTTACTGTGTCTCTAGGTAGCTAGTGCCCTCCGATGCATGATAGACAAGCTCGATGCAAGTGGACTGAGTGGGAGCGCTAGGAGTGGTCATAACCTGCGGGCGGACGCTAGCGAGGAAGGTTTCTCTCTAGGCCACCTGGACTTTTTAGGCACCCTCGTCTTGCTTAGCTTGCAGCCTAAGGTCGTTTGGCGCCGGGAGATGCCCTAAGCGAGAAGCCCGTTTGACTGGGATACCAGGGGATGGTTGCACCTCGTCCAGCGAAGATGAGAAGCATCACCGTGGACGTGTCGGGCCCCAATCCTTCGCTGGTGGGCCATTGGCTGTGGCTATTTGGCAGAGGCCGCAGAGGAGACTGTGTGGCACGCTCGCTCTCAATATGCTTGTCGTCTAGGGCGGCTGAGCGACTCGAAGCGACTCGAAGCGAGCGTTGTTCCAATTTCGCCATCGACCGTCTGATTCATGCTCACTGTGCTTCGGCACTTGGGCGTCCGTATCGCCTTGAGAAAAGAGTATCCTCTTGTGCAGCACACAACTGTCAACCCCCCTCCGACACTGGAACAGACCCAGAACAGACATTCAATCGTTTCACGGGGCCTGAATGGGCGACTAACCCAACCAGACGCCCAGGGTATCGCACCGCTAGTCCACAGGCCCTGTCTTGAATTGATCCTCTCTCCGGCCATGCCACTTGCTTGCCTGTTGTAATAGAGCATCATCATGTTACTATGGTGCAGGCAGCACTAGCGATCAATACAAGTCTTGACTCTTCGATTGCTTTGAGTCTCGTCCTCCGCTCGGTACTGGCAAGATCCGCTCCCTATCCCAGTCGAGGCCGGGTTCATCCCTTCTCGCCTTGATCGTTCTTTTGTGTCGCCTACTTACCTGCATCTTGCTGCTTGTCCCTTCCTGCTTTGCTACCCACCACGACCACTGGATCTTTCTTGCGAAACCACTCAGTACTCTTCATTCCAGACGCTTCATATCCCAGAGTAATATTCTGGCTGGCTGGAGAGCAGCGTGGGAATCCTTGAACGCTGGCATTGATCCATCATTCAGTGACGAAATTGCTGGTGGTCCTCTAGCAAAAGCAAAGAAGTCGCTTGCGCCCGGAACTTTGGTGGAAAACCAAAGAGAATCCCATCCAGACACCCTAATCGGCGAGGCCGTGGTTCATCAGCGTTACGAACGCTGGCAGCTGAACTGGAGTTCATCAGCCCTTATTCCTCGACCCTTCAAGGCTACTCGCTGGGGACGGTGGTGTCACCAGCGTACGAGTCGATGAATTATTCATATTCGACCTCAGGGTCGTTACAGCCTATGTCGACATCGATCAGTCTACCACCGATAAGCAGCATCGATTTCAATGCGCAGACACAGAGGTCGTCACCAGAAGTCGTACAACCACTCCCACCACCTCCACCAGCGGCGCCACGCGTGCTGCCACCACTGCCATATCCATATGCTGTACGACCTGCACCTCCCCCACCTCCGCCTCCCCTGGGTCACGAGTATCTGCAAGCTCGACCTATATATCCGGGGATGCCTTCAAGTATTCACTCTCCATATCAGCCGATGCATGGTCGAATGCCACTTCCTTCGACGACTGATCCCAACCTGATTGTTGCCCCGACACGACACAAAGCCAAGGAGGTGAAAAGACGGACCAAGACAGGGTGCCTGACTTGCCGAAAGAGGCGTATCAAAGTGAGTAACGATTTATGTTTTGTTCTGTTCTATTCCAGATGCAGCCTTGTCCGAAGTTCGAGTGCATTATCAACGGTTGCAATTCCCGCATACCAGAATTCACGGGCCGAGCAGTTGGCAGGTTTTGGGTGGTGGGCGTGCTTGGGGGGCAGGATTACACGTGCTCCACTCGGTTGGTGGCGCACCTGGAGTTCACCACGCACAAACCAATTTGGAGGGCTAGTGGCCTGTGCCCTGAGCCTAAACTACCCGCCCTGGGGGCTTGCCAACGGTCTCTCGGTCTTTGTTTCTGGCCTGTTGCCTATCCGTATCCTCGCCCTTGCTCCGCCTGGCGATCCTCACATCCTGGGCACGCACACACAAACTCATTCGCCTGACACACACACAAATCCATTCCCCAACCAGAAGCACTCTTTGGCTCTGATTTGAGCATCCGTCCCATTTTCATATCCTGCACATCAGCGCTACACACTTGCACAAGCGACTCCCTACCTTGCGAGGCTTTTCTCGCCACGAGATTGCGCATAGGCCTCTATCTGTGTCTTGCTCATTTTCTTTGGTGGGGAGCGGGGATTCAATCTCCTCGCTTCCACATGCTTCTCCTCACTCCTTCTCTCTTGGTCCTGTTTACCCCTAGTCAAGACAGACAACTAACGATTTTCTTCTCAATTGACAGTGTGATGAAGGTCGACCAGAGTGTAGGAATTGCATGAAGAGCAAACGTGTCTGTCAAGGTTACGACCCTGTCTTTCAGTCACAGGGGCCTCATTCAATCCACCCTGCGCCATCAGCGTCAACCAATAATTCACACACTACCCATACCCCAACAACCACATCCATCAACAATCAATCAAGGCGTTTCACGACCACTGGCACGCCCATCAGCCCACCCGTTCCTTCTCACACTCAAGGCCTCGTCAATAGCTCCCCTCGTGAGCCAGCAGATTACCCGTATCCAAGACCACCTGAGCAACTTTTGCCCCACTTGAATCAACCCTATCATATGGACGGCCCGTCTCATTCTGGACTTTCGTATCCCCCGACTGGACGTCGTACGTACAATTTCGATATCAAGTCTCTCGTCTCATCTCACTAACTCCCGGAACAGTATAGCAATGACAGACATTGATTCCCGTCCAGACCGGCGGACGATCGAGTCCATATGTACTATTGCCGGCACCAAAATCCCAACTGTTCCACCTATTCCACCTGATTCTGTTCCCAATCTTGAGTCCATCCGGAAAATTTATGACATCGCTTTTGCCCCTGGTCTCGACAAGCTTTTGGAATCCGGTCCTTCAAAGTGGTTTGCGAAGGAAGGCTTCCAACTATTGTGCGCGGATCGGGCTCAGCTCGGGAATGTCCTTGCCTACCTGACATTGGTCAGCAATCATACAGATACGTCGAATTCCGACATTGCAACGTTGGCAAGTCAAGAAGCCAGGGTCACCTGGGCACTGCTCGAGCTCTGCATCAGACCAGAAGATGCAAGCGCAGAAGAAACTGATAAACTCGCACGACGGTGCCGAGCATTGGGTGCCATTTTGACCGGCCAGCCTTTTACAAGTCCTACAACATCACTTGCCGATTTTGTGCACCAATATGAGGCTGAGCCGGAACCAAAAGCCACCGTCTTTGAGAAGCAAACGGTCAAAAGGTCGGACGATTTTTGGAAACTGGTCGAGACCGCCGCTGCCAGCCTGGACCCAAATGGTCACGGAATTCCCTCTGCTATGTTGACTCGAATTCGACCTTTACTGGATAACCAAGAGAATCGAGACACGATTTACAGCATCATGCTATTAGGCTCAAAAGGGGCTCAACAAAGCGAACTATCGTCGGAACGAGACCTGGCCAAGCGATATCTCGAAACGCAAGCCAACGGACGTGCTACGAACCAAGTTTTGGTCACCATTTCTGGCATGGCGTTGAGGGCTTATGCAAATTGATGGATTACACTCTTTTTCTTCACACGGAGGGACTAGTCTCCACCGCTTCTTGTCACTTTCTATATTATTTTTGCCCAACAGGTCGGTCTGGAACACTACATGCTGCTAGCATTACGAAGATTATGCGGAGAGAGCGCAGACACATACCCCTACTGCTTGAGTGAGCTCTTAATGTTTTCCCTTGGCGTTTGAAAAGCGGGTTTTCCTGTTCCTCGTCTTTTGTTTTGTGCCACCAAAGTTGTTCATGGTTTTTCCCTTTTCATGTGGCCAAACATTTTCTTGCGACGGCCTTCATTTATTTCTTGGACTTTGAACAAGAAGAGGGCTATTGTCACTGTGGTGCCTGGGTGGACCTTGTGAGCATTTTCTTTCTCAAACTGGCATTCATCATGCAGGCAGTCTCTTATTGGGGTTCAAATAGGCGTAACATTTCAGTCCACAAGGCCAGATGGATTGAGATTAGGTGTTCCTTGATACTAAGGTTGGAAGGGTAAACCAAATGCAAGAACCCAAGGCACTTTTGCCAGCTTCTTCAAATTCCACCCTCTTAGAACCACGATCAACAATGACCCCTTTCCAAAACAAATGATCCTGATAAAGCAACCATCTCCAGAACCTACAGCCCCGTGCGATCGGACACGAATATAGTCACGTGGGAATCCGGCAACAGGCCGCATGACATGACAAAACAGCTCGTAAAGGCTCTCGAGGCACAAAGGACCAGGCAAGGTCGAAATAAAGCTCCCAATATCCCTGCGTCGATCAAGGAACGAAAGAAAAAACGACCAGGCCAGGCAAAGGCCGAAAGGGCTAAGCTGAAAGCCTGTGGTGGCCCGGTGGGTGATCGACATGCCAGGCTCAACAGCCTAAACCTCTAGGTTAAGGTACGGAGTAATCTAGCAAAAGACGTTGGTGCCTTGTTGTGTGCTTTGTCGGGTGAAACTCTTTTTGGGCAATTCGAGACTCGAGACATGCATGCAAGCGAGGCCCATGGTTGGAGGCTAATGTTGATTGACAGCGTTGAGATTGCGAGGGAGGGCAAGATAAGGCGGTGGGCATTAGGGCTCGAAACTAGGGGTGGGGGAGGGCTCCTCGGGCTGTTAGGCGCGGAGTTGGTGCCCCGTTGGAGCTGCCCAGGTGAGCCTAGGACCCCTTGGTAGGACGTGGCTTGGAGGTAACCCTGGGCGTGGCTCTTCTCCAGGAAACGCAGGGACCTCGAGGACCTCCTTGTCCTTGTCCTTGGAGGGGTGGAAGGAGCAGGCGAGGTTGCCTGTAGGGGCCTCTTACCTCGTATCCGTGCTCGTATAGGCTATCCTTTACCAGTGCCAAACTCCCTTGTCAAGTTGCTTGTCAATATCCGTCCTCCGTACCTCCTGCCTACAACCGAGAGCCACCATTATTCTTCTCCTTCGATAGTCTCATGCATTATCCCTGGAGCGTTCAAGGTCAGAATATCTTCATCGTCATTATCCTCATCGTCCATCCGGAATGATGAGCCATCACTTATCTGTCACATCTCGCTTCGCCGTTGAGTTTACAGGGTATGCACCACCTCCACCAACGACAAGTATCCAAATTCCATTATGGAGTGGATCTCGAAATTTCTCCTGAGTGCTAAGACATTTGATCTCGGCCACCTCGGTGCAGGCATACCTTGTCGCATCGGTTCAAATTTCCCATGTCTCTCATATCTCATCTCTAATTCTTTTTTTGATCTTCAGTGAATCCTACTAGCCACCCCTGCTTGTGCCAGCCTCGAACCTGTCAAGTTCGTTCAGATTCATCTCCATCAAGCCTTTTACCCCAGCGCCTGGCGTTCCTATTCATAGGTCGTTTCTATCACACTAGGGTTCGCTTATAGTAGGGCATTGTTTGTTCTATTCGTGGGTTCAATATCTTTCCCCTTTTTCTTGCATCAAGATCTTCCGAGCTCTTTCCTCTCCCCGCTCTACTTTTGCACATCGTGCCGCTTTCCAGACCAATTTAGCACGGCGCGGTAGGTACGGTGCATGCGAAGTAGATCATTGCATGGTGTACCTTACGTACAACAGGGAGAAGATCATGGAGTTTGTCATCTCAGAGTGGGCATTGCCAGTCTGCCACACACCCTCTCGACTGGCACACACGTGCTTGACATGTCAGTGATGCGGATGAATGCAGTCAAAATGTCGGGGGTCGACAGTGCATGATGCATGATGGCTCGTGCGCAACGGTCTTGAAATCTCCATGTTTGACAGATCTGACGGGTGTCAGTGCACTGTGGTCCGTGGCCTCGATTGCATGCACACGCCTCAGACATGCGAGCTGTCAGACGGCTGGATGATCATGACAGCACGTGGGAAATATTGAAAACTTCGGATGGCTCTTCTGGGGTGCCCAGAACGGTCTGCATATCCTCTCTCACTTCGATGGGTATACAGTGTGTGCCCGCCGACTGCTGAAGAGGAGTATACTGCTCCAGAATTGCTGGCGGTCTTCCTGGGGTGGTCGTCAGCTCAAGAGCCGAGAGATTTGACGCTGGAGGGCGCAGGTAAGGCTGAAACTGAACAAACCCAACCCTTCGCTGTGACGTGCCTTCCCGTTGATTTTGGTGGTCGACGGCTATGCCGCTGCTACCACAACTGAAGTTTACCGCCCTGACCATGTCCAAGGCTCATCAGCTGAACTCTCCCAAATAACAAGTCATGGATCACAACTCACTGTTCTTAGCAGAATGATTGCTTTCCTCATAGAAGCATCACCTAACCCCAAGACTGGAGTATTGTGCCGTTATACACGTGCGTCGCAATTTGTCTCAAAGGGCTCTCCAGGACTATATATTCACGTGGCCACTTCTCTTCGCTACCTCATCTCAGTAAGTGGCAATGCTGGACTACCTTGTTGACAGAGATCGACATATGGCTGACTGGATTGGACTTAAAAGATACGAAACGTGACGTGTTTCATGCAGCCCAGTCTGCCTGATGAGCGGAATACAACGAACATGCAACCTCACCATAACTGCGTTGAGGCTGAATTTTGCAGGAGCAGACATCTAGCCCTTTAAAATGACCTTTCACTGCGCTAGCTGGGGAAATATGGTCTTCTTGACACCCATTGTTCTTTTCTTCTGAACTCGCTCGACTTCGAGAACAGGAGCGATGTTTGGTACTTGCGCGGAAAGTTGCCTGGGACGATGGGGCTCAGGAGATTTGAACTCGAAGGCTCTCTACTGGCCTGGGCATAAATACGCCTGGAACATGACGGCACTCGAAGCATTGAATTGGGATCCTTGCGAGAAATTGGTGAGTGCAAGGGCTGCACTACGTTGCATATCATCGGAATGTGGTATTTTGGAATGTTGGCAATCTGTTGATCAAAATTACGGCTCTCAACTCTGGGGCTCCACGGTGACGGAATGGCGCATTCACAAGTTTGATTCAATCAGATTCTCAAGACTACCACCCTTCGCACCCAATTCCTGGGAAATACGGCTCATCCCTATTGGCCTTGTGGCTGCTTGTTTTGATTATCCAAATCTAACAGTGCCCGCGTTCGAGACAAATGAATGCCCCGCAAGTCAATTGGTATCGATCTCGGCAAGAGACGGGAGGTTTCCACTCTCTGAGAAGCTCAGGACATGGCTGATGCCTATGTGGCTCTCTTCAGAAATAAACTGGGAATATTGTCTCAAGCTGGAGCATATCGACGAAGTCATTCATATTCCGAGGGGTCTAGAAGACCTGCAAGTCCATCTCGTGGCAATTTACATCTTTGCTTTCATTGCTTACGCAAGTCTCGAGGTTTCGGTGTGGGGGCGGTTGAACTCCTGATTTCGGTTCTGGTCCCTTTGTACCCTGTGGTACAGTTCATCCATCATCTCATCAGCACTATCCCATACGTCGCAGCAGGTGAACCCTTCGAATGGGACTTTCTTCTGGCGGGCGTTTGTGGATGGCATACCTATGCTCAAATACACAATCTTGATGGGACAATAAGACACTTCCGGGCCTGGATCCTGGATTTATATCCTAATGAACTCGAGATGCTTCCGATATCGGTCACCAGAGATACTCGATATTTCGCACGACTCGCGGCTATACTATCAAATCTTACGCTGCTACTTTTCACTACTACGATGTATCTCCATCGTCTACATTATACCTTCAGACGTGCTACATACTGCGCCGCAACGGGGTGGAATCACAGGTCTGGATGGGTTGCCCTTGCTGCTTTGGTGCCCGTTCTTCAGTCATTGGCTTTGCATATCTCCAATGTGAAATGGGGCTTACGGCCGAATTTAGTCCATGATGAGGTCAGAACATACGACTTGAACTTCCGCCTTGCTCTGGACACCATGGCGGCCGCTGTCATACAGGAGCTGTTGATAATGCTCACGGGAAGTTTCACGTCCATCACTCTCATCATTCGCCACTTCTTGACACAGGAAAACCGTCGATATCTCTTGACAGCATTGTTGCTGTTTGGGAGTGTTGGCATCGTCCTCTTACGACCGTTAGCCTTGACGTTGAACAACCCGAACCACTGGATCCGCAAGTCTGTCTCCTGGTTGATGTTGATTGGTGCAACAGCCTATGCAGTACTGGTTTTCGTGCTTCAGATCGTGGTCGATATGGAAGAATATGCAGATCTGAGGCTCAACTTTGTCTTACCGTGGAACTATCGTTGGCAAGTTCCTTGCCCAGCAGGACTTCGTTGGTGGGGATTGTGACGGCACTCCATAAACCAATCTGCACTGGCAACCACCATGTGCATTGGTTCTAGGGAGGGATCATGCAAAGTCACGGCCAGATTGATCTTAAAGAAGTGTGTGTGTGTGTGTGTGTGAGTGTGAGAACAAACTAAACTGAGCTGGGGAATTGGTTTTTGGGATTGGACATGATAAGACTTGGGGAAAGCGACAGACCAGAGTGAATGCAGCTGACCAGACCACAATTTAGACCGGACGATACTTCTCGAAGTGCTGCTGATGCTCGACAAGATATATATCCTCGCGGCTGACAAGGTAGCTACTGTGAGATTATCACCAAGTTCACAGGAGTAGAGAAGAAACTCATGTGATTTACAGAGCAGAGAAGGAGCAGTCCTGGGATCAATATCATATATCCAAGAGATAGTAATCAAAAGCGTACTGTAGATTTGTGCTCTCTTCGATGCTCGAGATACTATTTGTTTACGGAAATACCCAAAGCTATGTTCAAGAATAAATAGAAAAGCCGTTTACTCGCCGTCTCCTGTACTACCGGCGGTAGGTACCCCAACTTTCCGTTTAAGGCCCAGGAGGCTCGGCCCTCGTTCCAAGAGCACATAGCCACGGGTGCCGCCAGGGCATTCGACCTAAGGATGTGCGTTTGGGTCATTTCTTGTTACGCAACCAGTGGTCCTTGTCCATGATTCCTCGGATTTGTAAGCCGTGGGCGGTAGAGGCTGGTGGTCTCGTCCTTCGTTCGCTGAAGATATCAATGAGTGAGTCATGGGTGGCCCACGAAATACTTGGCTCGACGCTGTTCTGAGTCCGGAGTACGGGCTCTGTTGGAGAGGAGAGGCTCTTGCCTCTCGCGTGGAACCTTGTGCTCAGAGGTGTGGGTGTGTCTCCGGCAGATGTGGCGTCATAATCGAAGCCACGGACTCTGCCTGAGGTCGTGGATGTAGACAACGGGCGTGGCGTGGGATATGCTCATTTCGCTGTGCTGTGCTGTGCTGAGGAGTTGTACACCTTGGGAGGTAAGTTCAAGTCCAAGTCCAAAGCACTGCTCATGACTATGAAGCGTGATGTCAGGGGTGACAGGCGAGCTTTGCATCCGAAGTGATAGAGCACGTCGCAATGTGCTAGGATGGCCCGTCGACCTGCCGGCGTAAAGATACAAGTTCCGACGGCCGGGCTGAGCGCGGTGTCAGAAGTGCCCTATTGTGCAGAATGGTACTCGGTCTCCAGATGGCTGTGGTAGGTGGGGAACTTCCCAGACTGTCGTGCGAGCAACGGTAAAAAGGACAGCCGCCGCTTCAGAAGCGATCGACTAGCGACCTGGAAAATCCATCTCAGGTCTCTTCGCTGTGCTTAGACTTCTCGACACTGACAATCCTCTTCCCACCCATCTTCTTGATCTCATCGGCAAGTGTACCGTCAGCATGCATGCGAGCGATATCATCGCTACCACCTAGGCTCTGGGCATTGATCATGATGTTCGGCACGGTGTGGCGCCCGGTCAGGCTTGCGAGTAGATCTTGGAGTTTGCGGCCGATGGTGGGCGGAGGTGCGTCACCACCCTCACCCTCCTCCTGATCCAACTTGTGCTGCCGGGCAGGTCTGGATATAGGCTTGTTCATCAAATCGAGCTCGACGACGTAGGGAGTAGGTGAGATGGTGTAGGTCTCGAGAAGGAGTGCTTTGGCACGTTTGGAGTAGGGGCAGTAGGACTTTGAGAAGATGATGACTAGAAGGATGCCAGTCAGCGTTGTCGTCCCTTGCCCAATAATTTGTAGCAAAGAGAATGAAAGTACTCACTTGGACTCTTCTTGAGAATCGCCTGTAACTCCTCCCGCGCCATACTCTCACCGTCCAAGGGTTCATCCTCATCGTGATGACCAGTTGCAACGCCACTAGGATATTTCGGCTTGTCATTCGTCTTGGGCATGGAAACCCTCCCTGCAATAGCAACCTCGTCGCCATCTCCGTTGAACGTAGCCTGGTCACTGATGGCCTTCTGCTTATCCAGAATCTTCTGTAGCTCTCGGTTGGTGTGAGCCGTCAAGTCTGCGTCGGATAGTGAACCACGCAGGACACCTCGACGTCGCGACAAAGATGCTTCAGTGGTCCTTCGGAAATCGGTCGAATCTGACCCTGCAAAAAAGAGGAAATAGATGATGACGATGCTCAAGGCGAGGCCGAGTGCCTGACCACGGCGGATACCCATGATGAACAGTTGGCGGGCTCGCTGTGGGTTGTTAAAGATAGTAGGAGTGACAAATGATTTCGGAGAAATGACGTTTTCGTGACCTTGGTTCGAAGGATGACACAGGTGTAACAAGTCAACTGTGATTATCGATACACAGGCATCTCTTTTACACTTATATGATTCAAAATGAAAAGGAGATGCGAAGTACAGCACATGTCACGCGCACACATGCCAGTGGCCTGTGGAAGAATAAAAGGAATTCTTTTCGAGAGATGGAAGATTAAGATTTGACAAAAGGCTGGCGTCCATGGTGGCAGATTTGAATGGGGAGAGGGACCCAGGAAGGGGATCTGAATGGACGTGATGGACACCCGACGGGCATGGGTGGAGATTACGGATAAGGTGCCCTGAGTTAAAAGCCATGCGACAAGCCCTCGGCCCTGTTTTCTCCATCGTTGGGTGAACCCGCGATGCCTATTCCAGCTACCTTTAGGGGCTATTCGCCTCACCACTGGGGCAATGCATTAAGCATCGGGAGGCTTTTCTGGGGAAGGAGAATTTTGGGTTTATCGACTGGATGGGAAGGTCAGGAGCCTCCTCGTGCTACAGGGATCCAGAAGCATCTTCAAGTTGAGCGGGGTTTAGCTAAACACTCGATGCTTCAGAGGATCACGTTGTGCACTCGTTATGAGAAACGCTCACTCAATAGAAAGAGCACCCTTCTCATCAGAGTTCGTTGTCAATACCGACATCCAAGTCAAAAGCCATTCATACAACGTACCTGAACTTCATAACCCGTCAGCTGCTGTCACACGCTCACCCTCTGATTTGACTGCCCCTGGATCTTGGCTTTTGACCTCTCCCCTCGTGTCCCATCCGTCCACCATCATATTCTGAAACGAGAGAATGTGGTCCGTCAAGAGATTGGCTATCCTCATTCTTCGAATACACTGAGGAGAGGGTAGAGCAATCAGCGGTGAGTGCTATCCTGATACACAGTCTAGGTGCTACTATACACAAGGCTACCAAACACCACTCGTGAGTCATAACTTAACCCTAGCCAGGATTCTGCGCTTTCCATAGTGATCGTCCAGGAAAAAGGAGTATCTACAACTAGGAACCTTGCCCCTCGAGAATGACATCTGTATATAAGGCCAGCTTCCAGCGACTACCCGAGGCTACAGCCACCTCAGGTCTACACGAGATATATCTCGACTCCTTTGAGGTGCTTGGGCACTGTGGTTGGCTAGGTCGTGTGATTAAATGTACCAAAGCCGTTCGATACTCGTCTCAGCCTCGCCGACGACCATAGCCATGACCGTTCGACACTACTCTACAACCTGGTCTAGGCCCATCATCATCTGTGATCTCGCCACAAGCCTGTCCTGGTGTACCGGGGAAACATGTCCCATCATGAATCCTACCCATGCAGACAGCCAATGTCTCTCTGACTGCATTATAGCCCAACGCCTTGCTATCCAAGCATTGTGCAAAAAGTGGAAGTGTAGAGCCAAGGACCGAAATCTCCGTACTATGCCATCAACCCAACCAAAACCACTTTTTGTACTCCCATCAACTCCCGCTTTGCATTTTCCCGTGAAGCGCTCTCAAATTCTCGAACTACGGCTGAAATCATCACTTTTCTTATCCGAGCATCGACTTTGTTGAATAGATCGCTGACAAGAGGTGTGCATGCACTCGAACTGCCCAGGATCTGTATCAGTCGCTGATAGGTGTCGATGAGAACGTCACATAACGTGGCAAAGACGGTGAAAAAGTCGGGGGAGAAGGGGAGGGGCGGCGTCTGGAGATATGTGTATGGCCCTTCATTGGTGAGTAATGTTGAGTTAGGCGCATCAAAGGGTCCTGGAGGGGGAAATGCTGAGGCACTGGCAAAATTGCCTGAGGCCAAGGGGACCGAAGGAGAAGGTGTGACAAGAGTCGTGGCATTGGAAGAGAAAGTCATCCCAGTGGCGGTGGTGTCTATAGAAGCATGTGGTACGTGATGATGACCACCTTCTGGCATGCTGGGGGGAGAAGAGGTAGGTGGCAGCATGGGGAGGCCAATCTCTGACACTGGTCCGCTGGATTTTCGTGGTCTTGCGATGGTACCAGATCTTTTAAACATTTGTGGGATGCGGGCTCGGCTCAGAGAACTCGCTGTACTTCCGTCAGGGGGATGTAATTGTTGGAACGATTCGAACTCTGCGAGGAGGGTGTTGAGACTTCTCAGATAGTCTTGTGCAACCGCGGTCATTGTGGCCGCCGTGCTTTGAGCATGTGGCTGTGGGTGCACATCTATAACAATAGGCAACGACATACCCAGGAGCATATAATTCATGGCTCGTCTTGACAATCTGGTCACTGTGTAGGATGGTAATTTGCAAATGTCGGCCTCGGTGAAACGGACCGTGTTGAACCAGAACGATCTTCCCTCATGGGCTTTCCGCAAATAATCCAGTGTTGCTATTCTTTTGGTAGTCATCTCTTGTATATGTGCGTGAAATGCAGATCCATTGGTGAGAGCGGCAGTGGCACTGCTGGAGAGCATCCCATTTGTGGCCAACGAGTATGCAATGTCCATTTCTGACGGAACCGCCTTGAATCCATCCGCAATTGTAGATGCAGGCTTGCCATTCAGCCCATTGCTAACAATGGTGTTGGGATCGCTAGGAGATTTCTGAAGAGGAGTTCGGGAAACCATATCGACGGCAATAGGGAACATGGTCTGAGAGGAAGCGCTCGAGGCGCCAGTCACATCACTATTGCGGGCAACGATGTCGGCCTTGATCGCATTGAGAGTGACGGGGGCAGCAGGAGCAGTGGTGGTACGGGGATAGCCTGGTCGAGGACGAGGGCGTGGTGGTGTCGAACCTGTGACAGAAAGAGTTGCATCGATGGACCCGTTGGATCCCAGAGGTTTATGCCTGCGAGAGGGAGATCTGGTGATTTTGGAGAGGAAGGCACTGGCACCGCCTCCTGAATTGGTCGAGCTGATGGAGCCGTCGCGCTGGGAAAGGGAAGTTTCGGTCATAGTATTCGCGCTGGCGGTGCCAGAGACTGAGTGGTACAAGTGGTAGTGGTTGGAGTGGCCCCAACTCTGAACTGCCAGTGGTCCCTGAATGGCCCGAATGTGCCTAGCCGGGTACTCTGCAGTGGGAGTGCAGTCAGACCGATAAAGTTCTCTGTGTGGACTGAGATGCACAATGTCTCTCGAAACTCTAACGACCAGGTTATCGTTCCTTGAGATCCTCGTGATGGGATGGAATAGGGATTGGGAGGAAAATGGTCGGGATGCCAACGCGACTAGTCGGAAGTTAGGGGGGTTCCTGCAGGTGTGATTACGACTTCACCAGGGGTTGAGGGGGGCGATGTCACGGCTTCCGGGCGCAACTGCGGCATCTTCCTTAACTAACCACGGGCGCCTGCGGGGGAGTTGGAAACAAGCGACCACTGAATTGGTGCCATCTGTTCAGGGGTCATCGCGGCTGTTTCGTATTCCTCGTCTTGGCGCTTCCCCTGCCCTTGCTTCTTCCAAGTCTGATAAGGAGCACAGGTACCTAGGTAGTTATCTGACTCGTAGTATTCATATTTGTACTTGAATATGAGTGACGACAACGTGCCCAAGTCTGGGGACTGGCCAGTAGACCCTCAAGATGAACAAGAAATTTTGAAAGAGCGCATCTGGGTCGATGGCTGTTTTGATTTCGCCCACCACGGTAGGCCAACTCCCAACACTATATGCCCCTGATCGAGGTAGGTAGAGAGCTGGTGAATCTAATGCTCAGAAATTCCAGGCCATGCGGGTGCCCTACTGCAAGCGCGTCAATTAGGGAAGGAGCTGTACGTAGGCATTCATTCCGACGAGGAGATCTTGGAGAACAAAGGCCCGACGGTCATGACTTTGTGTGAGCGGTGTGTTTCAATTTCTTCTTTACCACAGGCGGTCGTTCTTCTCTTCCATGGTGGTTGACTGATTTCCACAAAGAGAGGCTGCCGTTGACGCATGCCGTTGGTCAACCAAATCGATTCCCCATGCGCCCTATGTCACATCGTTGCCGTGGATATCGCACTATGGATGCTGGTACGTCGTCCATGGCGATGACATCACATCCGATGCCAGCGGCGAAGACTGCTACCGCTATGTCAAGGCTGCCCAGCGGTTTCTGGTCGTGAAAAGAACCCCAGGCATATCAACGACCGACTTGGTTGGTCGCATGTTGCTATGTACCAAGGGACACTTTATCCGCTCCCTAAGCGACGAATTGGCCGGCGTCTCTGACGGCAAATCCGACCCTGAGCGAGTCGCACAGGGCGCTGCCATGCTACAAAGGATCAAGGATTACGCGACAGACGAGACGGCCCTTCAGCCCGGTTCAGAAGTATGGACCTGGGGCCCACGTAGCCAGGCCAACACCGCCAACAAAACCCACGATTCGGGGTTCTTCGAGAAACTCGTCTCTGGCAATGGGCCCAAGCCCGGACAACGCATCGTCTATGTCGACGGTGGTTTCGATCTATTTTCATCCGGCCATATCGAATTTCTCAAGCGCGTAAACGAGGCAGAGAAAGGGGAGGCTTACATCGTGGCCGGTGTCCACAACGACGCCGTGATCAACCACTGGAAAGGCCTCAACTATCCCATCATGAATATTTTTGAGCGTGGTCTTTGTGTACTGCAATGCCGTTACGTTCACGCCATCATCTTTGGCGCCCCCTTCTCACCCTCGAAACCATATCTTGAAGCCATACCTCTAGGTCAAGTCAGTGCAGTTTACCACGGGCCCACCGCCTTCATGCCGTCGACATATGACCCCTACACAGATGCCAAGGACATGGGCATCCTGCGAGAGATAGAGCCTCATCCCTACGCAAACGTCAATGCGGGCGAGATTGTCCAGAGAATCATGAAGGGCCGTCAGGCCTTTGAAGAGCGTCAGAGGCGGAAGGGTGAAAAAGCCGTTGGGGAGGAGGCCACTCGTCAACGAGAGATCATGGAGCAAGAACAAGCCGCCATTGAGGAAGAAAGACGGGCTGCATTGAACTGAAGTCATCCTCGGGCTTCTCTTGGTTTCTTTTCACTTCACTTCGCATTTCTATTGCAACCTGTGCCCACAGGCATGGGCGGGACTACATATGTACAGAGTGTGTCCACCACGACTGCAAACTTCCAGGCATCGGGTTTTTTAAAGTAATCATTTTTATAGAATCCTCAAAGCCTCAAACAAAGCTCCGGCAGGGATAGCTGTGACGCAAAGTTAGCTCAACACCACCAAGAAATCCGTGAAAAAGGAGAGATGGGTGAATCCAAATCCCGCCACGTAAGAGAGATACATACTCTTCACCATAACTCGTATGACCCAACTCATATTTCTCCGCCTTGACACTCTTCGACCTGACCGCAACCGGTAAAGGCGGCAGCCCATCCGCAGCCAACACAGCGGCGCCCGAACCCTTCTCCGCCTCAAAGTAGGCCGCCAGGCCTTTCTGACCCTGCTCCTTGACGGTGACCAGCTGCTTGGACCCTTCCTCTCCGGCGAGCAGTTTCGGACTCGGCGCTGCGGCGCTCCCGATCGACAGCAGTCCGACCGCGTCGCCTTGTGTGACGGTGCTCAGGGTGGGATATGCGCGGCGCACGTCTCGCTTCCAGTACGGATTGTCGGCGATGTCGGCCGCGGGGATCGTCACGGCTTCATCGTACGCGAGCGGGTCGCCGCCTGCGGGCGGTGGGTTGCGGAAGTGTCGCACGGGGACACCGTTGCTGCGTTCTGGGTCGACGGCGAAGAGGCGGCGTACTCGCTCGTAGAGGCCTGTGCTTTGTTGCGTGTATTTCTGTTTGATGGGGAAGAGATCATTGGTCAGTCATTTGCCTTGGAAGCAGTAGTAGTAGCTGGAAGCTGGGGGTCTTCCTGTATAGTCGGCGCAGTGGTTGCAGGGCGGGTGGGTAGGTACCTTCGCGACGCTGACGACGTCCTTGATCGGTTTGGCGGCGGCCATGTTTGGCCTCAGGAGTTCTGGTGGTGTGTACGCTCTTGGTATGTGGATATGACTGTTGGGAAGAGGTCTTGAGCACCTCACATCGACATGGGTGTGGCAGTTGGTGTTTTATTGCACTGCAGCTTTAACGTACGTTCAGATTCCACCAGTCAATTGAGGGATGAGGTTGAGCTGCCCATTCGAAGAGATCCGAGTAAGTCTTGGCATTACGGAGAAGCAATTGATGGGGCGAGATACTTATATTCCACCGTAGAATAGCGATGTCTGAGAAATGGAAGACCGATTGTTCTTGAAATCCAAAAGGTTTGGTTAACCTCATCGCATGAGTCTGTTTAGAACTGAACTTTGACGCAGCTTAGTCCGGTATATCTGAGTTGGCACTCATGAAAGTCGTCCCCACTGACTGGTGAAGCATCACCAATCAAGCACTGCGTCCCCAATAATGCCACCATTTAATGTAAATCGACCCATGGACGTTCCAAAATAAGTACCGTATCAATCTGGAGTGTCATAATGATACAGATATCGAGAAAATCAAGGGTATATAATTCTGAAGATGTATTCAATGCTGCAAAAACCCTCCAGTCCTTGCCAAAGCCAATGATAGGGGTGAATCCTCCTCAAACCGTTTTGTACCGTATCAAGCAAGATAAAGGGGCTGCCGCCGAAACCCATCACCAATATGTGTAATGGCAAGGTCGATGGCACCTTTTTGCGTTGCAGTCGGATATGACGACCGTTGCAACAATTTCAACGGGATGACCAATTGCATTGTTGCAACCACGTTGATCTCTTGAAAGCCACCGTTCGGGCTCCGGCCAGAGGCTGACGAATTGAATGCACCTGTGGGTGTGACATCTCCCAGAGCATAGGCCGTCAGCCCTATGAGTTCGGCTGCAGTCATCTGTATAATAGTCCGATATTTCGAGAGATGCAAGTTTTGAGTCGATGAGGTTCGGCGCTGGTCTCCTCCTGGGGCAGCCTCTGACGAAATACTTTTTCTCAATTCAATCAAGGCTTCATAAAGCTTGACGCGAGCGCTGAGGAATCGGAGCCAATAAAGATAGATCCAGAAGCTGTAAAAATAGTAGACGGCATGCGAAGGGTAGAGAGCCCACATACTGCCAGCCTTTTCGGCTCGGATTGGCATAATGTCCCAGCCAGGCTCGTCTTTACTCCAGCCTTCCATACTGGCATCCAAGGCTTCCCCAAATTGAAGCAGCGTATTTCCGTCTGCTTTGATCCCATCCACCAATTCGGGCTTCTTTGCACTCCGTATAAGAAATTGTTTTATCTTTTCCAATAATCTCGCCACACGATGGAAGTAAGAGGTGGCTTTATTCGCTGTTTTTGAAGGCACAAATTCTTGTTCTTCATTGTAGACGTCGATCTCTAGATCATCGAAATCTTTAGAGGTTACCGAATTCAGAATGAAAAGACGCATTTGCTAACGATAGTAAGTTTTGAATATAGATAATAACGACACCATCAGATCTTACAATAGCTGCTTTGAAGACACGAAATATCTTCTCTGATCGAGGATGTGTAAATTGCACGAGACCTCGAAGCCTCAGCAGATTCATCGCCCCTTTGACATGGGATATGTGAGACTGCCATTCTTCTTCCTCAGTCAGGGAGCCTTCTGCGGTGCGACCATGTGTGAGGACAACGCTGATCATCTAGATTTGGCTTAGGAGTTGTACATAACATGCTGGCTTGGCGGGTTCCATACCTCATACAGCCCCAGTAGCCAGACTGCTACCACGGTCTCGTCTTGTATACTTGCCGCAGTGTCCCGGATTGTTGCGTTGGCCAATTTCAATGCATAGCCGTATTCTTTGCCGGTTTGAAGTCGGATATCTTTACCGCTATACTGATCGGCCAAGGTCATACGAGACACAGCCATTGCTGCTTGTTTAATACACGAGTAAGGTGTTGCATTCTGGAGCATATCTGGTAGGAAGTCCAGGACAGGGGCTGCATAGAGTCGTCCGGCCTGAAAACAAAATAAATTCAGAAAAAAGCATAGCGATTGGTGGTGTATATCATAGCGCGGTGGGGGTGAAATGGCACGGGATGTGGGAGCCTTTTTAAAAAACGGTTTGCTAGCAGTGGGCTCGACCTTGATCGTGTCGGACCGGCCGTCATGGGCACGTTGTTCTCTTGTTGTCGCAGCAGGATGATCGGGAGGGAGAACGGGCCCAGAAAGAATCGAAGGGCTATTCGACCCCTCTGGTGGACTGTTGGAGGATGTGCGTAATTGTAGTTGGACCTGGAAGGGATAACCTGGACAAGGTTTGCGTATTTGAGCGCATCTCTTGCAACCCGGCTTCCCTTCATCGCACTAGTGGAGAGTAAGTATGACAAGATCTGTTGGCGGAGATGGAGTTGATTACAGACCTTGATCTTGCGCTTTCGGCATAAGGCACAACCTGTGCTCGACCTGCCAATATTTCCCATAACACTGTGTAGATAGATATGAGAAAGTGAAGGATAGACGGATATACCAGGAACGATATAATAGTGGAGTCGGTTGACAGGAATAGATCTTACGTTTCAAAGGTTGTTTTATAATGAACCTCGGACAGAGATGTCAAGGGAATGGAACATGGTCGGATAGTAGTAGCTTAGGGATGGAATTGTAATAGTAATAGTCACACTCTCCAGGAGTCATGCTGTAGATGTTTGTCTGAAGAACTCGCGCCAGCAGGCCCCCAACTTGAACGTGCGAATACGATGTAACCAAAGATCACATTCGGTGGAAAAGCTTTCAGCTGGCAGAAGACTGTGATCGAGGCGCACGCAAAACTAGGGTAGCTGTGTCGGTTTTGTGGCCCCTTACCATGATACACTCACTAGACATTGGCTCCAAGCACATGTAGGGAGGCCATGAGAGTAGAAGTGGCTTATGGGAAGAGTTCAGAATCCAAAAACGGGGAAACTCCGTCATGTAAGTAAACAACCGACAGGGAGGTTAGACCGTTGAGAGTGATAATACGGAGCCATCGAGACGAGGGGAAGTTGAATCGGGGGACCCCTGGAACGAGCATCCCAAACCCTATTCCGGTCTCTGTGCCGTACTCCTTGGCGATCAGGAGGAGTCGCCCGGACGTACCTAAGGTGACCTTCCTCGTAAGTCCTAGGTCACTGTAAGGTGCCCCATAATCTGAAGGGAAATGGTGTGCCGAGGACAATACCTTGAACAACGTTAGTACGTTAGCTGTAGGATTGGTTAAAGCGGTCTCTATCTTCCGAATTCTCTGACCAACTGATGAGTCCCTACGAAGCGCGGCCATCTCGCAAAATACCTATACAGCTCTAGGCCGAGAACCGAGGAGGGACGGACACCTCATATGTTCAAATTGCATGGACGCCAAAAGTTCAGCCTTATGGACGGTGGTCTACTTAGCGTTAAGCTGGAGGAGCCTATAGGATGTGGTGGCCAAACCCCTCATTGAAGCCTGTAGTGCGCCGAGTGCCACTGCGCCGCACCTGACTTCGCATGCGCTAAAGTAACATTTCTGAGCCTGGGTCTCCAGGTGCCAATTCGGAGTACATACTCCAGACTCCATACTAGACCACGATTCACCACAGATCACATTCAATTCATTTGGCACCTATCCTTTGACCTTGCGCCCCCTTCGGTCGTGTTGTGATCCCAAGGGCATGCACAAGTGCTCATTGCGCAACACCTTCCTCAGCTCAGAGGCATGGCCTCAAGATTGGTTTTGGTCATCGGTGACCTCTTTATCCCAGACAGAGCCCCAGTAAGTCCACTGTCTACTCCGGCGCAATCAGAATGGTCATGTTGACATGATTTACAGGATCTGCCAGCAAAGGTTGGTGGTCTCTAGTCCTCCCCATCCGCTTCTCACACCCGATTGACGCTCTGTACCCTAGTTCCGCAAGCTCCTTTCTCCAGGAAAGATCGGTCAGATTATCTGCCTAGGCAACCTCACGGACAAAGAAACCTATGATTTCCTACGGCAGACAGCACCAGACCTACACATTGTCAAGGGTGATTTCGATACAGATGCCACCAATCTAGCCCTATCAAAAGTAGTCCAACATGGTGGACTTCGCTTTGGTTTCACACATGGTCATACAATAATACCCCAGGGTGACGCTGATGCATTGCTCATCGCCGCCCGCCAGATGGACGTCGATGTTTTGCTTTGGGGTGGAACGCACAAATTCGAAGCATATGAGCTGGAAGGGAAATTCTTCGTCAATCCAGGGAGTGCTACAGGAGCCTTTACCTCCAATTGGACCACTATTGATGAGGAACCGGTTCCAAGCTTTTGCCTTATGGATGTATGCCGCAGGAAATCCCTTTGATCATAACGCAGCTCGCTTACATTTTCTCACAGATCCAAGGTGATGTACTTGTACTATATGTTTATCAATTACGGACCGATGCGAATGGGAACGAAAACGTCGCGGTGGAAAAGGTGTCATTCAGAAAACCCGCTCCAGCTGAAGAGGCATCCTAGACGTCTCACATTCAGTGCATTTACTTCACGTCTAAACCTGACGTCGGCAACCATCAATCCTCACACGAAGGAAATTGCAGTCTTCGACCATGTCCAGCCGAATATCCCTCAGAGGCCATTCCATTCAACTCAAGGCATATATCCAGAGCTTTTATACTCAAGGCATCTTCGGAGTATACCGGGACCTACCTTATACGGCACGAAGCAGCTTGAGCTGCACATCTCTTGTGACATCTGGAGGACATCTCCGCAACACGAGTTGTTCTTTACACCTCGATTCTCTGTCTAATAGATATGGATTGTGGCTATGCTCCGAAGCGAACAAGCTCTTAGAGGAGACTGTCCATTAATTCATAGACTCACGAAAGACTGCAAGTCGCTTGGAGGTTGTCCGGCTCATTTTCATACATTCATGCCCTCAGTGAGATGGCCACTTCCACGGTCTTGACCCAACGTAGACGAGCTTCAGGCACATCATCCTTATCATACATGGGTCTCGTGGATTTCTTTCTCCTTTTGCGCTTCCTACTCTCCCGAACTGGCTGGCTCTCCTCTGCTGTCATCATCAGCACGTCCTCACTCTCCCTCTGAACCTCCGTGGCCGAATTTTGTGGCACCGTGCTCGTAGTGATATCACCCAGTAGCTCCAAAGTGGTCTCACCACACTCGACCTCTGAAGACTCATTGTCCTCGAGCGCATCGCCCTCCTTTTGCGCATCGTCTCTCACCTCCTGATCAACCTCCACCTCCACAATATCATCCACAACACTAACACTCCCCGTCCTCACCACGACATCGCACAGCACCTCTTTCTCTTTACTGCGGAACCACTCAGCGACATGCAACGCCTGCTCCATCGCCCGGCCACTGGCCTTGACCAGCACTTCCTCCCGCTCACGCCTCAACACCTCATTGACCTTCGCGACGCCCTGCGCCACGCCTCTCTCCCCTCCATCTCTTGCCACTGACCGTGGCTTCCCGCCCCTGGTACCACCCCCGATCGCCGCCTGCACGGCCCGCCGCTCGATCTCCCGCAGGATCTTCTTGACGCGCTTCACGGCCGCCATCACCGGCGTGTGCCGCGACACGTACACGCATTTCGGCACGTGCGCGCCCGCGTGGATGTCTGCGATCGGGGCGTGGTTGATGGGCCGTCGTTGGATCGTCGTGGATGGTGGGAGACGGTTAAGGTCGTGGTTCTTCTTCTCGTGCCGCAATGATGCCAGTTCTTTCTGGATGTTGAAGGCCGTTGCCGGTGTCGTTGCGGCGGTGGAGGGAGCGGGCGCTGCCACCACTGGTGTGGGCGCGGACATGGTGGGTAGGGTTGATGACTTGTGCTTCTTTGGCGGTCGGCGGGGATGGAGTGTGTGACTAGACGCTTAGACCGGTAGGTATTTCTTCATTCTCTCCGGTCCTCGAACCCTCAAAGCCTCGGAACAGAGACGGCAGTGTACAAGTTTTAATCTGCGTGACTCTCGTGTCTGAGGCTCCGCAGCTGATGCAGAATGTCGGGACGATCACCTAAATTTCACGGTGGATTATTAGATGCCAAAGTGCAGCTTATACGGCAGACTATTACGTCAGCATCATAGCCTCGTCTCAAGTGTCCTTTCTCGTTACCTAATCTCTTCAATTTCACGTCAAACATGTACGAAGTACTAGGTAGTACTTGAGCAATCGCAAAACGAAGGCAGTGATCTGCGGAAAGATGGCACTGGAGCCAACTCAGTGAAAATTAATCGTTTCCTCCACTGCGATCCCTGTACTTCATCCCTGCCACATGGAACCAATAGCAAATCTCTCCGGGTATCAGGGACGTCGGAGCAAAGACACTCCACGATTCGGATAGCCCGAGTGCACGCCCCTGACAATTTTTGGGTGAGCAGGCCTCCAAAGTATGACAGGGCTGTGAGTCCTGACGCTGTCTATGGTCGCCTTAGGGACATAGGCTTTGAATCGATTTATTTGTGTTCAGAGCAGTACTTCCTATCCCTACTGCTGCCTCTCGAGCCCGAAGGGGAACGAACCTTGGGCGAAAGAAGACTGGTAAGTACTAGTATATTATGGGACCTCGTTGACCTTTCGTTTGCACAGCACTACAAAGCACGTAGTACTAGTACTCCTATTATGGGTGGACCCTTTCATATGTCCTCCATAGTAAGTAGTTGTGCATGTACTGTGTAGACATTAAGTGGACGAGGCCAGCAGACTTTCCCACTTCCGGACCAAGTCTACAAGGCGCGCCAACCAAAAGTCCAAAGTATCATAATACTACCCACTTGGTAGTGTTTTGTTCTGCTGTTCACTCCGGAAGCCGAGCAGGGATGGGCGTATTCGCCGGACTACCTTTTCTTGGAGCTGAACACTACAAGTACTCCTACTCCTACTTTGGATATATGTATTGTAGATAGCACACTAGATATAAATACTTCGGTTCCCCCAGCTTCGTCGAAAAGAGGTTCCCATCCAACAGCTCATTGCGCCCAGCGTAACCAAGACCAACAATTGCTTCAACTTACCTACGTAGTCCAGTATCAGTACCAAATCGGAGAAAGTCAATATGGCTCCCACTCGTGCCCAATTGATCGAAACCGCCACAACCCTCGTCAAGGCATTCGAAACACTCGAGGTCGAAGACGTATTGGCCAAACGCAGTGCCAAATCGATACAGCAACTGTTGCCCGAGTCTCTCGGTCGTGGACCTCGTGACCGCGAATCCTTTGGTCAATACATCGGTGGCATCAAGCAACTGATCCCCAATGGATTCCGAGTCACCTTCAACAAGGAACCCATTGTCGACGAGGCGGCCCGTAAAGTGGTCATCTTTGCAAAGACAGCAGCCGACACAATCGCGGGGCCATATCATAACGAATATGTCTTCATCATCCATATGAATGAGGAGGGAACCCTGGCTGACAGGGTCGAAGAGTTTCTCGACAGCTGGTTGGTGAAGGAGTTGGAGTCGAAAATGGATGCTATGAAGAAGCAGATTCCAAACTGAGTGATATAGCTGGGAAATTTTTGTGTACTTGGCAAACAGCTCCACTAAGTACTTAGTAGTACTGATAGCCTCCACAACCTGACTACGGTATGTAGTGCAACACTCGTCAGGTACGACGAATCAGCACTGTCTTTCTTCGTTCGAACCAGTCCAACGGGATAATGTAGCAAACAGCACGTATACTACCATATGGAAGTGGTGGCTTCATGCTCGCGATACCGTGCTTGGTGATGGAACACAAATCAAGTGTAATTATAGTTACTGCTGTCGGTTTTCAAGTATTCCAAGCCACAGAATCCCACAACCATGTCTGTCCAACAGTGTTCATCATGTCAAAATCAGTCCCGACAAGACCATTTTCACTGCCACTGACTGATTCGACAAATGCACTTTCAGGATTGTACTGTTCGGGATTCCAAGACTCATCCATCCCAATCTCGGGTTGTGTTTGAACAATGTCCGGTGTTCCGACAATCGATGCCGGGAACATTGCTGCGTAGGTCAGTATTCCTACCCCTCGTAGATCTCAGAAAATATTTGAAAGGACCGCCAAAGACATACCTTGCTGTAATGTATACAGTCCATTATTAAAGTCCAGATCTTCGAGTCCAGACAAGTCGAAGTTGGCTGGATTTGTAGGATCAATCACCGGATCAGTTATTCCTGGCTGTTGAGTATCAGGAAATTGAGGCTGCATATCGATCAGAGGGTGTATCTGAGCAGGCGGAGGGTCGGCGGGTTTGGGTATGGGATCAATCGGTCGCGAATCCTGTGCTTTCACGGTGTTTGTGGTGGTGGCAGCCGCAGCAACGTTTTCGAAGACCTCGGATCCTGACAATATCACGTCAACCTCCTTGTCTCCAACCAGACGTACAAGATCCTTCAGAACTTTGTTCGTTTGCGCAGATAGAAGGACTCGACCGGCTAAGAAGCGAGAAAGCACCATTATGCGCGCTACCGCCTGTTTAGCAACCTGTGCTTGCGATGAAAGTGGACGCGATAATGCGATGACGCATAATACCATCCCTGCTGTAAATAAGTTAATTCCCAGGAATGCAGCTGCATGACTCTCTCGAGCAGACCGAAGACATTGCTGGTATCTCCCCAGATTTGATGATCGTATCGCAGACTCCCAGCAATGATCTCGACTTGAAAGAAGGACTTGGTGAACATTTCTCGAGTACGGCGAGGATGACCGCCTTCCTGCCCGCAGATTCAACTGGCCATCGGACCTGGTGATTTTGTTTTCTTTGAAGTCCTGCAGATCTTGGGATAGAAGTGGGCGATGTAGTAAGATCTGAACGTTATCATATGCGACCTGCAATGCAAGAGCTTGCAATACGAATGGTCGTGTCTCAGGAGTCACTGGTATGTCTGGTGTTGGACAAAGCTCTTCCAGTTTTAATTCAGGCGGTAAGCTGTTGTGAAAGTTGACGAGCTCTTCATGAATTCGAGACACTTTAGCGGCCAGTCCAATGACGTTTGTGTTTCGATGGAAGTACAAATCGCCGATAATGGACGAGGATATTTGGTAGAACTTAATCTTATATTTCAAATAAGAGAATGTTGTCACAGATTCGACGTCACCGTTCGGCATTGTTGCCATAGATTTGAAACGAGGGTGCTGAAAGGTTTTGTCGCCTATGACCTCAGGTATTTTTACCTCGATGTCTTCAAGAGGGATTCCACAAGGCTTTCCGAAGATTGTTGCCGCAAAGCTGTATGTAGAAATCAGTACACCTTAGCCATTATCGAACGAGGACAAACGCACCGATCGAAAACAAATAATGCCCAAAAGGTTCTTCTCCGCTCTTCTTTAGCCACGTCTGAAAGCCCACGCCAGGAAGACTCATTGTGTAAGTTCATCAATTGTGCACACTTAAGTCCAGAGCCGAGCATCACAAATGCAAGGTTTGGCTTTCCGTGATAGCTGTGAAAGCTTCCCAGCAGGACACAGACCTGAATCGATTCGATCCCAGCGGCATCATACATGTCGTTCAAGTTGCTCTCGACATTCTGCAAAGCTTCTTTCCGAAACGAAAGCAAGTCGAAAGAGGGAAACTTTTGACGGATTTCATCCTCCGCTGCATAATGTGCTCCGAGGCAGATGAGAAGCAGGATCACCCGAGCCCGATTTAGTCCTGAGCGGGGACAACTTCGAGAAGTCATTAGCCTGTCGTAGGTCGACCGGAGACTCGGTTCATGAAAAATGGTCATGAACCAGTGTACAGCGTCGATATATTTGTCGAGCAGATAGTCAGTCACCACTTTTGGCGGCAATGTGATGCCCAGGAGCTGATCCAGGGGCAAGTGTTCTTGCTGCCTGCCTCTTGAATGTCTGACTTCGACGCGACCACCGGGCAGCGCTGATGTGGAACTTTCAAGTACCGTCTCGGGACTAAAATCGTCGATTATCTATGCCAACATCAGTCTAGGGTGCGGAAGTGTGACAAAGCAAGGCACATATCTTCCACTGACCTGGTGAGTCAGCCCGACGGCCGAAGTACGCTCATCAAACGCCTGAAGACGACTTGCAATTGAGGATGCCGACTGCCGGCTCATGGAGGCTTTCCTCTGCACGACTTGTGACGTTCGACCTCCTATGGGGCTCTCTTTATCACCCGAGTTGTCGCCGGGCGAGTTTTTGATACTTGCCACCCCAAGATTTGGGGCAAAGTGATCTGGCTGAGTGGGTTGAGAAACTTGAAGCGCCACATCCTCATTGTGCACACTTCCACCGCGGAAGATTTTTTTCCGACTGCGGTCGCTTGGTTCCATCATTAGAACCGTCAACTTTGAGTCTGATGCACAAGAAACATACCTTTCGGCGGATTCAGAGACACACTCCGCATCAGAACGAAGACACAGCGAGCAGGGTCGCTCTTGATCACACTACCCACGAAACTTTAGAAAACAGCACCAAGATCCGGCAGGATTCAAAATCACCCTTAATTTTTGTCGTCTACATCGTAGACATGCTGACTGAACTCGAGGTCGTCGTTTAGCTCTTTGCGGGTTGACCTCATGATGCGACCACTGGATGTTCATCCTGAGTTAGTTGGCGGTGCCCATCGCAATGGGTCGTCGTGCACACGAGAGAGGGGGCACAGAATTGGTGTGCCGCGTCTGAATCAAGAAGGCTCCTCCACCTTGCGAGGCAACAATTATACGTTCTTCCAGCAGTATTAGGATTATGTCATCGTCATCTTGCGACCGGATAAGCAAGCACCATGTACTCGTATATTGATTGCGCTTTGAACGAAAAGTTAACAGGAGTCAGCCACCAATGGTGGTGCTTGAGGTTTCCATGGTCCGGCGATTGGCAAAGCGGGTGATGTTCGGTTCCGGGGTTGAATTAGATCTTTACCTCGGGAAAGAGCGGGTTCGAGGAACAAATTGAAACTGAGGTGGCTGCAAGGCTGAAAGTCATACAATTCATTTTTGACTGCTTAATACTGTGACTACCTAGTTTAGTAATGAATGGACTCCTAGACCACCCACCGTGAGTCTCCGAAACTAAATCAAGTACTTTAGTATTGTGAATACTCGTAGACTCTTCATCTCTTGCTCATGTATGCTAGGTGAAGCCTATCAACGATAAGACCACAATACCTCGTGTCATTACTTAGTACTTATATCCCTCGCGCTGACGACCCTGTAATAGGTATATATGCCACGTTCATCCATGCTCGGTTCATACTGCTGCTACTCTGACTGGAAAAAATCCACAATCGCCTGTGCACCCTTAGGGCCCAAGCCTCTGGGAGGATAACAAAGGAAAAGCGGATCATCCAGAGTGTTGAACTTTGACCTAAACCCTGTCTTTTGGTCCAGACTGAACTTGGCTGATAGGGTCTGGTATACCGAATTCAATAACGTGGACTTCGCCTTACCAAGGTTGTTCCCAGTCGTGAGTTTGCTCGTAGCTCCAGCGCCGAAAGTGCAGGTCTTGTTCCCAGCATCAGCGGCGCTTTTGAGAGCGGTGAAGACAGTGAGCTCAATGGATCCGTTCGTGCTCTGCGGAAAGTCAAGAGCCCATTTCACCTGGATACCCCATCTAGGTGCCAACTGAGCGAGGACAACCAACGAATGTACCCGGCTTTCGCGATCCTCTGTGACGAAGTATTGGCGATGCTCAGTGTCGATGAAGGGAGTAATCTCGCTAAGATGAACCTGTGCCCCTTCTCTGTTCTTTTTCCATTCTTCGATACGATCTTTACATCGCCTTTGAACATCATCTGGTACTTTGCTCCCATAGTCAGTCACTTGTAGTCCCTCTTTCCGTGCATGTCGGATTTTCCGGTCAACATCACTGCTGATGTCCAGATGTTCGTTGTTTGCCAAGTTAACGCGCTGCTCCGCAACGTTTGAGAAGCTCTTCCAACCTAGGCGGTCAGCTAAAACGTCCTCCACATCCTTGCCCACTAGTATAAACAGCGGCCTGAGTTTGGTTTCATGACGCAGCCACTTTAAAAAGGCGGTGATGACATCTTCAAACTGTCGTGGATCGCAAAGGGGGTTTCCCGCACATATAGCTCGATCCTTTGTCGGTACATAGGATATTGCAGCACCAGTCTTCTCATCGCGCCAGATCTTGTATCTTTGATCCATCCAAGACGTGTTGGTTGCATCACCGTAATTGGCAATTAGATTTTGTAATGCAGGTAGATGACCCTTCGTCCTTTGTAAGGTACCATCCTCTGGGTGACGCAGGGCTGAGCTTGATTTGGCCTGTGGAAAGCTTTTCGGATCTCGAGGGAACAGCGTCGCATACCGCAGGTTCCCTAGATCCAGAATCAGTGATACCAGTCGTTCAAGTCCAATGCCAGCTCCAGCATGAGGAGGTGCGACCCATTCAAACCCCTCAATGTATTCTTTGAGCGATTCTGTATCCATATCCGATTCTTCCATACGTTGTGCTAATATCTGATAATCGTGCACACGTTGACCGCCTGACAATATTTCTTGTCCCCGTACCATGAAATCAAATGAGTTCGTAAACTTATCATTCTTCGGATCCAGCATTGTATAAAATGGTCGTGCAGCCGTGGGAAATTTATCCAAGATATAGTAATCGGTCTTGTACTTGTCTTTTACAAGTTCCCCAAGATGTCTTTCTCCCTTTGTTGGCAGGTCCTCGTGTTCCGATTGCTGATCACCACTTTCATTTCTCCATCCTGAATCATTCAGCATTTGAACTCCTTCGGCAAAACTTATTCTTGGCGTTTGAGGCAACCATATCAAGTCGTCATGAGGAAAATGGTGCTTGAGAGTGGCAATATTATCACGATGTCGGTCGTAGATAGCCTTGAAGACCTCTTTCAAAGTTGCATCTATCAACCACATAGCCTCATGGTAATGATGGTCGATGGTCATTTCCAAATCCAAACCTGTATATTCAGTCATGTGTCTTGGGGTATTGGAGTTCTCTAGATCATAGTTAATGAAGGCGGGCAAAGGACGGAACAAGACGAAAGACATACCAGCCCTAAAAACAGGTCCAATCTCGTAGACTCTTTCCATGTCAGCCGATATACACATTTGCTTAGCCAGCTGGGGACTTTGAGCAAGAAAAGCAGGGCGACCAAAATAATTGAGCTTGAAGACATCAGCACCACCTTCTGTTGCGCCTCCTTGCAGTTTCGGAGTGTGGATCTCCAGAAATCCGCGCTCCTCGAGGAAAGTCCGGAAAGTCTTGCAGACCTCGGATTGAATTCGGAAGATTGCTTGTGATGTCGGAGTCCTCAAATCTAATATCCTGTTACTCAATCGAACTCGATCTGACAGTGCATGGCCGTCAGTGGCAGCCTCTGCCTCATAAACTGAGAAGGGCACTGGTGCTGTTCTCGCTGACACCACATGAAGTTGCTGGATCAGAAGTTCCACATCATTTGTACTTGCTCCATGCACTTTCTTGTCGGGTTGTTTGATTTTTGCTTGTACAATAACGACCGAACCAGGCCTGATATGTTGAGCCCACCTTACCATGCTTTCGGAGATTCCGTCCTCCTGGGCACTGATAACTCCTTGAATGGTTGTAATCTGCTGACGGAAGACTATGAAAGCCATTGCTGCACTCATGTGGCGCACCACATGTATTCGAGCACGGAATGAGACTTCTCTCCCAAGCATCCCCGGCTTGACATCGACCAAGCGTGTCCAGGTGACCTTCTGGCCGGGATCAAAGGCATCATCTTGCGACTGCATCAGTGGTAGTTGACCATAGTGACACTTTATTTCTGGGGGATCGTCGTTGTGTAAGAAATCGTCCAAGGCTTTCCCTGGCTGGCTATGGAGGCCATCTTGCTCGTCGTCCTCGCTGCTCGACCAATCGTCAACCTCACCATGAATTACCCGTGCAACATCATCCTCAGAACCGCCCCGCGACTCCTCATGATCGTGGCGATCCAGCTTTGAGCTAATATCATCCTTGTGATGCAGAATCCGGACGCGTAAGTTTGAGAGCGCTGATTTTACCTTTGACATTGTGATGGAATGAAGACTGGAAATCGAAGGGAGGAATTGCGAAAACCAGGCGAGGACAAATGGTCATACTTACAGCACTGATGAAATTAAGGAGACACTCGCGGGAAAGAATGCCGGTCCGACGCGGACCATGCGTGTACCTGAGTAAGAGTGGGAGATGTAGCATCGAAGGATCACAATTTGTGCTTTGACGTCAGAAGCTGCAATCCCGGGAAGAATATCCTCAACAGCGAGCCTGCTTGATCGAAGAAAATATCTGGAACCAGGGAGACTAGTGCCATAACTTTTGTAACATCATTGCCAATTCCAAGCAAGCAAGCAAGGTTGCTTGTCTGGCTTTGTCGGGATGTTTACTATTGGATGCAGGCTTGGTTTCACACAAACTCCAGAGTTGAGGTAGCAATTCCGACATGGATCTGCATGACGACACAAAGTCCGTGTTGCCAGCATCATTTCCAGTAAGTTGTTTAGATAGTGATGAATCTAGTTGAGATATCCAGAGAAACGGAGTCAATGTGAAGCTCGGTAACAATTGTTTTTCAATTACATCGGTACCTAGGTAGTCGCCCTTGTAAATAATGGCACTGAAATCGAACCTCAGGTACGGAGTCGAAGGCGAGAGGAAAGCGCCACAACCGTCTTAGTACTTGCCTCGGCAAACTTGCATTGTTCCCGTGTGCCTGGAACTTTTTTTTTGGTATCTGGAGGTTGTCCGTAGGAAGTTAACCTCGCACCACTCGGACTTATTAAACAGTGCTTGAGACCAATCCTTCCCCTGTTCCTCGAGATAAATCTCGAATCATGGCAAAAACAAAGTCGAAAAGCCACTCCAAGAATGGGAAAAACAAAGATATTCTCCGTTCTACCACTTCTTCAGTGGTCAAGTCTCCAAAACTCCAAAAATCTGAACGGCCGATCGAAGACCTCCTGACAGAGGCGACCTCTCTGTTCGAACAGTCACAGCCTGAACTCGCACTACCCCTTGCCGAAGAAGCCCTCCGAAGACTGGAGGTCGAACGACAGCAGCGAAAGCGACAAGAAAACAATACACAGGACGAGATTGACACCCTCCTCCAAAATGCAGCACAAGGCAAACCTACACTTCCGACCGCCCTGAGTCTAGAAGGAGAGATTCAAATGGCACTGGGCGAAGTTGAATCTGCCCGCACCTCTTTTCTCCGTGCCACGGTGATTGACCCAGACGGTGCTCTTGTCTCCGCGGAGCCTTATCTCTGGCTTGCACAGTTGAGTGAAGGAGGTGGGCAAGAATCTATATCCTACTTCACCAAGGCGATCGAGGTGTTACGCAACGAAATTGACGTCCTTGAGGACATTTCCGACGACGACGACGACGACGTGGTGCAAGTCTTGGTTGAAAAGCGTTCCAAACTCGCCAACGCGCTGGCTGCCATGACCGAAGTTTACATGACCGATTTGTCCTGGGAGCCGGACGCAGAGCAGCGCTGTGAAAGCTACATCACAGAGGCGGTTGCCATATGCCCCGATTCACTGAGCGCGGGTGTGCTACAGACGTTGGCAAGCGTCCGTATTAGCCAAGAGAGACTTGACGATGCCCGTCAGGCACTCAGGCGAAGTATGGAGATCTGGAAAGACATCCCGTTCGAGGTACAGAGTGAAATGCGACCTGACTTCGCAACAAGAATCAGTCTCAGTCGACTGCTCATGGAGGTCGAGGCAGAAGCGGAAGCGTTCGGAGTGCTGCAAGGCTTGATCCGTGAAGATGATCAGAGTGTTGAGTCATGGTACCTCGGTGGATGGTGCCAAGTACTGGTTGCGCAAAAGGTATTGGGTGACGAGGAAGCACGGAAGAAGAGTCAGGAGCAAGCAAAAACATGGCTGGATAACTGTCTACGATTGTTCCGTATCCAGCAGTACGAGGATGATCGGCTACGAGAGCATGCCCTAGAACTGACCCAGCAGCTGAACCAAGCACTCGGTATTGAAGATCAAATGGACGACGATGACAATGCCTGGGAAGATGAAGAAGATGACGGAGAAAGTGACGGAGATGAAGATCTGGAGGTCGAAGCCAACGAACATGATGACAAAGACGTGGAAATGACTTAATCAACATAGAGCCAAACATTACTATTGCTAAAATGCAAGAGGGATTGGCGAACATAAGGGGAAATAGACAAAAATGATACTGCACCAGTAGGCCCAAATTGGTAGTAATTGCCAACAATTACTTCTGGCCGTGCTTCCAAATTTATTGATTGTACTCATGTCATGGATCTACTTCTTTCTTGGCACGGCTTGGTTCCGAGTATGACCAAATGTACCTAGGTATCAAGTAAATCGGTATTCGAGAAGCAGGGTCGAGCATGAACAGGCCTGGCTCTTACCCTCCCGTCGTAAGGTCCCAGGGGAGAAGCTTTCAAGAAATCCGCGGGTAGCCGGACAGTAGTAATTCGACATTCATCCCGCAGATCCACATACACGTTGCTGGACTTTCTCCGAAGTGACAACGATATGGCCAAATGTGAATCGGTGCGAGGCAATTGCCGTTGACAGATACGTCTCGCAGCAGTCGTGGTCAACCCGACGACAGTGGTCCTTGGTGAGGCGTGTACCGTGAAGCCTATGGCCTCTTAACGGACATCCTGGAGGCTCTGTAAAGCCCGAGGCATACATACTCAACAGTTGATGCCATGGGTCTGCCAGAGTTATGCTAAATGTCGGAGGTGGAATCCTGCATCGTCTGGCGGGGCATAGAATCGAATTCAAGGAATTCGCGGCTGCGAGTCCGTTAACACAGTAAGTAATTCAATGCTTTTCAGTCCTCCTGCCAGGCACTCTTTTTGACGGTATCATGAGATCGGCTTCCACCAACACCGACCTTGACTTTCGACCAGTCTCGCTCCATGACGTGATCTCCTTCGTTGATGCTCTCCCTTCTGCCTTCGAGATAGAACCTACCTCCTTCATAGCAACCCAGGTAGAGACCACTCCCCAGAGCAGTCCAACCCGCTCGAAGTAAAGCACCGCGGAAAAGTCCGCGAATGCCTTCTTTACCAATGATCTCCCGCGCAACAGTAAAACCACTTTTACGAGCGCCTTGAGCACCTTGGTATAGCAGGGTCGTTGCTTTGGACTTTGCGTCAGGTCTGGACGGTACAGGGTCGTCACCAGAACCTGCAGCCAACATGATTCTTGTTTTTACAACATCGATAGGTGTGGTGATCCATGCAGACCCGCTTCCGGCGATACCAGCACTCACGGCAGTGATCCAGGCGCGCTCGGCTATGCCGTCAACCGGATCGCCGCCTTTCTTCGCCTTCCTACTCTTCATAAAACGCTCCTTCAAGTATTCGAAGATGGGAAACTGAAGGCCGGTGAAAGGAAGATTTCGCGCAGCCAAAGCAGTGTATCCCCTCCATAGTCGCGCCGGGTTGCTCCTAAATTGCCGGAGCACCTGCAACGATGTAGACCCTCGTTTCCCTGAACTCAACATCTGAGCATTTTGCTTGAGAACCTCGGCTGGTGTCAAAATCGCACAGCTCACTAATTCAGCGCCAGCGCTGGCGGCAGCATGTACGGCAGGTTGAGGGAGGTATAGTGTCGAGTTGGGCGGAACGGCGGCATTTATGCCGGATTTGAGAGCTTCGTAGGTGGTGAAGAATGCGCCGGAGGATGGGATCGTGATGAGGATGATGGAGCCCACACCTTGGTAAAGCCCACGGAAGAGAGTGCGCTTGGAGGTGCCATCGACATTTTTGTACAACTTTTGGTAGTCTTCTGATTGAAGTCGCGTCTTTAAAGTATCTAATGGGTAGACAAGTAGGTCGACAGTGAAAGCAGCAAATGCGCCGGCCTGAGGTCACGCGTTAATATCATCTGTGTTGGTTGTTCCTCTGGGAGAGCTTACAAGCCAGATATCAGTATTAGTGTTAGAAGACATGGACAAAGTGTACAATCAGGACAATACATAGAACTGCAGTTAAAGAAAGGGGAAATGTCTATCTATCAGTATGCATATCATCGTGGGTGACCAAAGATTGGGATGGGCACTGTGGCAGAGAAGAATAAATATCATGCCATCATGGATGATGTTTCCGCGCTGGTGGATCAAGCTAAATATCCAAGGATGGAATACTGGCTCTTTGGCCCTACCACCACCAATATTGCTTGTAGAACGCTTGCATGCTGTAGTCACTAGATGCCTCTCGATAGTTGTAGGAATTGTAGCGACAAGGAGTACTCTAGACACATTATTGACGGTGATCATGGGAGGTTTCTTCACACATCTAATCTGATATGAGATCGTGATACTGCACCTGGCACGCCCGTTCTATTGACAGCTAGGTAGCCTTGGAAGGTGTAGAGCTCGGCGACGACATCATTGATTGTTATCAGCTGGGCATTCATGTAGACAATATAATCTATCCCTTACTTTGGTTTCACTTCCACTTCCTCCTCATCGACCATCAACCTGAACAGTGAGTTCATTGCACAGCGTTATCCATCAAAGACATGCCTGTCGGCTAACCTTCTTTATTGATGACCCCACTAACTTTCCTGGTGCACGCTAGTCTCGCCTAACCTGCCACTCGATCGGAAAAATGTTCGGAACTCCCACAAAAGTATCGCAGTTGGATGAGTCCAACAACTGGAATCATGTCCAACTGCGTCCAGCATCAACACTTGTTCCCGGTCTCCTTGCTCCTCCGCAAGGTTAAAACCCTTTCCCAAATCGACCTCGAACTCCCACTTTCATCCGACCCTCAGCCATGGCAACAGTCGAGTTAGTAGCCTCCAAGCCCGCAATTGAAATTCGAGGAACCCCACCACTGACTTGATCACAGGAAAGAAGTGCCGCTGAAGGCGGTCCAACTCGAGGCTCTGGTAAGGACGAATAAAGGAAGAACTACGGATATCGATCTAATACGAAACTAGGTGGTTATGAAGGTCATCAAACACTGCTCGAGCCGTTTCCCTACCACCGCCACTGGCAGTCTCGTTGGCATGGAAGTCAACGGTACGCTTGAGGTCACAAACTGTTTCAATTTCCCCGTCGTCGATCTCCCAGCCGATGCCCCGTATGAGCAACAGCAACACTTCAACAGCGCTGCTGCGGCTCCTCGTGCCAAATCCAACACTGCGTACCAAGCCGAGATGATCAGACACTTGCGCGAAGTCAATATTGATGCCAACAATGTCGGATGGTATACCAGTGCTAACCTGGGAAACTTTGTCAACATGAACTTCATTGAGAATCAACTGCACTATCAGAAAGACTTGAATGAGACGACTGTTGCTCTCGTCCACGATGTCAGCCGAAGTGCCCAGGGAGTCCTCAGTCTTCGTGCATTCAGACTCACACCACAATTCATTGCTGCACAGAAGGAGAATAAATTCACCACAGAAAAGTATGTCCAAAAATGTTGTTCCCTTTGTCATATTTGACTTCTTAGATACTAACAAATTGTCAACCTAGTCTTCAAAAGTCTGGTTTCAAATACACTGACATTCTGGTTGAATTGCCCGTCCACATCCACAATTCTCTTCTCGTCAACACCTTCCTTCACCAGATCCCTTCATTACTCGCCAGCGGTGTCCTCAAGCCACCTACCTCAGTCGCAGATATTGAGAACAACCCAGTTTTCAAAGAAGATAGCCTGGCCCCAACTTTCGAAAACTTGTCCATCAGCATCGACCCCTTCCTGTCACAGACTGCCGATAATCTGCTGGAAAGCATTGAGACTCACCACGTTGAAGCCAACAATTTCTCCTACTACTCTCGCGCCCTTGCCCGTGAACAGGCTAAGATCCAACAATGGCAAACCAAGCGAAAGGCTGAGAACGCTGCACGTGCCCTATCCAAGCAACCCGCACTACCTGAAGACGAATGGCAGAGACTGTTCAAGCTACCTACTGAGCCTAACCGCCTCGAGAGCATGCTGAACTCACGCCAGGTCGAGCAGTACGCCCGCCAAGTTGATGGCTTTGTGTCAGGAACCACGGGTAAGATGTTTGCCGTCAGAGGCAACCTTCTTCCCAATGAAAGTAACTCTGAATGATTGATTCTACCCGAACCTGTCAAAAGTGAATGACCTCACCAATCAATGATTGAAGGAACCTAGACAGAGTCTCAGTCGATCCAACGTCTTTTGACCAACTTGAGCTGACTTCGAAGTCTCTCGGTGAGCTATTTTATGCGAGGTGAGACACGGCTGGCTATGAACGACTCAAGGTTACTGGCATAGCATTGCATGATACAACACTCAAAAAGGAGCATCTGGGGGTGTCTGGCGTTGGGGGTACATTGAGCCCAGTGGATGCTCAGATGGATCAAAAAGTCACACTTTCAATGCAACCAGAACCAATTGCTCCATGACATGTATGAGGACGGTATTTCGATAACGGCAAGAGTCATGTTATCAGAGGAGAACAACACGATACCCAGAGTGAGATAAGTGATCTTGCATAGTTCATCAATGACCAGAGAAACCGGGTGACTATTTGACACGTGTGGCTTCCATGTCTCTTGACCGAGATGTCCAACTGTCTTAGTCTATCCTAGTACTTAAGTAGAAATTGAGAACAGAATCGTACATTCCCAAACATCCATGACTTCCCATTGTTCTTTCTGGCTTTCATCTCCTAAGCTTTCATCTACTTCGCCCCTCAGCTTCGTATGTACCGTGTGATAACTTCAAGTAGATCCCTTCCACTACTACCACAGATCTGAAGCTGTGATTCAGCCGTGAACTCGCACAATATAAGTTACCTTTAATTCACCCTGCATACTATCCATTACCTATGATTCCCTATGATTCAACTCTGGTCAATGACGTCGCCCAAGGCACCCAGGTCCACCTAGACCTGTCACCTTGAGCGGCTCGATACATCAAATATAGTATACGTTTGGCCTTTGACAGCAGCAAATCATTGACATGTTACAAATACCTCTTCCTATTCCGGTCTTGTTCCTAGCTCCTGATCTCATTCTGATTCTGGCCTTCATCAAAACTCAAGTCATGGCTCGTTTTCTTGTTTTACACTAAACTTCGTCTTGCAGAATATTTTCTGACTGTCTTTGCCCAAACTCCAAGATCCCTTTCCTTGGGTCAGCTTCCTTGCTGTGTTATTTGAAGCCTGCTGTTTACATATGATGGAGCATAGAGTGAACCTCCTTCCACGAGAAAGAACTAATTGGCTAAGAGGCTCTTTCGTCAAGGCTGCAAGATATAAAGCATGCGGTATTGCTGTGAATGTAGACTTATGAATTGATATTTTTCTTGGCAGCATTTCGCAGAGGGGGGGGGGGGGGGGTTAAGGGGGGGGGGGGGGGGGGGGGTTAAGTGGCGGCGGTGGTGGTGGCAGAGACCTAGTCTCGTGTTATACTAGCGGACTTTGTGCTATGTACAAAAGGTTCTGAGAGCATTGACTCTAGGGGCTCTGAAAGGCCTTCGAGTCTGTGAAGTTAGTCAATGCCCGCGAATACCAACGACCTGATTTGTGGAATTATACTTTGAGAACTAGATCCAGACGTTGTGCTCCTGCCTCGGAGCCGTTTTCGCCTCGATAGCAAATACTACATGCCACAAGCTGCATGGCTTAGATGGCTATCCTGACTTGCTTCCGTTTTCAAAATGTGTAACATTCTCGTAAGCAGTCAAATTTACGCATTAGTACCTAGTAAGGCTTATGATCTCGGGTATAATGAGGTAATATGTTCAAATCGTGTATGCCGTGGAGACATAAATAAGAGCCTCGAATCGACGAAATCCGCACTTAAGATAGAACTATGCAGTGACAAATGATGCTGCTAATCAGCAGAGCATTGGATTCACAATTATCATATGCACCGAGCAGCAAGATGTTACACATAGAACGGCAGTTAATCTCGATTACGGTGTTGCACCACTATTCTGGGAGGGCGGCGTGATTATGAACGAGTGTAAAGTACATGCGGTTTAGCGAGATCTTGTCATGCACATGAAGGGAATAGTAGGCCATGTAGTGGAAGGGTTCATCCATTTGGCTCATAAAGTTGCCGCAGTGTTGGCAGTCTAGCGGTTACGGGAAGATAGCAGCGTGATGAAGCAACGACGATGTGGAAAGGGCAGAACTGGGAAGGTGACGATGGTGGGGAATGGGCGGCAGCAGCAATAAGGTGGTGAGGTGTGATACGCCGACAAGATTCAAGATATATTAGAGCAGCAGCGACTATAGGAGGCATTATAGAAGTGGCTGGTTAAGAATCTCATTATTATTGCTATCCTCGTTATTACTATGGACAGTTACTCAAGCGCTATACCAATGGTGAGTATCCCTAGGGCAATGTTAGCATTGAGTCAGTTTGAAGCAGAAAGAGAAGAAGGGAGAGGAGAGAGAGAAAGGAACTGAGGACCCTCCACCAACCCGCACCCCTAGGCCGCCGGCAGAGGCTAACCCTGTTGAACCAGAGCCAACCAAAATGGAGATTAGTAGAACAACTGTGAAAGCTTGCAAATGTCCTAGGAGTGCGCCTCAGTTGACTTACCGTGGCAGTTTGAAGAGAAGAGAAGGAAAGATTCGAAGAAAGCGAGGGCACAGGGGAGTTATATAGACTTGAAAACCACGACAATTCGCCAAGAATGGCTCGAGATCAATTGATTGTATTTCGAGTGATTGAGATATGTACAGAGTAATCAGCAGGTAAATGCTCACTGAATCACTGCTGTATGCCAAAAATCACCCCAAGTTGCCCACATCAGGAAAGACAAAGGTGGATAAACTCCACTCAAAAGCAGTATCTGAGTGTTCGCATGCTTTGAAATTGCTGCAGCCTTGCCATTGCTACGTGTTGGATCCACCTCCGGAACTGATCGTCGGACGGACGGACGGACGATCGACCGACCGACTCAATCTCAAACCTTAAAAACCTCGACAGGTATTGTTGGATGTGCCATCTGATTTCTGGCTCACATTGGATGTTCTGCATTTTGACAGTGGGAAAGCAGTCAATTCTCAGCAGAACGAGGGGAAGATGTCGTAGATGAAGCCATGGGATTGGACTTTGGAGTCGAAAAAAGACCTGGTGATCATATGGAAGTGGTAGGCTACCAGGAAATGTAAATATTGTGATTTCGTGACAATGGAAAGAAGGGTTTTCCTTGGTAAGGTGGATACTGAGATGCCTCCGAGATAATCTGAATGCAGAAAGAGCCGGTCAATTATAGTTTCGTGCTTCGGCACTCGCATCTGCATCTCGTGCTCTTCGCTCGGCTTCTGCGTCCTCCTTGACAAGCTGTCTCGAATTCTGCTTTTTCTGATCCTGCAACTGCTTTGCAAGTTTACCACCTGGCTTAGATGCGCTTGCTGCTCTCTCCTGAAGAAAGACAGCTGTTAGTAGAGAGGACTGGGCTCAACTTGCAGGTGGTCACAGGGTCGTCACAGGTCAGATCCTCGAATCCGGAAAAACTTACTTCGGCTGCCCTCGCTGCTGCCGCTCTTGCGTCATCGGGGCTCGGAGCTTCAACTCTCCCGCCCAGGGTCCGCCCAGGTGTGTTTGCGGTTACTTTCTTAGGTACAGGGGTTGTGGTGGCCGTTGAGTTCTGTGGAGTTGCACCGATTGTTCGCCCTGGAGTGGAGAAGTTGTCGGGCTGATTGGCCGACTTTGAGCAGATGTTCCCCATCTCGACAACGGTCAGAACTTGTACCTCGGAAATCTTGAGCGAAGATGATTTCCAGTAACCTGGCGGCAGAGAATCTACAACCGAAGAGAAAGAGGAACTACCCAACTTTTAAGTCGAGGGGTGAGAGCGGGAGGGGAGCGAGTCTTGGCGATTCGTCGCCTCCAACTTCAACTTCTTCCATTCTCCCTTCCGTCTGATCACGTGTGCCTAGACGCAGCAGCCACTAGAAATGGACTCAGCTACTCTATCTGGACTTCACCTCAAAATACCGCGAGACGAAAAAAAGTGACGGTTTAACACTCTCATCACCGTGTCGACATACATGAGGTTCACTGCGTCCCTCGCTTCAACTTGCCGAAAGTGATGCGACTACGAATCAAAATGTTAAACTAACTAGGTGGGCCCCCAGAACATCTGTGCATACCGTGCAGTGCAAACTCTGTAAGGCTCTGTCGCAGCCTGGTTCCATCGGCATCGCAAAAAATCGACCTCACCCATTGACCCACCAACCATGGACTTCGCTTCTCAACTCAATCCTGTAAGTCATTCGTACTGACGAATCAATGGTATGTTCCCAACTTAGTTCTCCAAAATATGCGGAAATTTGATTGCCTCTCGGAAAACGGACGTAATGTCCGTCACAAGTAATGGGATTACTGGTCATCCCCCTAAGATCAGAAGTAAGTCAGAAGGCCCCAGATGAAAGGCAATACGAGGCTATAGTACCGTTGACTCACAATCAGCACTGTCTGTAAGTCTTGGAGGAGCGGCTTGGGCACTGGCTGGGAGCCAACTGTTCAATCAATGTTTCTTCGACGAATACAGAGACTAATGCAAGATCGGTTAAACAAGAAGTATAGAGACGACCTGATTGAATGCGATCAGCTTACAGACAATTCGCACCTCGATATCAGCTCAGTGGAAGCTTTAAATACAGAAATACTTACAGCAACCGATGTGTCATTTGCATGAATAGGGAAGCTACTGAATATGGCCGTGTGATTCCAAGGAGCTGTCGCGTTCACGAAAGCCCTCCACTTCAGGTTCTTATGTTACAATCTTTCGCGGTGGACCGGTCTTTCTGTTCTCAAACTCTCAAAATGGTTCTCCAGTGACCAATGGCGGCACAAAGAGTCACCCCCCGTTAAGAGCCAGGACCTGTTCTGGAGTCCTTTCATTGCCCCATAGTCCCACTCAGATCATTACAGCCTTGAACGGACTACAGTCAGCCAGAAAGTCCGATTGATGCTACTGATTGCGAACCTATAGCCTTGCAAAATCACCTCCCACCAGGCGAACATGATTCTTGGTGTCCACCCCGGTTCCCCTGCTGGGGTCTCCTCTCTCGGTGCAGCCTTACAGTCCGTACTCGGCCGACAACAGGGAGGGGATGCTCAGCAAGCACGACTCTTTCCTAGCGTTTGGTCGTCATGTGCTCATGGAGCCACCTTGGCAGAAGTTGAACTCACACAGGAAAGTTTTCCCTTGCCACCAATGTCGCTGGCGTTCTCTGGTCTAGACTCGATTGCAGGTACTGCTATTACAGGCGGAAACTTCAATTGAATCGGACATTCATACGAACAGCACTCACCAGCATCTTCTCATTTCCTTCCTCGATCTTTCCCTCTTCACATTCATCCAGACGCACTCTACGACAACTAATACACTCTTTACAAGAACACCTCACCGCCTTTACCCTCCCTCATCCAACGCTCTTTGATACGACTCTCGCGCCATTTCCTCCTCTTTTCGGCCCTTTTACCTTCGACAAGCCCTCCCCGACCATCTAGAACTCTCGACAATGGCCGGCAAATACGTGTGCACTGTGGGCGGTTGCAAGAAGAGCTTCACTTCGAAGCCCAGCCTCGGCGAGCACTTGAGGTCGCACACGGGCGAGAAGCTCTTTTGCGGACAAGATGGGTGCCAGTACACCTGTTCTGGTCTTAAGACCATGAGGCTCCACAGAGCCAACAAACACCCAACGGAGGACACTTCGTTGATCTTTTGCAGGTGGGAGAGCTGTCAATACAACAGCTCTCGCAGTGACAACTTAAAGCGGCATCAACCCAACTGCAGCCGCCGACCACAGATCTGGCGCCCAGTGCCAGACCAAGACTTACCTTCGGGCATCAGAGTCACCCGCGCTCATCACGATGACGTGCGGAGACAACAATTTGGGGAGGATCCCGCCAACCTCCCAGAGCAATGGCGCCCTAACGGAGGGCACATTGTACCACAACTAGAACCGCCAACTTCCCAGGCGGGCCCCGAGCTCGCGGCCCCTGAGCTCACTGACGACGTTGGCGAGGACGGCCAACAGGCGGTCCACCAAATCCTGGACGACAATACCGCCCAAGGCGAGGATTTATTCAACTGGGACCTTGCGGCCGCTCCAACAGCGGCCTCCAATAACATGAACGTCCTTGCCACTCCAACAGTGGCCTTCTACAACTTCAATCTCCCTGCCGCTCCAACAGCGGCTTTCGTTAACATAAACGTCCTTACCGTTCAACCGGCGGACTTACACAACATGAACGTCCCTGCCGCTCCAACAGCGGCCTTCGACAGCATGGACGACTTTGATCCATATCCCCCCATGCCCACAATGGGCTTTGATCAACCAGAGCCCGCCAACCTGGAGGCTCAGCCATTGGTTGAGCCAAACCCTGTCTGGGACTGGTCCCAGTTCATTAACCAAGAATACGTATTGTGACCTCAGAGTTAGGGAGGCTCTCGGAGTCAAGACGGAACAAAAGCGCCAGCATTGGGACTGGGGCAGCTTGATATTCAAAGGCACCGGTAGTGGGATTGGTAGCCTTGGTGGAAACAGAGAGCGCCAGCATTGGGACTGGGACAGCTCAGAGAGTAGCTCTTGGACTACGCAAGAGAACTCAATGGAGACAACGACAGCCAGGACCTCAAAGGTATTTCCCCTCGTCCTCACATCCTAATGTCAGCACATGCTAACTTGATGGCCACTCATAGCAGCCTTCCTTTCAGCTGAGGCAAAGCAGCAACACTCTTATCATCGATCTCAGCTTCATCAAAGACACAAATATCACCTCTCCCGCAGTACCCTATCTTGGAAAGTGGGTGGATGGGAGGTTTCCAAGAACTCTTTTCATCTTTTCATCTCTGTTGGCTATCGATCAACATTCTAATGGGTGTGTACTCACTTCCTTACACGGCCTGTCATTCGTATCTGGTATTTCTGACGTCTGATTAGCAAACATATTCACGACTTTACGACTTACACTCAAACACAACTACTGCAGACTCATCGAACGCAGTGGTTACTGGGAAGAGGGCGGTTGGGTGGTCCCCAGTAATACTTCATTACGACTCTACACGGCATGATCTACCACGGCTCTACACGAATCTCAACAACAACCAACACAGCAACTCCTGGGAAGAGGGTGGTTGGGAGGACCCCAGGAGTATATCGTTCCATTGAACTCACCAAACATGAAAACAGTAAGTCTCTAACCATAACTGACAAGCTCAAGCTTGTGCTAACTTTTATTCCTCTGTACTCTAGATCTTATCATCTCTCCACCAACAACTCTGAGACATGAAAACGGCAAATACGCTGTTGGCAGTCATAAGGGCAACAAGATATACCCAATCTCTTTTCTAATACTACTGACAACTGCAGACAACTAACATCTAGTTTCTCCCTCTACCAAAAACCTCCCGAGCCATACTCTCCTCTGAATTCAAGCCAGAACCTCCTCCTCATCAACAAAACAAACTCCATCCTCCCTACCTTACACACAAAGTTCCACCGAACAATTTTCAAGATACCACAACACCAACTATTAAAGAGATGGATTCAAAACACATTGAAAGAATCAAGATACCAACACTGAGATACCCCTGTATGCATAAATCGCTTGGAAATAGATGGCTCGGAAGAGTGGGAGAAGAACAAGACTCTTCGTATACGGGCATTGCGTTATGGGAGTTGCAGGACACATTTTGTACAACAACACTACGACTTAATGTTATTACGACCTATGTATCAAGACTACTACACGAAACCAGAGATACCCATTTGACGAGTTGGACGGATTGATTGTGATGGAAATTAGATAGTAAACTAAATATGAATGCAGGAAAGCATTTCATACAATTTTCTTGTCCCAGAGTATTGCGCCAATTGAGTCAGATTTACTAATTCGGAAGCCCTCGCTTTGCGATCGACATATCACTGACGTCGACGGAGACCTTCGTAGATCCCTTATTCACGATCTATCCGGGTGTCTGGCCTGGAGCATAATGATATTTATACATGATGAGAAGTGTCAAGCAATAAACGGTTTCGTTCTATGCCGCCATCATCTCAAAAACAGTGTCATTTCTTACATCCTTGGTTGCTGCTCAGCAGCTGCAATCGTCTTGACTCTTGTCGGCGAAGGATGGAAATTAAAAATAGCTCAAGCATGCCCCATGGAGTCGCCGATATGGTGTGGGTACCTCAACTGACGGATAAGCTAAACCAGTATTCAATAAGCACATTCTGTGGACATGAACGCCTCGTGTACAAGAAGATTGCACATTGGATTTTGGCTCTGGTAGGCAGCAGCAAGCGAGTGCGAAGCATAATGCCAGGACCTACCAGCTGCACCCAGGTGATGCATACTTCTGTCACCTCATCTTCTTGTTTAAGATCCAGATCCACGATACTTGAGGGACTTACTGAACCGAAACCTAAATAAGGCTCAGAGAAACGAAAGATAGGCACGAGAAGTTTGCGGAAGGCCACTTTTCCAATCTGGCTGCTGCGTCAGCGTGCCTAGGCTGAGGTACAAAGGTGACTTCGGGTTGTTAATTGCCCTACGAGTAACTTGCTCGTCATTGCTTGGCGACGGAAGTGCCTCTACATCTTCGTTGCTGTGCCAAGGTCAGGTAGACTCAAGGCACTACAAATCACTACATAAATAATCCTGAACTGCACTGCTAGACTCACTTGTGTAATACTGGCGTCTACTCCAGGCTCCATGATCAATGACAGAACCACTGATTCGCCCTCCCTTTGGCCATTGAGGGTAGGTATTTGGTGCTGCGAAACACGCTATTCAGGTACGTGGTACATTAGTTCCAATTTAAGGTACAGCCAAGGACCGACCCGAAACGTCTGCGGGAGCCACCGAGTCGTCCTTAGCCGACCACAATTGCACTCGAGTCGGTAGTTCGTCTGCTTCGTACTTTTGCCAACTTTGTTCCGTAAATGCCTGCCTACGAATGCGTCAGACCTCCTCTTCCTTGCAGGACCAAACCTGCGCCACAGAGCCAATGTACAATATGGCCTAAGCGCCCTACCATTAGCGTCTAAGCAGGCGGCCTTGAAAGATGTTGCTATTACTGCAGCCTCATCCTGCGTTCCAACGATGCTTCCCACGCTGCTCTTCGTATAGCCAACGTCGAAATTCATTGTAAGGTTAACTCTGTCACTTTTCGCGTCCCGAATGCGACAAGACGCTTGATCGAACGACGCTTCGTTTCATGGCTCTATCCCTCGTGTACGCCTCACAGGATGCAGCCTCTTTACCTGCGGTTGAGTGAGTTCCCACTGGACACCCAAATAGTCATGACCCTTCTCCGATAGTCTCGCTGACTGCCGCTATATTTTAGTATCGTGGCCGTCCACGGTCTTAACGGTGATGCAGTTAACACTTGGACACACCCGAAGTCGAAGGCGTTCTGGTTGAGGGACTTTCTTCCCAATAAGGTTCCTGATGCGCGCATCCTGACGTTCGGCTATAACGCGGCTGCAGCTTTTGGTCACTCGACGGCGGAGATTATCGACCATGCTAAAAGTCTGTTGATCAGCTTAATAGATAAGAGAGAAGAGTCGGAGGTATACAATTTGATGAACAGATTTATGAATGAGATGTTAATACGTTGTTAGGAGCTTGAACGTCCTCTGATCTTCATCGCACACTCTCTTGGGGGGATTGTAGTTAAACAGGTATACTTATTGTGGAATCCCTCTAGAATCAATCGACGGCTAACTATAGTTCTAGGCCCTCCTTCAGGCACGATTAGATCCACGGTATCAGCAAATTAAGGACTCAACTCTAGGTATTATCTTCATGGGTACGCCGCATGGCGGTAGTGATAAGGCGACCTATGGTAAGGTACTAGCCAATATCGCGCAGTTTGTGAGCCGGCGGCCTCATTCTCACCTATTGGCGGCCCTTCAAACGAACTCGGACGTTCTTCTCCGATTAACTAGCGACTTTCGGTTTCAGCTCCCTGACTACCATGTGTGTAGCTTCTTCGAGTTACGGCCAATGAAGGGATTTTCGACCCTTGTATAATATCCAAGCTCTATTTTAGTCTTCGATAGCTAATTGTACTTAGATCGTCGACCAGCATTCTGCTTTACTACAAACGAACTATGAAGAACAGGTCCCTATCGATGCAAATCACAGTATGATATGCAAGTTTGAAACAGAGGAAGACGACACTTTTGAGAAGGTGTATAAGCGGGTACAAAGAATGAGGGACTCACCACGGCGTGTACTCAATAACCAACTCGGTATGACTTTCTGAATCAATAACGAGAGAAGACTAGTTAAAATTATAATATGCAGTTGCACACAATAAGCACTTTGAAGTACCTCATTTATTGAGCCCTGTTTTTACGGGCCGTGACGACGTGCTTAAACGTCTGACTACGTCATTTACCGCCAAACGACGATCCCTAAAACAACATCAACAACGATTTGTCCTCTTTGGCCTCGGAGGGTCAGGAAAAACTCAGACTTGTCTGAAATTTGTTCATCAACACCGGCAGAGGTATGTTTGACCTAAGAGTGCTCTACAGTTGTTAATCCGGCACGTCGCCAGGTATTGGGCCATTTTCTGGGTTGATGCGGGCAGTGACAACCTAGTTCAGCAGTGCTTCGTTCAAATTGCACGGCTGCTCCAAACAGACGAGAATATTAACAGTGTCAAGCGAACGCTAGCGAATACTTCACTATCATGGCTACTTATATTCGATAACGCCGACAACCCCAACCTCCGCCTCACCCCATACTTTCCCCCGGGAGACCGAGGCGATATCATCATCGCCAGCCGAAATCCTCAGCATCAGCATTACAATACTGTAGGTTATGAAGAAGTAGACCAATTATCACCCTCCGACTCATTGGTATTACTCTCAAAAGTAGCGTACGGTGAAACCAGCCCCTTACTCGATACTTTAGAGAAAAGGAAGACCATCGTAGAGATTCTTGGTTATCATGCGTTAGCCATCGTGCAAGCAGGAGCTTATATTCGCGAAACGTCCTGTTCTCTCTCCCACTACCTCGAAGTCTACGAACAACGCAGGAAAGATCTCCTGGATAATCTCCCGCCACACCTGGGCACGGACTACCAGCACAGTGTGTACGCTACATGGCAAGTGTCGGTCGATATGATTGAGTCAACACAGATTTCGCGGATTTCAATGTCCAATTCTTCACTCCAAATATTGGGTCTTCTAGGCTTCTACCACCATGACCAAGTCCCCATCCAGATGTTCTACTGTTCTTGGCAGAATTTACAGGCGAGAGGGATCCGACCTGATCATTTCCCGTGGCATAATGCACCCTCTGATTTCTTCGATTATCGACATTCGGTTCAGGAATCAATTACACTACTCGCGATGTTCTCGTTGGTAACAAGAAACGCGGACCTTTCGTTATCGGTCCATCCGCTGGTCCACGACTGGTGTCGGGAACGGTTGTCCATCGAGCAGCAGCACTCGACCTGCCGACGAGCACTATATCTGTTGGCTAATTCTGTGAACTGGGAGTATCGGACTGAGGATTACACGCTTCGGCGGTCACTGACGCCCCACGTGCACGAACTGCTTCGACTACAGGCTCTGTACGGTGATATCGGGCAGGACAAAACACAATATTGGCCAACATTAGCACTGATTCTAAGAGAAAATGGATGCTCGAAGGACGCAATAATACTGTCGGAAGAAGTTTTGGAACTCGACATGACTAGACTTGGCGATGAGCATCCTGAAACCTTGAAGTCAATGACTAATCTCGCAAATCAGTACAGCGATGTCGGGCGATACAGTGAGGCTCTACAAATATCAGAAAAAGTACTGAAAGGGTATCAGAGTAAGCCTGGAGAGATTAGCTCTAGTGCGTTAAGATCAATGCATGATCTCGCCATTCGCTATAGCGAGGTTGGGCGATGGACTGAGGCACTTGATCTAACCAACAAGGTATTGAAACTCCAAAAAACCTATCTCGGGGAGGGTCATCCTGACACGCTGAGGACTATGAGTAATCTTACCGCTCGGTATACGGAGGCTGGGCGACACAGAGAAGCGCTACAGCTAACGGAAGAGATATATGAGTTGCAGAAGGTCAAGCTCGGAGAACATCACCCAGACTCATTAAGATCGATGCATAACCTAGCGATTCAGTATAGCGATGCAGGGCGACAGCCTGAAGCACTACATCTAACGGAGAAGGTCTTGGAATTAATGAAGAGCAAGCTCGGAGAACATCATCCTGATACTTTGGCGGCGATGCAAAATCTTGCAATTCGACGAAGCGAGGCGGGACAGAAGAGTAAGGCACTACAAATCACGGAAGAAGTACTAGAACTACGGAAGGCTAAACTTGGAGCGGACCATCCTGACACTTTGATATCGATGCATAACTTGGCAGTTTGGTATGGTGCTGCTGGACGGCAGGGTGAAAAGCTACAATTAACTGAGGAAGTATTGAAGCTGAAACAGAGCAAGCTCGGAGACGATCATCCTGATACTTTGATGTCGATGAGCAATTTAGCAATCTGTCATGACGAAGACGGACGGCAGAGTGAAGCAGTGAGATTAACGGAAGAAGTATTGGCACTTCGAAAGACTAAACTTGGAGACAGCCACCCTCATACCCAGGCATCGGAGCAATATCTGGAATATCTCTTGCAAACAAAATCGGAGACATCTTCAACGCCTAAGCAGTCACAGCAGCGGAGGCGTTTCAGGCTCACTTTTTTTCGTGGTCGTCGTCCAGGAAAAATGGGTGACGTGGGACAAGGGGATGGCCACGAGAACGCGGTATAGATGCCTCCAGATATTGAGAGTAGATAGATATAAACACATAAGCGCATAGGAATGCCGAGCTTTTAGAGATTTTCCTACCTTGATAATAGTCGAAGTCACTAAGTGTGTATATTCAGCTAGCTTACAAAATGACCCAAGGCTCTGGCCCCTTTTCCAGTGGTACTTGTCACGTGTACCGAATTTATACTAAGTCATTATTAGGGATTTGCAGAGGTCCCGAATCGCTCGCCAAGCATCACATAAAAGGCAGAATTCCAAGTATTTAAGAAAAGCCAAAAAACAATAAGTCAAGTTCAAGTTCTTCTTCTCCATGTCGAATTAGGGTGCAGGATTTTCCAATCGGCCACTTCGGTTCGCTCCATTTAGTAATACCTCCAGGTAGTTATAAGAGGCCCTTGGCTGTCGACCATCGTGGCACTGGGTATAGTCCCGGAGGTAGCTTGTACATATTGATCGTCTCTCTATCCACAGGCAACAAGAGGTACTGCCAAGGTATCGTAGCCGCTGAACAGCGGACAGTGAGCACGGGAAACACATATCCACCAGAGAAATAAGTGTGGGGGATAAAAATTGCTTGCCACTATCGATGACACGATCATGATTTAGCTCGTGCAGTTCTAACTAAGCTTGAAAAGAAGGGCATCGAGGCTGCGGCCTCAAACAACGGAGTATCGTCCAGTCGACCGATCAGCGGCATCAGCGGCACTCATAGTGCCTTCCTTCAACAGCCTCATTAATTCACGCATTGCGTCGTGTACCACGACCTCAGTATCGCCTTCGACAAGAATATACAGCTTGGGGTTTTCGTTCGGCCCCGGCTCCTTGCCTGTAGCGTAGAAGGAGCCCTTGGTGGTGATCGAGGTGCCAGTTGATTCGAGGATCTTGGCAACATTTGTCCGATTGGTGACAGCCCAACGTGCTTTTTCTGTAGAGAATGTCAGTGATTGTGAACTTGTAGAGAACTAAAAGATTAGGGAGGAACTTACGAGGAAAGTCATTGATCTCCAAAGTGGCGTGGAAGGCACCGGCATCTGGGCCTTTGTTGTCGATGGGTACACCAGAGCGCATGACTCCTGCTTTAGACAGTTTCTGATTGATCGCGCCGACCGCAGCAGCAACTTTGTCCATCTGGTTCGAAGGCCCAGCAGACGGTGTTTCCCTTTCGGTCTTGTGAACTGTGATTTTGCCATCGAGATCGATGCCTTTAGGTACGCCGGGGAGACTGGTTGCTGCCGGAGTTGAATTTTCGAATGGTTTGACACTGGATGCGGCTTTGGAGAAGATATCGTCGCCCACCTTGACATCCTTGTCCTCCTCCTTGTCTTCTTGTTCTTCCCCGTCTTCTCCAGACTTGAAAGTCTTGCGTTCACGTGCCTTGGCAGCATCGCGTTCTTGGTCAAGCCGCTCGAGACCTTTGCCACCAAATCCAGAAGCACCGGCCTTTTCTTTGCCAGCCTTGACCTTTTCCATGAAAGTATCTACCAACTTCTGGACGGACTCAGGTATAGATTGGCCACTCTGCTTCAAGGCCTTTGCTATGTCAACGGCATATCTATCCTGTTCGTCGGTAAGGAAAGTAACTGCGGTTCCAGTATTCCCTGCTCGGCCTGTACGACCAGCACGATGGACATAGTCTTCCAAATGATTGGGAGCATCGTAATTGACCACGAGCTTCAACTGCTTTACATCAAGTCCACGAGCAGCGACAGATGTAGCGATTAGAATGGGCACAACACCAGCTTTGAAGTCGTCAATGGTCGAATCCCTGTCAATCTGATCTTTGCCGCCATGAATTGACATGCATGGATAACCCTTCTTCATCAGATCTCGAAGTAGACCATCTGCCGACTCTTGCCGATCAACAAAGATTAAAGCACGATCATCCTCATTCTTCTCATCCTCATAAAGCTTTCCGAGGAGCTCAAGTAATCGAACAAATTTGGTGCTCTCCTCTCGGACTTCAACGACTTGAGTAATCTCAGGAGCAACAACGCTACGTCCACCAACGACAATTTCGACCGGCTTGCTAAGCGTCTTTCTTGCGAGCGCTTCCATCTGCCGAGGAAATGTTGCAGAAAATAACACCGTTTGGCGATCCGGTCGAATATTGGACAGAATTTTCATAACCTGAGGTTCAAACCCCATGTCAAACATTCTGTCGGCCTCATCTAGGACGACGTATGTGATACGTTTCAAGTTGGTAACCCGCCCGCTGTTGGCTGCAAGTAGATCAATCATACGGCCTGGCGTACATACAACGATTTCAGCGCCACGCTTCAGATCTGCAATCTGATCCTTGATCGGAGCACCGCCGTAGGCGCAAACTGCTCTCAGTCCCAAAGCTTTCAGAAAGGGCTTGCATTCCTTGTGAATCTGTGTTGCTAGCTCTCGCGTTGGACTAAGAACCAATCCGATAGGCCCATCAAGGGGCTCAAGTGGTCGTTGATCTTTGATATGTCGAAACATTGGTAGCAGAAATGCTATTGTTTTGCCTGATCCAGTCTTTGCTACACCAATGACATCTCTGCCAGACATGATTGCAGGCACTGCTTGGGATTGAATACTAGTTGGAGCATCGTAACCAAGCTTTTGAATGACTTCCAAGACTTGAACTCCAAGACCACATTGTGCCCATTTCTCAACTGGCTTTGGAACATCGACACCTCTAACTTTGATATTATCGAGCTGCATTCGGAGACTCGCAACTTCGTCTTCGGTCCAATCCGCCATTTCGATGGGCTCCGAATAGAAATTTCGACGGAAAGATTGATATTGAACTTTGGAGTGGTTTACAGTAGGAATATCCTTTTTCTTCTTCTTGGCAGTGGCACTCGCCAGGGATAAGATATTGTCGGGATTTTCATCGTCGACAGCAGTAATGTCAACTTCATCGTCTCCAAAGAGTGCCTCTGGCTCACGTTGCCGGGATTTCAGATTATTCTTCTGCGTAAAAGTCTTAACTTTGGCGACCGGCTGGAGGTCTAGCATGAAAGCATCAAGGGCATCAACTTCTTCCTCATCTTCTTGTGTTTCAGTGGTTGTGGCACCAGAGTTGGCAGGTGCGTCAGTCATTTTCGTGTCCTCTCCCCTTTCTGCTTGACTCCGTTGCTCAGCAGCGGCACGGGCGGCGGCCAAGGCCTCTTCTTCTGTGTCTCCATCCTGTAGATCGAGATCGTCATCTCCTTCGTCAGCTTCATCAATTTGAGCGTCGGGCGTACCATTGCTCTGTTCGAGGGCCATGTTCGGCAGTTTCTCGAGCTTTTTCTTTGTGGCTTCCTCATCCTCGAACGCCAAAGACTTTTTGGCAACATCGGTTTCAATTGAGGCTTTGCTTCCAAGACCAAACTTCCCCATGTTGCCAGTTGCTCTCAATGACTTTGTGGGCTGTGCTGACAGTGGCGAGCCAGGTATAGAAGAAGATGGCGCTATTTTAAGGGCATTACCATTGGCAAGAGAAGGCGCAGCGATGTCACCTCCGAGTACTTTGCTTGCAGCCGACGAATGATGAGCCTTTTTGGCAATGGCTTTCGGATCAAATTTACCGGCGTACGGCGTCGGGGCTGGAGAGGGTACATCTGGAGTTACGGGCCTTGACGCAGAGAGTGGTGAGGAGGCGGCGGGCGACATTCCTGCTCTTCTGTCAATTTCGTTCAAGATACTACGAGCACCACCAGCGGCCTCGAGTTCTTTTTGCTTCTTAGCTTGTTCTTCAGCCTGTTTCTTTTTCCATTGCTCCAGTTTGGCAAGCCGGGCTGCCTTTTGTTCCTCTGCAGTGAGAGTGGTGGGGGTCGATGGTTTTGATGCCTGTGTGGATTGGTGAGTCGTGCACGAATAATATAGCAGAGCCAGACTTACTTCTCGGGAGGTATCAATTGAGTCTTTCTTTGCGGGACGATCCCTACTCGAATCTCTCTTACGCTTCCTTGACTCGGTCGATTCATCTCTTAACCGACGATCCTTGTCGCGAATATCGTCATGCCTAGGGCGAGTATTTCTGTCTCTACTCCTGCGGCGATCATCACGATCCCTTGACCGTCTACGATCTCTTGATCTGTCTCGCCTTGAGTAATGGTAGTCATCGTCTCTTCGACCGTCGTAGCGGCGATCTATGGAGCGATCTCGTCGGCGATGTCCATCCCGCTCGCGGTCCCGATCTCTGTGTCGACGCTGAAAGAATAGTAGATTAGATGCCTGTTTCCAAAGTGATGACCGAAGAATGGCTCACCTCAGGACTCCGGGATCTTGAATGCTTCCTCCTATGACTTCGATCGTCGTCCCGGCGACTTCTTTCGTATCGATCGTCATCTCTTCGAGTGCGTTTTGACGAGGAATAAGAACTGCCTACAGGTGATGGTGAGCGAGTGTCCCCGTGCCTAGCCATCCTGTGGCTGCAGATTAAATGAGCTTTACTGCGTGACCCGCACCCAGGACCCGGTTCGGAGTGGTGACTCTGCTCGACTATCGCGTTGAATGAAGATGCTTCACTACGTCAACCATAGAGGACGAGCCTGCGAGATATAAATGGCTGACAAGATTTCAAAGAGAAACTGAATCAGGCACTGGTATGGAAGTCTGCTGCGGGACATTCATTTGAAAACCCAAGGCTACAATCCCGAAAGGTTCAACTTGAAGTTTGGTACCACCAGTCCCAGCCTGAGGCACATTGCCCGCAGTCCACTTTGCTTGGCAGTCGGATCTTTATTAATCCGGTTACCTCTACTCGTACACCCTGAATTATGTCACGCGTTTTGAGATACGGACCAATCGAGCCCCAGCCACCCACAACTCATCGAAAGGGTACAATGCCATTCATGGTGCACCAACTGTCTTGATTGTCATCTCAAGCTCTGCTTCTTTTCTGTACATTCCATCTCCTCTCATTCTTCGTGCAAGGTCGCAATGACGACCGCAATTCCATATTCACGGAGCTTGGCTCAACAGCTCTGGTATAGGTCAACCCGACCCTTCACGCGACCTGGTCACTCCAACTCTCTCCTACGCGTCTCATGTACCTGTTCCGGCCAGAATTACTCTCAGATCTCCCATAACTCCTATTCCACCCATTTGTCAGGGTCGAAACAAGGTCGAACATACGCAACAGCTGCTGCCAAAACCACTCGCAAGCCGAAAGCAGCCTCCGTCCGTACTGCAGCAACTAAGAAGACTACCACCACCAAGAGAAGCACAAAGAAACCAACAGCCAAGAACGCAGTCAGAAAACCAAAAAAGAAGGCAGCCGCCAAAAAGCCGAAGCCGAAGAAGATCAGAGTCAAGAAAGCACCAACCAAGACTGCTCTCGCACAGAAAGCACGACTTGCTCGCGCAGACCTCCGCCAGGCAGCACTTCTTGACCAACCCAAACAGCTTCCTGCAACCGCATTCACCTTGCTCCTCGTTAATGAGGCCAAGAGCGCAAAGGGCGCTGTCTCTGCAGCCGCCAAGACCAGCTCGGCCAAATATAAAGCATTGTCGGCAGAGGATCGTGAGGTAAAATGACATAGTCCCTCCTAATATCTGCGTCTGCTGACTCTCTTCCAAGCGTCTCAATCATGAGGCGAATCAGAATGCCGAAAAGAATGCACTTGCCTACAAGGAATGGGTCCAATCCCACACCCCTCTGCAGATCAAAAAGGCCAACAATGCTCGTAGACAGCTTACTGCAAAGGCCAAAGCTGCTGGCCAGAAAATCTCGTACCGTGCAATTCATGACGATCGAATTGTGAAGCAATCACGCACAGCGTACTCATTCTTCTGTCAGGACCGGTTTGCGTCAGGAGACTTTGCCGGCATTTCTATTGCAGAGAGCGGTACGCTCGTCGGAAAGGAGTGGCACGAGCTTTCTGAGAGCGCAAAGAAGGTAATTGAATTGACGACCTGTGAGATCTCCAAACAAAGCACTGTTGACTGACTTTTGTCTCGTAGCCATATATCGCCCAGGCCGATGCAGATAAAACTCGATATCTGGAAGAACACAAATCTGTCTACGGAGTGGACCCACCTAGCGTCGTACGGCGACGAAAGACTACATAGGTCTGATCAGGCTTTTTGGGATTCCTGAGTCCATGAAGATGAATCTTCGAAGCCCCAAGGTTTTGGGATCTTAATGGAAACAAAGATCTGTTCTGGGCCGAACTGGTTACCAGGTTATGTCTTCGGCATGTATGAATACATACTGTGGATGACTTCGTCGACCGGTGTCTTGTATTGTACCTCAACAAAGCGAGGACTCCACCTTCGCCCTTGGTGTGCAGATATGTACGATGCGGGTGTTTGTCTAGCGCTGGATCTTTCCCGTTCTCAATTTCGAGCAGTGTACGGCGCCAAATGATGGTGCAATGAAAGGTCGCTGGTGAAGCGTCTTCCGCCTGTGAGGAGGAATGGAAGTGAGTGTTCACACGTTGGTTGAGGAGAAGTCAACGTAACCAAAAACAGGCACCCTGTGAAGTGCGATAACTTGGTCTCAATGACAATCGCCATAAGAGGCATCCATATTTTATGTACAGCTACAATAAATTCCAAAAGAAACATCCAAGGCACTGTAGATTGTACAATTTGAATCTGATGTCGTTGTGATAATACAGTGTGTCCTGGGAAATATGATAAACCCCAAGGTCTGATCATCCCCAGGCGACTGCTCTCGGGAGCGAAAAGAAATGTTCCCACAAAGATCACTGAACCCGGAGTGACGTTATAGAAACAACGTCTTGACCCTACTCTGTCTTCGCAGGCTGCTCTGCCGCATCGGCCTTGCCGCCCTGCTGTTCTTCCTCCAGCATGTTCCTTCTACTCTCCATGGTGAACCAGATACTCCTGCCGGCGCTCTCGAGGGTCTGCGTAAGACCAGCTCCAAAGCCCTGGAGCATGCCGACGAGCTGAGCACGCAAGCCATCAATCCCGCCGTTGATACCTCCGACCCACCTCGTGCCGTCCCTGTCGAAAACTTCCCCGTCGATTCGGGCTCCCAAAAGCATCAGTTTTTTCAGTCCTTCCTGCACGGGTAGTTCGTAGAGCGACGGATTCAGACGACGCGGCGGAGCGGCGAATATAGGTGCCTGTGGTGCGAGGATCGAGAACGCCGTTTTGATATACTGTGGAGACACGGTAGGGAAGGTCAAGATCGCGAGTGAGCCCGTCAATAGTGGTGACAGGGGATGTACGCCCTTCTGTGGCTTAATGGCTTGGTATGCTGATTCGGACAGCGCATGTGTGAGTGCAGGGCCCTGCTGTTCAGGTTTGTAGTACTCGGCGATCCGCAGCGCAGGCTCAAACATAGTAGTCTTTATGACTTGCAGCTTGACGTACTCTCCAATCAATTCCTCTTGTGTTTTGCCTTGCGCAAGCAATTGTGCGTCCAGTTTCCGCAGTGCGGACGTGAGCTCTCGCCGGATGCCGGTCCATTCTACGGCTTTGAGAGAATTGTGTTGGAAGAGGATGATCAGGGGTGTAGTTTGGAGGAGTGATACGTAGGACCGGATTCGTTGAGACTTTCGATACTTGGGGTCTCGGTGTGATGGCGGTTGACTGGGAGGGTAATGTTGTGAAAGTGATCTGGAAGAGTGTATTTGCGAATCTGTTGGCGCTGGTACCGTTGCGCTTGCTGTTGCATAGGAGCAACGGCCACACAGATGAGGTCTTGCATAAATTTGTAGCTCCGCTAGCTGGCCCAACGACCGCAAATGAAGCCGTGGAGGCATTGGTGAGTATCTTGGAGGAACGGGTATTTTGGTGGTCGTGCTCTTGTCACGTCCTGGGAGATCTGAACCTCAGACGAAAAAGTAGCCCTCAGGTCGGTTCCAGCTGTAGTGCGGCTCGGATATCAGGATCACGTGGAGGCATTGCCGCTTTTAGAAAAGATATGCCGCCTGGTACATAATCCACCAAGACGGACCGAGGTTCAGCGTTGGTACATACGGTGATCCCACCCGGGCACTTACAGTACACAAACACCTTTCCCAGAGTTTAATGCTATGCTATCATAGCGAGAGAAAGTCCGTGGACATTTCATCTCCACGTTGCAAAAAGCTTTCTCTAACTATAGAATGAGAAAGTGGTTAGAATACTTTGGCATCTCTCAGCTAGATTGGCAGACTTCGCAGCAACTAGGTATGTATCTGGAGCCTGAAGGTGAAGATGCGCCACGATCGATGCGATTCGCTAGAATTGAACGCAGCGCATAACCGCCGTGCCCGACACGTTTGGGCTCCTCAGCCTGATTTCAATGTCAGGTCTTCTGGTCGGTGTAAAACTGCGGCCTCGTCAAAACCGATGGTGCCACGTTTGGCAGCAAAACCCGCAAATATAACACGCCTTCCGCTCTATTTGGGAACATGCGCCGCACTCCACGTTCAGCATGACAACCCCTTCTCCACCTCGGAGCCGTGATAGGTTCAAGATAGCCATCATCTGCGCCTTACCTCTGGAAGCCGACGCGGTGCATGCCGTGTTCGACGTCGATTGGGAAGATGAAGGAATGAAATACGGGAAAGCACGAGGTGACTCCAATACATATTCAACAGGAGCAATAGCTGGCCATCCAGTTGTTCTCGCCCATATGCCCACTCTGGGATTGTCAAATGCGTCAGCCACGGCTGCCCTCCTTCGATCGAGTTTTCCTCAGATCCAGCTTTCCTTGGTCGTGGGGATATGCGGCGTTGCTCCTGTCCATCCGGTAACACGAGAAGAGATCGTTTTGGGTGATATCATCATAAGTACTGCCGTTATTCAGACCGATTTTGGCAGGCTTTATCCAGGTGGGTTTCGAAGGAAGACTGAGATTGAGGATAGCCTTGGCAGATCGACCCCTGAAATCCGCTCGTTCGTCAGCAAATTGCAAACACGGCAAGTTCAAATGAGAATGATGAAAAACATGGCTTCGTCCCTGCACTCGAATGGTTTCGCATCATATCCAGGGGCACATCATGACCACCTGTATGAGGCAAGTTATCTCCACCAGCATAAAGAAGACACCAGATGTGAGCAGTGTTCTCTTGGCTCAGGAACCTGCCCAATGAGTTGTGATGAGCTTCAATGCGAAGCGGAGTTCCTCATCCCGCGCCAGCGGCATGCATCTTACCAAAATAGTTACGACCTACTTGATTACACCCCATCCATCCACTTCGGCAGATATGGTTCGGCAAGCTCAGTGATCAAGTCTGGGCAGGATAGGGATCGGATCGCCTTTGAAGACAAGGTAGTCGGATTTGAAATGGAGGGTGCCGGAGTGTGGGATCATGGTCCGACCATCGTTATCAAGGGTGCTTGCGACTATGCCGATAGCCACAAGAACAAACGTTGGCAAACTTATGCCGCGGCAAGTGGAGCAGCTTGCCTGAAAGCGTTTTTGACTGAGTGGACAGGAGTTGATGAGTCATCCACAACAGGTACGAAGATTTGTTCAGTGACTGCTGGAATCGTTCTGATTTTCCATTTCCTGACGTGCGCAGATGAACCATCGCCAGTCGTGTCGCCAATCGATAGACAATCCAAAACGGTATGGCATGTCCCTTTCGATCAGCTCTCAGGGTTCATTGGCCGTGAAGACGAGGTCAAGCGCCTTCAGGAAAAGCTGTTCGAGGTCAGCAGCCGTCGAGTTGTAGCGATCCTCGGTCTTGGTGGTATGGGGAAAAGTCGACTCGCCCTGGAGATTGCTTTTCAAACTAGAAAAGATCAGCCGGACTGTGCTATTCTCTGGATCGACGCCTCGGACCGGCTGACGTTCGAGAAAGACGTCCTTGCCATTGCAAAGAAGCTAGGTATACCAGGTGCCACTGACGAACAGGCAGACTTCAAGCAACTATTCAAGCAAGGTCTCAGTAGTTCCTCTCTCGGTAAGTGGCTACTTGTAATCGACAATGCGGACGATGAGGCTCTTTGGGGAAAGCCTGCAGATCTAGACCCGGATACATCGATGCTGGGGCAGTATTTACCTAATACAAGCAACGGATCTATTCTCATCACGACCCGTACGCGACGAGTCGCCGTGACTCTTGCTGGAAGGGACATACTCAATCTAGCTGAACCATCTGCTGAATCTGCATCTAAAATGTTTATGGGTATGTTGGAAGACGAGGCTCTCGCTGGTGATGCTCTTACGACATCGAGGCTGTTGGAGAAGCTTACTCTTCTCCCTCTCGCAATTACACAAGCTGCCTCGTTCATCAACATGACTCAAATTTCCGCAAAAAGCTATCTCAATCTAGTCAATCAGCCCAAGGAGGAGGAAGTCATTAAGCTTTTGAGTAAGGACTTTGGGGATCCGTCACGATGTTCGAGCGCAAAAAACCCGGTAGCAACTACTTGGTTTATCTCCTTTAAGCACATTCGCACAAACCACCCACTTGCCGCGGACATCCTCTCGTCAATGGCTTGCTTTCACGAGAAAAATATTCCCCAGTCACTTCTGCCACCTCTCTCACGGACCATGTCGGATGTTGACACACACGAGGCTATCGGGGTCTTGATTGGATATTCGTTTGTGAGGAGGCATACAAGTACTACGACCTTCGAGCTTGTATATGATCTCCATCGTCTGGTGCAACTCGCAGCTCGGAATTGGTTGTCAATGGATGATTCGTTAACACGCTGGAAACGGTTATGCATCGAGCAAACGAATCAGGTCTTTCCAGCCGTGCTCGACGAAAACAAGGAGATTTGGACCATGTACCTGCCACACGCACAGCGTCTTTGCGACGATAGCGAATTGGCCACGACTCCAGCGCGCTATCACTTACTCCAATTCGTGGCTGATTGCTTTCTTGAGATGGGAAAGTATGCTGAAGCTGTTAGAATTCAGAAACTAGTAGTACAACATTTCGAGACGAGCAATGGAGACGTTGATCGAGATCGGCCACTGTCACTTGCTTACGGTCACCTTGGAAGAGCATTGAGATTCAATGGTGATGATGTTGGCGCACAGTATTACCTGGAAAAAGGATTATCCATTGCCAAGGAAGTATTTTCACCTGATGATGTCGATGTGTTGGTCATACAAGAGATGCTCGCTAGTATATACCGTGGCCAGGGGCTCTTGAAAGAGGCGGAGGAACAAATGGTGAAACTCATGCACACAAGTACGAGAGCGCTAGGACTCGAGCACTTCCGGACACTGGGCATCATGGACGGTCTTGCAAAGATTTATGAAGACCAGGACCGGGTTCAAGAAGCTGAATTGCTCATGCATAAGACAGTACTCCTAGCATCGAAAGCTCTTGGGGAACTCCATGGCCTGACTCTCGGGTATAAGCGTAGGCTGGCATCGTTATTCTATCGACAGAATCGACTCAAGGAGGCAGAAGAACTCAAGATATATGTGTGGAAGACGCAGACCAAACTACTTGGGCCAGATCATCCAAGCACGTTATGGAACATGGGTGAACTAGCGCTCGTGTATGCTGCTCAAAATCGACTTGAAGACGCTGAAGCAATGGAAACACAACTCCTGAAGAAGCTGACACTGGGGCTAGGTCCACAACACCCCGGGACGCTGACGTGTATGATCAACCTTGCGTGTACCTTGAATAAGCAAGGAAAGATTGTGGAGGCTATTCAACTTATGTCGCAATGTGTTCAAATAAGTGTTCGGCTCTTTGGAGCTGAACACCGTGATACTCAAAGATCTGCTTCGACTCTAGCTATTTGGCGATGCCATCGAGATATAGCAACGCATTCTCAACATAACCCAGGTGCTTCACAGGAGCAGGAGACTCAAGACTACACGGCTCAGGTGACTCATATCACACCCCAAGCTGCAAGTACGACGATGAGGGTGAATGATTCTGAACAACCTAATGCTCTACTTGCTGCGGCCCCTGCAGCTCTGGCAGATCGGCGACATCGCAAACGGGCGCGGCGGTCAAGGGCGCGTAGTGCTAATGAACTACTGAGGTTGTAGCCAGTGTCTGTACTGTGGCATACTGTTGTTGCGTGACCATTTGAGCAAATCTGAATATCACATACTGACCGGCGTGGGATTGGGTACTCTGGCTCCCTCGTCAAAACGAGCGCAAGGTTTGACTCAGGACCAATCGAACAGATTTTGCCCCAGTGTCTGGAGCGATGAAGCCGATCGCCAGAACGGCACAGAGCTCGGCAATCAACAGTGGAACCCATCGGAGAATTCTGGGCAGGAGCTTTCTCGATGTGTCAACGCCGGCTTACGATGTCAAACAAGTTGCCAGTTCAACCCCACGAAAGTAGAATCGCCCGTGTCTGGGTCATACTATGTCTCTTAATGGCAATGCGATCGCCCTGCTCGCCATGAGCAGCTCGAACCAATCCGATCCCTGCGCAGACATGGATTCGTGGTACAAAAAGCCATTGAAGACAACTTTGGCTGCACTCCATGTCCGGATGCCCATTGCTGCTGCTTGCTCAGCGAGGTTCGTGTTGAACCATGACAAGGACCGCACAACTTGGGCAGAAAACGTGTTTGGAGCTCGCTCAGCCAGAGCGCCAACATACAGCGCCCATAACCGAGAATTTCTGTACCTGTCCCAGCTACTCATGTTGAAAGGGCGATCTGCGGACCCACGGTCCAGCTCGAGTGCTCTTCGGAGCGCGACCAACACTGCCGTTCCATCGTATATGGGCTTTCCGAGAAGAACGGGATTCATAAAAGGATCTCGCACATGCCAAAGGGCGGCTAGCGCAAGGTACTGCTGGGCATACAAATGGTCCTTGACTTCCTGTTGCAGACCTGGACGATTCAATCGTGCTTCAGCGTTCAAATAGTGGTGGACCATTCGCCCATTGAAGATACATGTCCTTGCAAAGCGCCAGGTAGTAACAACAGGCGAAACCACTGTGAGCTTCTGCTCAAGCCGCATGAATACATAATTCAGCTGTTCCTGCCGAATCCGGAACCACTGTTGCAGTTCCTCGGTATCGACAGAGGGGTCGAAAATTGCATCTGGACACACAATCTGATGTGGATGCCTGGCTGCAGCTTTCCCAACTGGTGCGAGGAAAGTAAGCGCCCACGAATCGACGTCGAATATTGTGCGGTGGAGAAACATTGTGCTTAGTTGAGAATCAAGGTACATCTGATATAGGAGGTGCCTATAATCGAGCTTCCCTTTTGCGAACATTTGCTTTTGCAGATCGAAGAGCATCTTGCCATGAGTCAGCGCATTTTGCAGATTTGCTCCAGTGACCTCGGCCGCAAAGATGGCCGTCATATGCCAGATGTAAGGGAATTCTTGCTTGTCGCTATCTTTCGCGATCTTCTCGCGCAATGCGGTCATACTTTCATTCATGAACTTCAGTGCCATCGGCCGCATCGTGGGGTTGTACTTCACAGCAGCAGCGCTATGAAAAGCTAGCGTGGCATAGCCAGTCCCGGAATCATGCAGCCCGGTCACTTGGTCCTGCCAATTCTCGTTCGCGAGGGCGGCTCTCGTCTTGTAGCGAATCTGGAAATATGCTGCAGGAATAAAATAATCTCTGTAGAACGTCAAAAACTTATTTGCCTCTGCAGTAATCGGCACGGCGAAAGTGGAAAAGGGATCTGAATTGCCCTTCCCCACCAAAGTCTTAGGAGAAGAAGGAGCGTGAACAAGCGCCTTCTTGTTCTTCTCGGCCTCTTTCTCGATCGCATCTCTACTCTTACTCGTACTCCATGTCGATCTAGGTACTTTTGCAGATTCTCTCAAGGCTTTGGCCTCCTGTCCGCGTTTCCATGGCCGATACCGCCTTTGGACATGCTTGAAGATCTGCTGTCTATTCTCTGGCTGTGGTTTCAGATTGTTGCTGTCGTGATTGACCCAAAGAAAATCCTGCTTCGGCGTGGCTGTTTTGGAACCTGATGACATTTTGTTTCTTGCCACGGCGACATTTTTCGTAAAATGGGAAGCGTGGAACTCGCCAAGGTCATGTGCGTCCACATGATAATAATGGTAGGAGAAGAGGGGAGAAGAACTGGGTACACAACCTTGTAGGTGGTCTTTAAAGTAGATTTCTGTTTGGCTGAACCCACCAAGGTCTAACTAGATATCTCGCTATATACCCATAGGGTATGGAGTGTGTACACCCTAACATCAGCCACTTAGCACTCTGGACCCGGGTTGGGCTGATTGCGAAGCCGACCTCCACCTGAGTCCGAGGGAAAATGGCATCGTCACTCGTGTGGCCGTTGTTACCAGTCCCGAAAGTGGGATGGAGGGACTTAACTAGGCAAAGACTTTGCCCTCGCTTCCCCGTCACGCGTAGCTTGGTTTCAGACTGGTGGCGCCCCCAGTCATCCTGGTCCCGGGCATCTGCCGTACGGTCATCAATACTTGAAAATCAAGATGAGTATGTCATTTCCACGAGGGGTGTATAAGGCTGCATAGCTCCCTCGCACTCTGATTGAACATGCTTTAAGTGGATGATTTTCACAGCCAAGGCTTAATCATCAATCGCTTGCGGTTTTAAGCCGACAAGGAACAAATCTTCGACGAGATCGTCTACTGCTACAGAGATCACCTTACGTACCTAGTATATTGTTAACCGAATAATGGACTGCCCCTCAGGATCGACATGGTTGGCACGGAGTTGCTGAATGTCGTTGCCATTACTTCGACATCGTCCACACTCCGCATCACGGTCTCGATGCCGTCCAATGTCGTATGTGACACCTGACTCCGATTACTCAACGTGACAAAACAAAGACTTCCGGAACTATTTATTTAGCCTGCTGCTCCTGTTTGGGCACCGAAACTTAAATGTTATACAGGAGTGCAATTTGCCGGGCTACTTGAAATTATCAGCCGTGCATCAAGAACTCTTGGGGCCCCAACCAGGCACTGAAGTGGGATACATGTTGACCGATATCGGCAGATGGAAATACCTGAGAAGACTTTCGTGCATCCCAATACTCGGATGAAGGTCCTCACGCTCAATAACATTCAGTGTGCAGTCAATCATCAACATAATACATGTGGCGTACCACTCACGCGTAGTCAGGCCGTGTAAACTGCCAACACGTCGCAAGGCTTCAATTTCAGGGGCTCATTGGATTTCGAACTCACATGGTAGATACGGGTGCGCCGTCATAACCCTGGATCAACTTTGATACCTTTCTTCTGCTCTTCCCAATTGGAGTGCCCTCCCGCAGGGTTCACTCTTTCCCCGGGGCCACTTCATTCGTGGAGATCTCCACCGATGGTCCTAAGGCGCGATCGCGTACAACGGACAGTCCCGCAACTGCGATATTTGTCCCGAAATGCAGCGCACATCAGTCATAGCCATTTGACATATACATGAGGCTCAAAGACACGACTCTTGCTAAGTGAAGGATCTTGTTAAACTGTCCTTTGCAATGGCTTCAAGTCCGGGTGGGCGGAAACCTCTCGTGGTATCTCTGGGCGACCCCAAGTACATTGGCAAGGAGTATCTAGACTCTCTCAGGAAGGACTTCGACTTCCAAGTACTGGACGCCATCAACAGAGCAGAGACTATAGAGAAACTGCCGAAGCTCGTCACGGAATATGGGCCCGTGGACGCCTTCATCATCCGGATGGGCACACCGGCCTACGAGCCATTTGACAAGGAATTACTCGGCGCGCTTGTCCCTCACTGCAAGATAATCGCTAGTGCTTCTGCTGGATACAATGAGTTCGATGTGGATTGGATGACTAAGAATGGAATTTGGTTCTGCAATACCATTGATGGTGTCGCAGAAGCAACGGCTGATATGGCCTTGTTCTTGATTCTCGCTGTTCTACGCAACACGACGGTGGCTGAGAGACAGGCTAGAAACGGGACGTGGAAACAAGGCATCGTTCCGAGCAAGGATCCTACTGGACTGACCTTAGGCATTGTGGGTATGGGCAGCATTGGTAAGGTCAGTATTGGTCATCCTCTTGACTGTGTAGTTGGCTCCTGGTGCAGGATACAAGAGTACCGGCTAATGTTGCTTCGAGATTTAGTACATTGCGAAGAAAGCAGCAGTTTTCAACATGAAGATCTTGTACCACAACAGACATCAGCTATCCCCGGCTGAAGAATCTAAGTACAGCGCTACATATGCAGCTTCACTTCATGACCTTCTCAGATCGTCTGATGTGGTTTCGATAAGTTGCCCATTAAACGCAGAAACCACGAATCTGATATCAACTAAAGAATTCGCTGCCATGAAAGACGGCGTATACTTCGTCAACACAGCCCGCGGAGCAATTGTCGATGAGGATGCACTGGTCGAAGCACTACAAAGTGGGAAGGTAACACGAGCGGGGCTAGACGTTGTCGTCAACGAGCCTCATGTTCGAGATGAGCTCAGACAAGGGGAATTGAGCGAACTGAAGGTCATTCTGCAACCTCATATGGGAGGCTTGACAGACGTGGCTTTCCACAAGAGTGAAAAAGAGTGTTTTGAGAATATCAAGAGTCTGTTCAAGACTGGTAGACCAGTGGCGCCGGTGAACGAGGTGTGACTTCAGCTTCGGTTTGTTTCCTTCGTGGCACACCCATGGTGGCCATTTCAAAGATGTTTAGTATGCAACTTGATATTTGAGGGTGCTGATGGACTGGATAGTCCAGAAATGCAAACCATATTCGTTCACTCATAAGCCCCATGATATCATAGAAAAGATTGTTGCAATTCGTCATTGTCATCAGATCGTCTTAGCAAAGAACCTGTTGGAGCAGACCATCTCAAATCGAAACACGACGCGAATACCCCTCCTTATCTTGTGACACCCGCTAACAATCGTATCCCAACTGAAAATTCCACTCCGTTCTAATTCGATGTCAGCTGTGACTGCGGGCGAGGGCGCTCAGCGCCTTGTTCACGACATGTCATGGCAAGCTCAACGGCTCCACGGTCGTATCAACCACAGAACTTTGGGGTTTAGGCGTTTGAAAGGTTCGCCTTTTTGCCAGAACCACACACTGGTTCGACATCCTAGTCGAGATCTTGCGGGCAACCTAAAACCGGCAGTCAATTTCATAACGCAAGCCTTCGTGATGCGGAATCTGACACTTACCAGTCCTCGAAATCTCTTACCAAAAATGTACATGGGGATTGTCAAAGCACATAATCCCAGGTTCAAGCCTCCAATCGACCAGAACACTGTTTTCGCCCCTTGAGCTTGGAACCAGCCATTCACAGACGTGGTTGCGAGAAAAGCGAGCAGAGACTTCACAAGTCCAATGGTTACAAAAGCTTGATTGGCATCGTCAGGATGACAGTCAACCACATAAGTGTAGGCGGCCTGACTTGCGAATGGAATGGCGAGAGAGTGGAGGGAAATGAATGTCAATGGCCAAGCAATGGGCGCGCCCGCATCAATTGTCGCTCCAAGACCGAAAAATCCAATTGTAGACAAAAGTGCCCCAATGGCCATGAGAGTGAGTCGAAATTCGGGCTCGTAGACGCCATTATTTCGTTTGGCCATTGAGCGTATGACCTTATCCGCCATCCAACCAGAAGCTGGAGCTCCCAAAAGTCCAGTGGCGAGTAGTGGCAGATTTGTCAAACCAACTTGTGATGGCGTCAGATTGTATGGTGGTGCAGAGAACATAGGGACAGATAAGACGGACAATGCCACAAGCCAGGTAAAGAAGCTTCCATAGATGAAGCTGCCAAACACTACTGCGGGACAGACGAATAGGGGGAATGGCTTGATCAGCTGCTTAAAAAAGCTCTCATTGGAGACTCGGCCGCGAAACACAGCGTATTTGGATGATTGTGAGTTACCAAACTCAGCGGATCTAATGGTGATCGTGGTCTGATTTTTCTCCCCATCAGCAAGTTCGACTGTTTTGAGCACTTCTCCTCGATGGTAGACCGTCTCTGGCACAAAGAAGAACGTTGCGATGAGTAGAGGGATGAAGATCAAGGCACTAATACCAAAGGTGTATTTCACACCAAGTCGTTCAATGATAACTCCGGAGATAACTTGTCTATCAAGTCTTAGTTTCAATCCGAGACAGAATGGCAGCATACCCTAGGAGAACTCCAGATGTCAACATCAGCCCCCAGATGGCTAGTTTTCCGCCGCGCTCATGTACGAAGAAGAGGTCTTGAATGGTAGAGGTTACAAGCGTTTCGAACGGTGCCGACGCGAAGCCTTGAAGCAACCGCATGACAACGAACTCTTCGAAGGACTGCATTTAATGTCAGCAAATAGGAACAAGATATGTGGCACCTTGTGAAGTTCAGACCTTCACAAATGCTCCCCAGGCATTGAGCGCAAGTAAAGCGGCCGCGGAAAGAACAAACACCACTCTTTTGCCCCAGACTGAAGCTGCTGCCGAGGTGAAGAACGTAAATGCACCTGTCCAGAGTATGAATAGTCCAACTAGGTATGTAGATATCACATCGAGGCTCTTCTGGTATTCCATGGCCAGGAGCGGTAATCCAGGGGAGATCATAGGGCCCAAGCTGTGGATCCATCGAGTCAGAACTGCTCAAACCCAAGACACATGTCCGTATCGAAAAGTGGAATACTTACGAAACTGTGACACCGGATGCTAGGGCAATCACCATCAAGAGGACATTCTTCGTGAGCGACGGCCTGATCCATTCGTTATTCCACAATCCACGAAATCTTGCGTCACATAACCCACCAGTTCAAAGGATCATGCGGACTGTCGTTAGGCTGTGGTACCAAAGTGATATCTCCGATCTTCTTGACATTGCCGTCCGTGTAAGCATCTGACTAGATTGTGAGTAGGCTGAACTTTGCAAGCGAGGTTGGCGAATTACCCTGGACCCTATTTGCGCCTGATTCTGTCAAGATCACAGTTCCTGGGACCTGTGACAGGGTGTGATCCTCTAGATTCCGAAAGCCATCGATGTAGATTAATAGCTCGATGAATCACCTTCGTATCTGTGACTCTCTGGTGGCAAAGAAAAGATATGACCTTCCAGTGAGGATGAATTGAGTTGGAGCCCAGCCCATGGAATCTGAGATGAACAGGTAATGAAGCTCAGAGACCAGCTCGAGTACGATATGAATACAATCCCTCAGGTCAATGGATGTCATACCGTAGGGCAGCCTCCCACGGTTTTTGTACACTCGTTTTGATAGACATCATCTACCGAAGGTTGAATATTACAAAACCTGGAACAAATCCAGACACGGATGTCAATTTCAGGAGTGGCTTTGAGACGCTTGAGCTTGGACCAATAGTCCACCTATACCACGTATAGCATTTCGCAGAACTCCATACCAGGTTTGCCAAGGCATTGTGGCTCCATACAGTTGCGTATGTTGTTGGGAGGCAATGAACAATCTGCTGTTTCACGTACAGGGGGTGAGGCCACGAGCAATAGATAAGTCAAAGCATCAAGATAAATTTCATATCTCTAGCATACGAAGAGATACAAGGTATCTCTGGGTGAAGCTCGTGAGATTGCCTTGGCCTCTGGTTCGCCCAATCCAGATGACAGTTGCGGTGCGTGCAAATAAAGATGTTGTATGAAGAATGCGAACCCTCTCTGCCCCGATTTGAAGCAACACTTGGACCAACTGCCGATGGTGTCCTGTGAGGACCATGGAGATTCTAGAAGACACCTGGGAAGGCGATAGATGTTGCGCGGTGTGGGTCGCCGACACCAATGCTCTGACTCCTCCATACTGTGCTGTCCGTCGACAGTACTCTGTACCACATCTTATGATCTTCGAGGTCGGAGACTTACCCCACAATCTGGAACACACATGCGACAATACCGCTGTGGGGCGGCTTGAGTATGAGAGGTGGGAAGGCTCTTTGCGCTTGTGCATCTAGCAATCCAGAGACCCATATGGGTCCCGAGGCACGGAGGTGGACACCACTGACACAGAACTGGCAAGTCTGATAGGCCCGTGAAAGCCTTCTCCATGAAACTGATCAGGAGAACGCACCCATGAGGCACTCATAAAGTTCTCCTATCGGAATAGGCAGAGGACATCTTTGCACCACAGTTCCCACGACCCGACAAAGTATTGCCCAGCTCTGAGTCTCTGACCAGTAGGAGCTGGTGGATGTAGTGGGCTGATCATCACGAGGCTTATCATCAGATAAATGTCCTGAAACGTTTCATGTTGTTCAACCACGACAATATCACCGTTGTGGACCTTCGGGTGAAGACAATTCTTGATTAGGTAACAAGGTAGACCTCGATGATAATGTCCTGAAAGAATTCGAAGAACTTGGTGGGGAGGAAAGGGTAAAGAAACAGGGTCAATTTGGGAGATCGGATGGATTGGGCCACACTACTGTACCTAAGTAGGTACTCAGCTGCAAGTAAGGTTGTAAAAGAAATGCTGCAGGGATGTCGTCATTTAGAAGGCACACTTATATTGGACGGTGATTATCGTTTATTCGCACGACCAAGTCCGCGCATCTACACAAAGCAATATCACAAATCAAAGAAGCGGCATTGATGGCGAGTTTCAACCCCAAAATTAATGATGCAGATGTACCCGTAATCATAGTAGGCGCAGGCGTGTTTGGACTAAGCACCTCTTTACACCTTGGCCGTCGAGGCTTTCGGAACGTGGCTGTTTTCGACAAGCAACAATATGACGAAGCGCAGTATTCATATCTGAAGGGATGTGACGCGGCGTCGGCTGATTTCAACAAGATCATCAGATCTGCTTACGGCGAACAGACTGAGTATCAAGATCTTTCGACTGAAGCGTTGCAAGCCTGGCGAATTTGGAACAATGAACTGGAAAATGGATCCTGTGTCCCGGAGGGCATGAAAACTTCAGACAGGGTTTTCATCAACAATGGCAATCTATCGTTTACCAACCAAGCAGAATTGCCACCCTTTGAACTTGCTTCCGTTCACAACCTGGAGAAGGCAGGAATCCCGAATACACAATTGATTACTGGAAATGAAGAACATATTGCTCTCGCCAAAAAGAAGAATATCTCGTATGGCATCGATCCTTTTGATTGCAAAACGAAAGGCAAGTCATATATTGGTGTTTTCGATACGACGGGAGGAACCGCGGTGGCAGACAAGGCATGCAGAGTTGCACTTCACAGGGCAAAAACATATGGTGTTCAATTTGTGCTCGGGTTAGGGAAAGGTGAATTTGAGTCGTTCTCATATGACTCAGCAGAGAAGGTCAACGGCATCCGAACTCGAGACGGCAAAACACACTTTGCGAAAATCGTTGTTATAGCTTGTGGTGGCTGGTCTCCTGGGTTGATACCGCAACTGGACGGGCTTTGTGAGACCACAGCTGGCTCGGTCATCCATCTGAGAATACCTCCCGACTCTCCACTTTTCGGTCGATTTGCGCCTGAAAATTTTCCAACATGGACCTACAGGGTAAGAGATGGTCCGGAGGGCGGTCTGTACGGGTTTGCGCGTGATGAACAAGGTTACATGAAGATCGGTTATAGGGGGACAAAGTATACGAATCCGCAGCAACAAGCAGATGGGTCCGAAAGGAGCGTACCTATCACCAGATATACTGAAAACGAGCAGCTAACTCAGATACCGAAGCAGGCGATGAGAGTCATGAAGGCTTTCGTGAAAGAATACCTCCCAGAACTGGCAGCCGAGGGCATCAATGTCTCGTTCTCAAGGCTCTGCTGGTACACGGATTCGTTCGACAACCACTTCGTTATTGATCGGCTCCCTGGCCAGAGCTCGGTTCTGGTAGCCACGGGCGGGAGTGGCCATGCCTTCAAGTACTTGCCGATTATTGGCAACTGGGTCGTTGACATCCTTGGGGGCATCGGCCTCGAAAGGGAGCTGGTTCAGAAATGGCGATGGCGGCATAGCAAAGATGACACCGAGGTTGTGAATAAACTCATGGAAGGCACAGCGAGCTCGAGAAACTTGCGAAGAGTACCCCTGACGACTGACCACGATCTAGAATCACAGCTGCAGAACAAGATGTAGCATTATTGATAAAAGAAAATGAATTGAGATAGTGAAGAACCTCAGGTGGATGTGCTGCCTAATTGGCTCATATCGACGTTTGAGCTAGTAGAGTTTAGTGCCCGCGGCCAAGGCTAGCGTCGAGAATAAAGCCTTGGCATTTCACTAGCAGGATCGATCCAGGAACGCTCGCCTGGTAATAAATTCCCCCGCATCAATTGCCAGTGGGGTAAGACTGTCTGAAATTTGACTCATTCGTGTTCACCGCAGATATAAGCTTGAGCTTGACCCTGCCCGTTTTGACACTCTGATGTCGATAGCAGATTCTTCTCCTTGTCTCTGATCTGCACTATATAGCAAGAGCCTCGTGTCCCCAAAATGGCCGACCCTCCACCTCGATACGTTTCCATAGCTCCTCTCCTCAAAAAGCTCTCTGCCCCTCCACCGCTTGACAACACCGTCAAAGCCGAAGACATCGCGCTTGCATTCTCTCGGACTTTTGAGAATGAATTAAATGGCACACAAACCGCCGCATTGCTGACCTTACTCCACTCCACGGGACGAGATAGGCATCCAGATGTCATCGCAAAATGTGCCGAAAGCATGCGCAATGCCGCAATACAGGTCAATAGCAAAGCCCTACGAACGGTGGTCAAGAAGAGGAAACGAGGACTTGGATCATATCGAGGAGGTCTCTGTGACATCGTCGGCACAGGGGGAGATTCACATTCGACGTTCAATATCTCGACTACCTCTTCCATCATCGCTGCCCCAATCCTAATGATGGCAAAGCATGGCAATCGCGCACAAACATCCATGTCCGGGTCTGCAGATGTGCTCAACGCCATCTCCCCCGTCTCGCCCAAGATTGAGGCACTGACCGCAGAGAGCCTTCCAGAAGCATATGAGCATACCAACTACACCTTCCTCTACGCTCCCAATTTCCACCCAGGCATGAAATACGCCGCAACAGTCAGAAGGGAGTTGGGCTTGCGAACCATCTTCAACCTAATGGGGCCTCTTGCCAATCCCGTCGAGCAACATATCGAGGCCCGCCTCGTTGGTGTCGCCTATCAAGAGCTCGGTCCAGTATTCGCACAGGCTTTGTTGCTGTCCGGCGCGAGAAAGGCACTGGTGGTGTGCGGCCAAGAAGATCTCGATGAAATTAGTTGTGCCGGAAAAACGAATTGCTGGTTGCTGCGAGAATCGCCCAACCCAAAATATCAGGGCGACCTCAACGACGAAGATGATGATGATGATGACAGTAGCGACGACGAGAGCACTCCTAGATACCTCGTGAAGGTAGAGAATTTTGAGGTTGGACCGGAAGACTTCGGCTTGCCATCGCATCCACTCTCAGAGGTAGGCGGCGGCAAGCTTCCCAAGCAGAACGCGGCAGTCTTGATGAGCATTCTTCGGAACGAGAGAAATAAGGATGATCCCATCCTGCATTTTGTCCTCATGAACATTGCAGCACTGCTCGTGGTGAGTGGCGCCTGCGATTCAGACACATGCGAAAGTGGAGAGGTCATCAAGGAGGCTGGCCCTGCTGGCTTGAGATGGAAAGAAGGTGTGAAAAAGGCCAGGTGGTGCATAGAGAGCGGGCGGGCGCTCGCAGAATTTGAAAAGTTCATAGAGTTCACCAACAGATTGTAGATTGGATAGCATCTTTTGGGAAAAACAAGCCATTTATTTCGCGACCCAGGCCTCTAATGTCACTGGCATTTTTCAAGTAATCATCACAAGGTGCCATCGATGGTCAAACCCAGAACGCCGTCGCTGTCTTCATGCTGGAAAAAAAGAGCTTCTCCAATCCTCCCTGGGACGCCTATTCAACTTCTCCTTCAAGATAGATGTGCGCCAGCAAGCTATCGACATTCGACCTGAACCATTCTGCATACGAGTCAGCATTATCGCCATCACGCCTGGAGTCTGACCGCATACCTCTTGGTTCTCTCCTTGTAAAGGACTCGGTGACCGCACATGCTGCATCGAATGGCATCACCTTTTGCTAGACTGACTTTGGCTGCGCATTCACCGCACACATATTGAACAGTGGGACCGCTCGAGCCTTCACCTGCGGCGTAACCCGTTGCGAAGGCGGTATAATTGGTAGACTGCGATGGCAATTGGTATGATTCTCTTTGGGACGACATGATGGAAATGTGGCGACTGTAGAGGTGTTTTATCGTTGGCTAGTAGTTGTGATACGTTGGAGGGACGAAAAGAGACAATAACGGATGGGCTGAGTGTCAGATAATGAATGAATTGTGATTGATGATTTGAAAGACGCTCCTCCGCTTTGCACTGGAATATTCCTTTCCTCTCACGTGACTTGATGCAATCCTCGGGCTTGGCGAACCACGGAATATTGCCGAGGCTTATCCTCAGGCAGTCTAGTTCTGTCCATATTGTGGTTGGCTTGGGCTGTGTATCAAATATCGAGTAAGACAGCTGGACATGTTGGACTCAAGACGTTTCACGAAATCCTTTGTTATTTGCTAAGTTGCTCGACTTGAATATCTAGCTTGTTTGCGCTTGATGTTGGGGTTAATCATGTAGCGTTCATACCTCATTTCGCTCGCACTTATTATTGCGCTTCGTTTCCATCTTGAATGTCTGTTTCACGCGTTTCCACCCCTTTGGCTTTTGGGGCGTCGGAGAAAGATGTCAGGTCCTGCCCAGTATGTCATAATCTTGACAGGAACAAGATCATCTACTGGAAGGGAGGCCCTTCGAGACATAAAATGTTCAAGAGATACTTTCAATACAGTGACTATCACAGCCTCCCTATTCCCTTGAACGACTTGAAGTTCTCTGCGAGTAGAGAATGCCAGCTTTGTGTCATCGTCTTTGATATTTTCCGCTGGCTGGCCCGGACTAAGTCTCACGGGATGAACACGATATATCAAGCCAAAGTGGAAATCTGCATTCCTTTTGATGCAAAATATCCTTTGGTTTTGACGTTTTCCTGGCTTCCGGCTCCAGGAGCACCCATTCCAAGACAATATGATTTGCAGGTCTCTGTGCCTAGCAAAAGTTAGTCGTCCTCCACCGCGAAATGGCATCCAGAACTGACCCTTGACTCTAGGCCTCCAGTTGCCCTGGTCGACAATGAATGTAGGTTATCAGCTTCCCAGTGAGCCAAGGCAGAGCATTTTCAGACCTCGTTCATGGCTTCAAAGCTGCCTCAAGGATCACAGTCCAAGTCTCTGTAACACTGCTGCCAATGGAACTCCTCTGTCAATGCCCAAGCGGCTTATTTGCATTGGAAATAACCAAAACCAGGTCCGGTTGGTGGACGACTTCAAAGGAAAGTGCATTCCTTATTTAGCTCTTTCGTACTGCTGGGGTCAATCAGAACATATCATCACAAAGTCATCCAACTATGAGCAGCATCTGAGAAATATACCCTGGCATTCACTCCCAGCGACGTATCGTGATGCGGTCGACTTCGTCCGAGCTGTAGGTTACAGGTACATCTGGATAGATGCACTGTGCATCACGCAAGACGATGTAAATGACTGGAACTCTGAGGCTGCTCGAATGGCAGACATTTACAGTGAGGCGATTCTCGTCATATCGGCAGCCAACGCAAATCATGTCGGCTTTGGCTTTTTGAACGAAAGGTCTGGCTCCCGAACTTTCAAGAACAAACTTCAGAAATATCCTAATGATCCAACTCATCTTTTGGTCCAAGAACCCACCACGCACGGCAACATTCTAGGAGATCCGACTTTGGAGCAGCAATGGCCTGTCTTCCGTCGTGCTTGGACTTTGCAGGAGCGACTTCTAGCCACAAGATTGGTCCATTTTGCTGCTGGAGAAGTCATTTGGGAATGTGCAAGTACTTGTGCATGTGAATGCGGTCGTAAGTGCTTCCAAGCATTAATACCAAATGGTGCTTTTCTCTGGTCCAGTTCGCACAGTGCTGACTATTCTCAACCTCGTAGATCTTGAAGCAACGAACGCTGTCACTTCGAGAAAACGATACGATCTTTCAAGTCTAGAGCTATTGACAGCGGTTGAACGAGCCAATCGATGGGACGAACTGGCCTTGTCCTATCAAAATCGACATATATCAAAGGACAAAGATCGCCTTTCGGCGCTGTCTGGTCTTGCACACCGCTTTCAATCGGAATGCCTCGGGGATTACCTGGCAGGATTGTGGTCAAACTTTGCATTGGGGATGCTGCTGTGGGAAGTGAAGCAAGGTCGAAAATCAACCGAGTATGTCGCACCGAGCTGGTCTTGGGCCTCCTTCCAAGGCCGTCTAACTCGCAATGATGCTATACAGCACAACAGTGAATTTAAGGCGGTCTTGGAAGAAGCATATTGTGCACCAGCCACTACTGATCCGCACGGCGCGATTGTTCTGCAGTCCGGGTTCATGAGGATTCACTCACCTGCTATCGATGGTGTTATTGTTCGAGACCCCCTGAATGGTCACCCAATGATACAACTCATCTCAGAATTACAGGCATTTCTAGTGGCCGATGTACAAATCGTGGAGTCGCAAATTGGTGGAACCGTTAAATGCCTCTTCCTTCGAGGTCTTGAAACCGGATCTTCTGGTCGTTATGTAGAAGCATTGATCCTAACAGTCTCTAGGAATCTGGTTGATTATGAGCGGTTGGGCATTGCTCATATTCCCAGTCACTCATTTGACGAGGACAACTTGCTGCGGGTGGAAGTGCCATTGTCTTTGCAGACAGTCAACATCGTTTGACGCCTTGCCATTTGGGATAGTGGCCTCAATTCACATTTTTCTGTCCATCGAAGCGTTTGGTCATCATGGATTTGTGTCAGGTGTCGAAATACTTCCTGCACGCCATCTGCGGAGGAAGAATGACTGAAGAGGTCTAGGACTTCGTCGAAGCGGGTGATCCAACCAAGCCTATTGAAAGGATATCTCGGGCGAGCTTTCCCCGAAGACGTAGGGGCATACCTGCACGCCCAGCGATGGACTCTACAATCCTACCTGTGGCTACTCGCCCATTGGAGCTTCAGCCACTCGCCTGACAGACACTAGACCATTGCGGCTCCTTACCGCCCTGGTAACGTTGGACATTACGATCAACAGGTTCTAGGCAGTAACCGATAAAGACCGTTGAGTCTCTGCTCATAACAACAAGGAACAATAAGACCAATTAGAAGGCTTCGGAAACACACAACCATGATGCTTGAGATGCCTCCACTCCGTAGTGGGAGACCGGGGTGGACCTTGGGATGAGAAGTGGGTGTGCTCCGTATTCACATGCATGTCTCAGTCTCATGACGACACTCAATACATTGCTAGAATACCAGGTCGCCACGCATGACTTATCCATAGCCCAGGCTGTCCAGTAAGCAAACATAACAGCAATCAATCAGTTTCCGGCCCCATCAATTCGAGAAACTGATGGAGAGCAATCTGGAGCAAGACCAAATCGTTTACGAGCAATCCCACACACACTCTCTCACACAGTGATCACAGTTACGCTCATGGTGATCTGTCAAAATCGTTGAGAGATTGACTGCCTTCGACTATTGCATTCCTGAAACTTTGAAGCCTCGTATAGATATCCGTAGACGTACGAGATATACGTACTTTAGTTGACTCGCTCATCTACGGATCTCCCGCAATATTCATTAGTTGTCAGAAACCTTGAATACCGGGGGAAAAGGCTCGGCACGCTGGCGATTCCCAGTATTTTTGCCAGCCAGCCTGTTTGTATTCTCTTTTTGACCGAATCGCGCCCGAAGGAGGTCCGCAGCGAAATTTGAGATCTCATGAATGTTGCAGAGAACAAACATATTGCAAGCCACAACCCTTGCATGGTGCTATTGTCTTGGGACTTCATTTGATGTCGATCAATCATCTATCAAATGGCCCTGCACTATGTATAAAGGCTATGACATGGGAACTGGTTGGATGACGACTCGACAAGATGGAAAAGGCTTCCCAGTCCGCCATGTGATGGTTTCGTTCGCTCCACGAGATTCCAGGATAATTCAGCCGTGGCATCGAGGATCAAAGTGCAAACCCAGAAGGTGATCGACGGATTTGCCAATCTCAAGACCTGGCGATCACATAGTCCAGGCCATCGCGGGAGATCTACGCAGGATGAACATTTCGCTCACACTCTGTCCGAATGGACAATTTGGGAAACCCAAGAGCCGTCTGGAGAGAATGCTTTTGAGTAGGACTGAGCACAACAATTGTTGGGCGGGCGCCCAGTTCTCCAATCTCGATATCATCACACAATCATGCTCCGTTGTGTACCTCGTACTCCGTACGCCGATACTCCGTGCTCAGTGCTCACCAGGCCTCCTGGCCTAGGGCAGAGACCCCGAACGTTGTACCAGTATCCGTACTCGTAGGAAACAGCCATACCCATGCCAGCGTAATCCGCACGGCGCGTTTCGAAGCAGAACACGCCTCAGCCTTTCTCTAGATTGCGGTCTCCAGGCACTGGTGGCCCCCCGGGGCAGAGGACTTCACGCGCGCCTACGAGCACCTCCCTCTGATGCTTATTCCTTCAGGCAGGGAAGAATAGGCCCAGGGGCATCAGCATTTCGCGGGTAGGGGCTAGGTTGTTTCAACCGTGATCCTTTCCCATGGGTTTTTCTGGGCGGGCGTCCCTGTCGCTCGCTTGCAAGGAGGGTCAACCGGCGGCCATCAGCCTGGTTTCCCCAAGCACAGTGCCCACAATCCTTATCCGAGTCCGTAGCTCACTTGTTACGGCTGTGGCTTCCCAATATGCCATTCCCGCACGCTACGGTGTACCCAGCAATTTATTATTGTTGATTATCTTTTTATCTGTGCGATTTCGAAACAGACCGAAGGCGGCCTCGTCCAGCAGCCGCCTGGCCGGAGACGCAGGATCTTGTCTTTTGCCTTCAGCCTCCCCGGTTTCATCACAAAAGCAAGGTTCAGCCACGGGGTTCAGGTTCAGGTCAGCCCTTGCATAGCCATCTTTAGGGGAGAGTGCGCCTCGCCCGTGGATCCGTCGTTCGGCGAGGCTTATGCAAGGGGCACCGGCGAATAGCGCTACGGCAAGGGGTTAGGGGCACCAAATGGTCTGGGCGCCACACCCACCTCAGAGTTTGACGTCGTCATCACCTCGACGTCGTCTCTGCGTCTGTGCTATGCGCGTACTGCATTTTCACGTCAAGCTCGCTGTTGCTACGGGAGCTTGTGTACGGAATAGAAAACCAAGTGCGTTTTTGTAAATGGATATGATTTTCCCCTAGATCGTCTGGTATCAAGAATCGAAGTCTATCTGCGTTTTGCTCGCGAAAGCTAAAAGGTAAAAAATGGGAAAAAATAAAGTTCCTCCTCACGCATCTGCACATGGTTGATAAGAGTGATCACCCCCTAGCACATAATTTTGGCCGAGGCACTTATGCCATGTCGATAAGAACGGGACAAGGGCCGTAGGCAAGGCCTGATAACCTGCTCGAACCCAAAAAATTCCACGTCATCGTGAGGAAAGGGAACTTGAGTGAGAAGTTGACAAAGGTCAAAAAAAAGAAGAAAACTTTGCGGTTCCATCCTACGCCACGCGCTGGGCTTCGTTTCGACCGTCATAACGTTGTTGCTGTCCATCGCAATCGCCTTTGCTTGTTGATTGCTGTTATCATAAGGTTCGTTCTATTGTTGGATTTCATTCATTGGCACCACTAGTCTCCAGAAGGAGCTCGCGGTCCAAGCCGTACCACCCGTTTCCGAGTATGTTTCGGAAGATATGTCGTCAAGAGATACTACTTGTCCTGTGGGGTAGAACAAGAAGGTGGGGATGTAAAGTAAGGTGTGATCGTTGAGATCGGTTACTATCCTGCAGGGGTATTGACATGACCATGTGTCGACTCATGGAGGTGCCGTAAAAGAGCGTATATGCAGGTAGCGTGACGCGGAGCGTGAGAGACAATGCTGCAGAACTTGCTGCGCAAAAAAGGATGACGGACACAGAAGGGGGTTGCTTGGGTGGGTTCCATCGCTGTTTTGTTCACCATTTATGCCTCGTCGGTGACGAATTGACGTGCGTGGACGCGGTAGCGGATGTGTTGTCCCTTGACCTCGACACTTCGCTTGGCACTTCCACCAGGGCACATGGTCAGAGTAAGGCTGGTATTCTCATCGCAGACCATGGTTCGGACATCGTCTGGGGCATTGTAGGCAGCAGTGCAGACGGCTTGTCCGGCAGGGCAGTCAACCACAACGCAAGTTGGATTGGCAGAGTCACCTTGCTTGGATGGGACCACTTGCATGCCACCAGCGGAGAAGGGATAGCCATCGATGTTGGAGAGATCATAAGCGATCTTGCCATTCGCCCAGGTGAATTCGAATTGAGAGACGGGTCCACTGCTGGTAGCATTGGGAGCCAGCTTGATAGAGATGCCAACACCTTGTTGAGAGTAACCCTCGGAGTAAGATCCCTGAAGGGGTTGCATGTTGGCATGGTAGCTTTGACCGACGGAAGCATAGTAGATTGGATATCCACAGTTGTTGATGACGGTGGCAGTGCCCAAAGCCATGACAGCGGGGGTAGAGGCAAGCAGCACGGCTGCGCCTGAGATGATGTTCTTGAATTGCATATTGATGAGTTTGAAGTGTCGTAAGACTGTTAAATGTCACTTGGGACGATGAGTTGGTCGAATTGGACACAAAGGAGTGGTCCTGTATTTTGGTGTAGGGAGTTACGTCGACAGAGGTTCTTGCAGCTAAGGAATGATGCTGTTCAGAGACCTGCTCGAGGTTATAGAGAGGGGATGAGGCTGAAAAGGATTGACAGAATGGATGCAGAAAGAGGAAACTCAACAACAAAGGAAGGCCGTGGTTTAAGTAACATAACACACGACCGAGCTGTGTTTGTCCCCATCAACAACAGCACCTCGAGCCGCGCGAGAAAACTCAACTGCCCTGCTTACACCGTGGAGCAGATGATGGATACTCCTGCATCGTTCAGAGATTTTCGCAGATGCATTAGCGCTGTCAACTGTGGACAGGGCGGACCTTGAGAACCCCCGTTATCGAACTCAGTCCATGACCCATCAGGGCCAGGATCAGAATGGCAGACTGGCAGACGAGAAGGACATGTTTTCCCTCCCTGGTCTTCACCCACCCCGACCCAAAAAACGGTTGAAACAATCATTGCCGACGCGGCACAACACCCCTGGCGGATGGTGGATGTGCCTGGGATCTGGCCATCGAATAAAGACTGGAGCGCAACGCCAGTAGCGACTCACTGTCAAGGCTAATGCAGGCGGGGATGGTCAATCCGCCTGAATCCTGGTTCGAAGGGTGCCCAGAGAGGCCCCACCGGCAGGACTTTCACGCCCAGCAATAATGGCCAGGTACCAAAGTGCGCCGATTGGAAGTTGAGTAGAGAGCCACCCGAAAAATACCGCAGTCAATGCCGGACAGCTAAGCAGAGTTGGGTTGGCTTCAGGCACCGCCAGGAACCAGCACACCATCTTTCTCAAGCCTCCCGGCTGCCGTTGTTCGCTTGTGCTTACCCACGTGTCGACGGAGCCGGATGCTCTGTTCATCAACCGCCTATCCGTGCTCGAAAAGATCTGTAAAGTTGCTGCCGTGTTCAAATGTCTGATGCCCAACTTGCGCGTGTGGTTTTACAACACATGTGCTCAACAAACCCTGCAATGCCATGTAGTCTTTGTTCACGCACTTCTAGGTTCCCTCAGCACCCACTGGCTAGGACGTACTTGTGGTTGAGGTCACCGGGCGAAATCCGAAGCCCACAAATTATTTGGTCTATTCGAGTTGTCAGTATCACACATTCACCTTCATGTGAAGTTTGTATCCTAGTCTGGCAGCTTTTTGGGACCAAGATTTCCCACGAATCAATCTGCTCAAAGTGGGAGAAGATTCTTAGTGCCTTTGTAGAGTTTACTACGGGTCTTCCTCACCACTCTGTCACACTAAAGGTTCTGGCAAACTCTGGGACCAGAGTGCTCCCGCCGAAATCTAAGCTAAAGATCCCAGTTTGAGAACTTCGCAGGGTTGTGCCCCGCGTAAGATATATCATGCTTGCGATAACAGTTGAATACCCTCGTCCGAAGTTCTTTTCGTGGGGCGCCAACAATGCGACTCCGGATCCATTTGACAAGGTGTCAAGTGGTCCCAACCTCCCCCAAGCGATGCAGAAGTGCTTGCATGATGACCGTTGGACTATCATCGAGCGCTTCAAACTAGTTAATGCATCCCTTGCTGGCATTCATATGCCAAGTCCGAAGTGATGAGGAGATGGCAGCAACTTGAACGCATCTCATCATTTCGAAAGTGGTTGTGAGTCGAGGGTCTCAACGTTGCACAGTAGGGTGGAAAAGCCGCTGAAGCAATGCGCCCGGCTAAATGCTGCGGACCTTGTTCTTGTTTGAACTTCGCCAATGTCAGGTTTCTTGCACATTGGCCGAAATACTTCTGGGAACATTTCTTAGAAAGTCAAGGAGCTAATCGCTCAGCATCTCCGAAGTATCGTAGACATCTGCCAATGGTTCCGAACTACCAAACTTTGTTGGAGTCGTCGCCTAATTCTTGAAGAAAGCAACTGCTCTGTGAAGGTCGACAGTCACGCAAAAGTTACACCGCGACTCGAGACAAATCAGAAATCTTCCAATTGACAGAAATCGATAGCTCGGCACCAGGAGAGGTCCGACAGACGTTCAATCGGGCAAAAGGAAGACTGGCACCAACTAGTAAGTCCGGTTAACATTTCAATCCTACCGAATCATCTTGACAGTTGAACTGTGAGAGGACCCGTGGACGCATCAAGTACCCGTCGCTTCAGTACCATAAAAGTTCCCAGACTCGAAAAGGCGACATAGTATGTCTTCGAGTAGTTTTGAACCGAACAGTATGACGTAGGTAGTAAGTGCCACTATTGCATTCCAGAATATTTGGCAGGAATACGCCTTGAGACAGCTGTCATTTGAGGATACTAGGCCGTCGGAGGAATAGAGATGCATTAACCGTAGTTGTTTCGTGCGAACTGAACAGCATTGGCTGCATATTGATAATGCGATTGACGACCATCTGAAGGCCCACAAAACAATGCATAGAAAAATTCGACACTAGAGGGAAACAGGCAGTCGGCGGAAGCGGGTGCTGAGCCGAAGCCAGGGAGAGTTTTGTGCGTGTATGTTGTATCATGCCCGCGCGTACCTTGACCATTGGCCATGACTGAGGATGTCCCGAAGGTGCACCGATGCGGGCAAAGCACTGGCAATCGGGTTGGAACTGGAGACTTCTTACCAGACATATGCAATTCATCATCAATAGTTTACTGTATGCGGTCGTCGTACCTCATGACTCGGCTAGAGGACAGTGGGCTGACGAAGGAAGGTCAAGCAAGCAAGCACTTATGGCTCCAATACCACTGGAACTAGGAGGAGTGCATTCCAGCATACTTCGTAGGCAGGGAGTCGAAGCCGTTGGCCCTCTCTCACTGCACGAGCCGGCAGATCGAACAGATCAAGCGAGGAGATGTGAAATGGCATTGGACATCGAATCGTACCATCTTGAATAGTGCTTTGTCGAAGCATCGGTTGGAATGTTGTTGCATCTCCCAAGGTACCTCGTACTGGAGAGTCGTAGTCAAGTGGGAAGAAGGAAAAAGACCGTGAGTGTCAGTCTGGGAGGGGCAAAGCAACGCTAAGGCAACCGCCAACATTTCTCGGGGCTCCAACGCTTCCTCTTCCGCCACAGAGGCAACTCACTCAACACACACATACCCAACGACCTTTTGCTGACTCGGTCTATCCGATTTCTCCACCATCCCAAAGACCATACTGTTGGATACTCCGTCTCACGTAGTACTAAGAGTACATATCATACTGCTGGAATTTCTGAGGTCAGTGCTTCTTCTATTCTTTAGTTGTCAACAGCCGAGCATGGGCGAGACTCGGGATGGGGCTGCACACATCCATGAACCAGTCACTTTACTCTACCAAGGTACTTGGTATCTGCAGACTGCAGTACACTCACATTCCTTGAACCTACGATCGCGTGCCCAAGTCAAATTCTGTTGCATTGCGCTACGCTGCCTGTAAATCGCCGACTGGTACCTAGCTCGCTCGGTACGGTCGCCTCTCAATCACGAACCGCTGTTCGCGAATGGTAAGTGGCGTGGTCGGAAGAAAATTCCAGTACCACGTGTACGCATGGGTCGACGGTGACTGAATTTACACTTTGCATTTTTCCTTCTGGCGTTCTCCAGAACATTTGCCAGATATTGGTTACTAGTGGTACAATGATACCTTCGCTCGAAGGCTGCTGACAACGCTATCATGATGCAAGACCTGCCTAGGCCATCATTCCTGGTTGATTAACCGAACAAGCAGGACCGCAGCGCCTGCTGCAATGACACCCACTACCAGCATTTGTACCGCTCCTCCGGTACAAGCTTGGTAGTTCTCTCTTCCAGTCCAACCACGGATCACTCCAGTCTTGACATAACCGAAAATGAGTAAGACCACCGCCATGACTCCAATGGACCACAGCAACCCGGCCCAGACGTCGTCCCTTGCCACAAGAAAATACGGAATTAGGGGAACAAATCCGCCGATGAAGTAACTTATCCCCAAAGTAAGTGCCGAAAGGTAAGGTCGACTAGTATCAGGCTTGGGCGCTTGGAAATGATTCTGCATCAGGAAATCTTTGAACATTGGTGTCGATGCTTTGATATGATCGGCTACTCTTTTCGTCTCTTCGGGGGAGAGGCCGAACTGTTCAAAGTACTCCTGAACACAGTCTGTTGCCGTGCTGGAATCGTGCAGCATCATCTTATTGCATTTGCGATCTGTGGCTTCATATGAATCACTGTCCACTTGTCAGTATATGCATCCAAGACAGGCACCCCATGCAGTCGACTTACACCTCGCTTTTGGCACCGACATATCCTCCAAGCCCCATCGATATAGCCCCAGCAATCAATTCGGCCAGGCCTCCCAAAATGACGAACTTGGTATCCCCCAAAGCTGTCAACCCTGCCGTGAGGGCGAAAGGCACGGTAAGGCCATCGGACAGTCCTAGTATGGCATCGGAGACAATTCTTGCATCGAGACTGAAGGACCAATGTGACCAGGATCTTCTCCGCGCCTCACCCTTGTCTGATGTGAATATTGGTGTATCTTGACCTCCATTGGAGCCCTGCAGGGTCGAGCTCCGCGATAATAGAGGTTGGCAAGCTTCCAGATCTGGTGCTGTGGGATTTGTTTGTCTCTCTGGTGTCGAGTGACCACTGTTCAGTCTCAAGTTTCTTTCGTCCTTTTCTGGCATTATGGGCAAAATTTGTGTCCGGGACTTTTTGGTTCGGTGAATCCTTTGCCGACTCCTTCCCGACCAACCGAACTGCAATGGCCAATTTTTGATCTTGAAGCACCCACGAAAAAGCCTCCCAATGTCTATGACGCTTGTTCCTGCTGTTGTCGAAACAGAAAAGAAAGGTGAATACAACTTATATCCAGCAGTTGTACACCCGACACGAGGTGACAGGAAGCAAACCTCACTCTGCTATTGTGCAAAGCGTGTCGCAACTGACCAATCACCGAGCGCGGAATGGTCAGCTTGTGCTGGAGGTCAAATTTCACCACCACCCAAGCAACAAGAATCTGTTTATTTGCTTCGACTCTTATTGGTAGTAATCTTGCGTTTGACTGCAGCTCAGAAACTTAAGTATTCAACTAAGAGCACACATTCATTCCTATTCCACCTCACTGACCGCTGTCCCTTACCTCATTTATACCAAGCGAGGCATGCTCGCACTTTTGTTTCGCATCTCGCTCCTAAACTTCCTCTTTCGGCCGACCCAACATAAAATCCGCCGTGGCCACTCGCCGCTCTCCAAAATCCTCGGAGTTTGGTGGGTTTCGTAGGCAGTAGTTTGTATGTCAGCAGCCAGGCAGCAAGTGACACCTTGGTACTCGTATGACGAAAGACATCTAATCGAGGCTCTCCTACAACAGACAATCAATGGCAAATTGATTTGCCCATCTATTTCGAGAAGCTTCTCGACAGCAGGTCATGTAAATTGACTGGGGGTGCATGTACGGGTAGACGCAATCGTAAAATCATCATGAGGTACGAGTGAGTGAGAGAGAGAGACCACATAGACAAGTATTAGCAGAAGAAGAAGAAGAAGCAGTTTTGACTCGTCCCTGAACTGTATTGTGTGTTCATGCAGGAATCGTTCATTGCATTCCTCGAACGCTAGGGTATCAGCGGTAGCACGATCAGGAACCAGACTGTATATACCATCGCCGCCCCACAAGTGTTGAGGAAACAAAAACACGCGCTTTTTCTATCTAATCTAGCTCTACACCTCCCTTCGTGATCATCGTTGCGCCATTGCGGAGAGAAGGAAATGAAATCAAGGACCACAAGCAAAAAGAGCACTTGAAACGTGGAAGCAGGACGGTTGAACGTGCGAAGAGTGAAAACAGCAGCAGTGGCGCCTCGCAATGCTATGGACCTCCATCTACCAAGGCCATGACGGTCGCTGCGTATACAAGAGCGCTCTAAGCACTTCCATTCTGCGACACTTCGGGGGCCTTGAGTTCGCCTCTCACGCCGCCTTTCCCGCCGAGCTGTCGAGCCGACAGGTTCAATGCGAGGTCGGCATCGATGTTGGCGGTGACTTCGACCTTGGAGCCCTTCTTGAGGCCCTTGAACACGAACTCGGCCAGCGCTGTCTTGACCTTCCACACCTTCTCCCGGATCTCTTCGGGTTCGTCGTCCTCGTCGTCTTCATCATCGTCGTCTTCGTCGTCACTTGCTTTGGCACCGTTGGTTTCGGGCTTTGGCGTTGGTGCTGGTTTCGTCACTTTGATGTCTCGCTCCGCGTCGCTGATGCGGATGAGGACATCGCCTTCTAGCCCGCTGATGACGGTTGTTCTCCGTGCGGGTGCTGCTGTGTCAGGGGGGACAATGACCGTGAACGAGTCTACGGTCTGACCAGTGTATTGATATCCAATGGCCTTGGTGATATGGGGTGTGACAGTAACCATCTCGTGTGTGGATTGTTCAATGTCCTCCTTTTCGAACTCCTGAATCAGCGAGGCTTGTAGAGCGGCGCCTCGAGCCGACAGTTCTGAGGGGTTCAGCGAGGTAGGTGTCGTGGCAGGTGCCAGTACTTGTGTAGATTCAGGGAATATACCCTCGATGTTCTTGGCGATTTTGGGTGTGTGAGAAGTCCCTCCAGAGAGTATGACCTCGTCGATGTCAAGGACGTCCAGCTCGGCCTTCTTGATGACTTCCTCGACGAGGCGAGTAAATCTGCCAAAGACCTTGAGCGCTAGGATCTCGTAACGACTCCTGTTGATGGTGGATCTGAAATCGACACCATCTGCGAGACTTTCAACACTGAAGGTGGCGCTGTTGCTCTGGCTGAGGGCTTTCTTTACAGACTCAGCCTCCAGCTTCAGTTTGGCCAAACTTCTTTCATTCTTCCGAGGGTCAGACTTATGTTTCTTTTCAAACTCTTTCGCAAAATGATCAACCAAGACCTGGTCTAGTAGTGTCCCCCCCAACTCGTAGTCGTGAGCGGTAGCCAGAATACTGTACATGCCACCTCTGGATGCAATTACTGCGGCGTCAGATCGGTTTCCGCCAAAGTCAGCGACAAGGACTACCTTGTCAGCAGCAGGCTCTGTGGAGCGAGAGTCATATGCCAACAAGGCTGCAATGGGTTCTGGGATGTACTGTAATATCTCGACTTGGGTGTTTGCGGCAGCCTTTGCAATGGCTGACTTTTGTTCTTCGTTGGTGTCGGTTGGGACGGCGACCACGGCAGCAGTCACAGCCTTTCCAGAGAAGTCCGTCGCCGAGTTCTTCAGTCTGCGTAAATGACGGGTTGCGAATTCTGGCACCGTGACATTGTTGGGTGTTTCGCTTTCGGTATCCTGAACAGAGAATGCAATGACACCCTTGTCTTCGATCGGATGTGCTGATGCGTGACAAGGGGTGGGGTCTATCGACTTGTATTCTTTGCCAATGTAATCTCTGAAGTATGCAACAGTGTTTTTGCTGTTTCGAACCAACTGCGACTTGGCCTGGGTCCCGTGGAACTCTTCGCCGTCAATGTAGGAGAGGATGGAAGGAATTTGTCGGTCGCCCTCCTCATTGGCAATGACTTCGACTTTGCCTTCACGAGAAATGTGGGCTATTGAACTGTAAGAATTGCCAAAGGAGATTCCAATGGCATATTGTTCGGGGGAGCCAGGCGTTGGCGCCCCGTTGGAATCGTCACTCATGGTTTGAGAAGGAGGCGTGAGTAGAAAAATGGTTTGGTATGGTATGTCAAAGTTGCGGTTCGAGAGCGTATCTCGAGATAGGAAATCTAAGGTGAGGGGAAAATACTGCTCACAATTCCTTGGTCAGGTACCTTTTCGTGGAAAAAGATGTCTGAACTTTTTTTGAGCCTTGCGGAGCCATTCCGGAATGGGAAAGTCAAGCGAAATCAGCCTCGTCAAATCTTGGCATTGCCATGTCGATGAAGATATCGTCGTCGAAACATCGCTAGAAGTGAAGTGGCAGATACGGTTGAGGCGATAACAATAATTCTCTCAAATCACTAATAGGCCACCATGGCCGCTGTCGAGGTTTATTTACCCGGCGACACGGTTGACACCAGCCAACTACCAACTTCGCAAAAGCGCAAAATTGGAGCGGGCCTTCACCAAGAAGCCGGGACCGGAGATTTCATGTCAACAATCGGCGGGTTCGTCGATGTTGATTTCAGAAAGAAGAGTGCCCGGATATCGACTCCAGATGCTCGATATATTCCCAAAGCTGGGGACTTGGTCATAGCCCAGCTGCGGGCTTCATCCATGGACTACTTCCACCTGTACATTAATTCACATTCACAGCAGGCAGTTTTGCACCAGTTAGCCTTTGAAGGCGCAACCAAGAAGACTCGGCCGCAGCTCAAGCCAAATGATGTTGTCTACGCCAAAGTGGTAGCTGCGCCGAAGAACATGGAGATTGAATTGACGTGTGTGAATCCATCAACTGGCAAGTCCGAACCGGACGGTTTGGGAAAGTTGAATGGTGGCATGGTGTTCGACGTTAGCCCAGGTCTCGCAGAACGTCTGTTGAGAAAGAATGGTGTTATCGCCTTGGACGAATTGGGCTCAAAGCTACCAGGAGGGTTTGAAATTGCAGTCGGCAGAAATGGAAAGGTTTGGGTGGAATGTCCAGAGGCAGGCGTGAGAGGTGTCTGTGCGGTGGGAAAATGTCTACGCGAGATCGACGAGAACGAGTTGAAGGAGAAGGAACAAAAGAAATTGGTCAACAAGATCATCACCGAGCTTCAAAGAGGATGAAGCAGTGAGGTGACAGGCATGCAACCGTCAACCAAGATGCGATTCGATGAACACTGAGCTATCTGTCATGGGCATAGAAAACACACCCTACGGAAGACGGCAATGGCCCAATTCTATCAGAGACACAAGATTCGTTCCAGTTACGGCAATCGATACAGTATCGAACCTGCAGCAATCAGTCTCCCACCAGGGCTCATGAACGTGGCTATGGCTCAAATGGTGAGCGACAAGCGACTACGAGAGCAAGCTCCAGCCCAGAGGTTGGAATGGGGAAGAACAATCTAAGTGACCCTAGAGTCTCGAGGAGTGGCTACAAGGTGACGAGGTATGGCAGGATGATGGGATCAGAATGGCAGGGGGGAATTGCAGATTTGTTGCTTTTCAGAAGATTTTATTGCTTGACTTTGTACTATAAGTACATGCTCATCCACACTCAACCACGGCCTAGCCTCATGGGATAGCGAAGGCCTCCTCAACAGTGAGACTTTGCCTTCCTCACATCACAAAGTATGTTCGTGCAGAATCTCCTGCCTCTGCCGGTCGCTCCGATGCAGAAAAGACTTTTTGTTTGCGAAAGACCATTCCGTCCGTAGAGGAACTTCTTCGCTCTTAATTTGTTGTGTTGGTGAAAACCAAAAAAACAATGCCCCGCCATGCTAAAGTCTTTTTGCAAGATATCCGGAACTCCATTCATCGTGGTTGGGTTTCAGGCCAGGAATCCATCTTCTATCTAGCAAACAAATGCCATCAAGTCATGTCCAGAAATGTCAATCTACTTTCTTCGGAAAGAGCAGCCCTCTGTGAGTCTGGCTTTGCCACCGGTGGGCTGGCAGAGAACAGTCGAGCAGCCTGCGCAGATGACGACGGTCTGTGCGTGCGAGAAGACGGTGGTGATTGTGAAGCATCCAGGGCACTTGACATCCATGAAGAATGATCGAGGAGCGGGGACAAGAGTCTGAACAGACAGTTATTAGCCTTGATCCATGGCTGCGGTGTGATTTCATCCTGGCTTACCTTGAGCTTGTGCTTGCGGGCCTCAGCCTGAGGAGTAGGGTTCAAAAGATCGACTGCGAGAACCTAAGCAGAGTATTGTTAGCCTTTGTCTAGATGTAGAAAGCGATGTTGTTGCTGTTGTGACAATAGGGTGGTCGTGTGCTGGACCCGTTGGAAAGAGGGGATAATTTTGAGGTCATCGATTTGTGCATCTTTCGCTGGACATCTGCATACCATTTTGACGGATTGTTGAGATCGATATGGGAGCTTTTCTTCCTGATGATGAGAGTTCTGATGTCGTTTGAATTGAGGAAGATGCGATTATCGAATGAGGTGCTGGTCGAAGTGGCGGTAGAATTCGTCTTGAGGAGTGTGCGAACGACTTCGATTTTGGCCAAATCTTGGCGTCGACCACGCTAGTCCTTTTTGATGGTTGATTTCTTCACGTGACATAAAAGCATCGTGCCTCCGGGCCAATCACTCAGTTCTCTTGCCACCTTTATGAGTAAAGTCGTGTCATCAATGGAACAGAATTAGGTGTACGGCCAATCGTTCTATGTCTAGATCATTGCATCAAGGGTATATGAACAAAATCCTCTATCTAAGAAAACCCTCGTCGCCGCGGATGACTCAAAATGGGACATCCATGTCTTCCACTCGCTCTTCCTCCCTCCCAGTTTCTACCTTATTCGAGGTCGTGGTCTGCTTGATGAATGCTGCTATTGTGTCAAGATACTGTTTCCCGTTTGGGACGAAGTGTCCTCCGGGGTGTACCACAACTTGCGTTTTTTCTGCGCCTCCAGCGGCATCAATCAGAGCCTGTGTGCGTGACTCCTCGACCACGGTGTCCAGACTGCCAATAAAGTGACACATGGGAGTCTGGATATGGGGTCCTTCGTAAAATGCGGTATATCGCTCACCTGGCGCTCTGAAACCGCAATATGCTGCACAGAACTTCAATGGTGGGTGCTCTAAATTCGCAAAAGCGGGCGGATAATCTATAGCGAACTTTGATTTTTCCTGTGCTTTACTGAATGCTTCCTCCCTCAGACTTCCCTCGAGGAGAGAGGCAACCATTGCTGCTAATGCTGCTCCTTGTGAAAACCCTATTATACCATCAAAAGGACCTTCTGACTCAAGAATCTTAGCCACTGATGCTAGACCTTGATCAAGACCATAATAGTCGGGTGGATCGGAGGTATCTGAACGACGCCACCAACCGTAAGCTTCGAGGCTATCCGGGTCTCCGTCAGTGCTAGGTTGGTATCCCGGTACATCTCTAGGCTTCAGTTGTAACGGTGCGGTCGGATAATTCAATGATATCCCTGGAAAGATTTTGTTGAGGTTCTTCTCCATTGCACGAGTCTTTGCATGAAAAAGGGGCCCATTTTGAGTATATCCGTGTAACATCAATATCTTGAGAGAAGAGGAGGATTCTCTTGCAGCAGGCATGATATTGAGATTTCTTTGCTTGCTTTGGCCAGTGGTTCGGATGTGGCCTGCGACCTTAATCGAGAATCTCGGAACTTGTAGAACGCTAGAAGAAAAAAGTCGAGTCATAAGAGAAGGACCAAAAGAACGTCGATTGAGTGGGAGCGAGAATACCCTCTAACGCTGAACCAAAAGCCGAGTAGATTCATGGATAGAAGTTTGTAGTTGATAATAAGGTCACTCATATCGCGCGTCCTCTGCCAAGAAATTCTAGTTGAATCTGCTCGCGGCTCACTCCGTGTCTGTCTCACCAACTTGAACCTTTGGAACAACATCTTCAAGTTCCTGACTTGCATGGACTTAACCAAACAATCCGCTTTGCGCGCTCCGCGAGCCGATAATGGGTATCATAAGTACTATTTTGCCATTAAGACCTTGAATAGTCTCATTTCTACAGCACAACACACACTGCTGAAATTGCATGACCAGCAACCCGAAGCGCGCCGTGTACAAGGCTCTCGGCCATCGACACCTTCATCGTATGTTTGAACACACTCTCCTTCACCGTCTGTGTCCGTTGGTGTTGGATGCGCTGCTCCTCTCGTGTCCGCTCTGCAATCGCATTGTCTATGGCCGCTATGGCCGCCCGGTCTCGCTGTATCATGAGTTCTAGTGTTGCGTTTTCGAGCTCTGTACGCTTTACGGCCGCTTCCTGTGCGTGCTTGGTCGCCTGGTCGCGCTGTGTCTGGAGCTCGCGCAGCTGGCGGTTGAGCTCCTGCATCTGCGCGTCTTGCGCCTCTTTCTCCTTCGCAAAATCCCCTTCCCGCTTCTTTCGCCCTGTGCCTTTGTAACGCGCAAGTTCTCCATGTCCAGCTGCATCGCGGGCAGACTTTTGTCTCTCTCCGCCAGCTTCCATTGATATTCTCGCTGGCGCTGCAGGACCTCCTGCACGTCGGCCGCTTGCTCCATTTCGACTGGTAGGCAGTAACAACTTTCAGAATGTCTTCATTGGCATGCCTTTCTGCGACGTTGAACATAGCGAGATCGTAGCTTCGAGGGAGCGGATCTCGAGAAGAGGCTCTTTGAGGAACAGCAAGCCAGGTATTCAGTTGAAGAGGAACTCCTGGCCTGTGAGAAAATCTGCCCGCAGTTCAAGAGGATAACGAGATGATGAAGTTGCAATGCGAAGCAGAGGAAGCAGCGAGACAACGAAAGGCTGAGATAGACAAGAAACTTGGAGAGGCCAAGGCATTGAAGTCGAAAATGGAGGAAGCTGAGAGGCGACGCCAGGAGAGGGAGAGGCGAGATTCAGCATTCGAAAAATGGTTGGCTACAAGCAGGTAATGCTAAAATGGATGTTTCATGGTTTTGAGACCAAGGACAACTTACCTACCTACTGAGGTAGGGAGTAGGAAAACCTAAGGAGTGGGACGCGGTTATCCAAATGCATCGAATGCTCATCCAAGTGTATTGGCTCTTCGAAAATCCCAAATGACTTATGCCCAAGCAAGTTTTCCCCACGAATACACAATCACTATTGCTGAGATCGCAGAGAAGATCCCGTAGAAACCTCCTGGCCATTTCCCGTCAAGCTCAGCGCGGCGCCCTGCTTGTGCCGAAGCGTAGACTGACATGAGTCTGCCCGCGGACATCATAAAAAAGCACGTACTGAAACCCAAGCCAATTCCGCCACACATTACTTTGTAGGCTAGCTTATTTGTTGCCTGTACAAGACCCGTTGCAATGCTGCTGATTTGATAAAAGAAGTAAAGTTGTAATGTCTGGATGACGATACCTCCGATCAGCACTGGTGGATATTTGGTCGTCTGTTTCGCGGCTTCGTTTCTGTGGCCGACATCGCGAGTAGGTGCATCCTGCTTCACAACTCCATCCTCCTTCTTGGCCTGAGTTGGCTCTTGAGAAGGAATTTTCTCGTGGCTGTCTAGCACAGTAACGAGTACAGGCTCGTTGTCTGGTTGAGTTTCGGACTCGAGCTTGCTGGCATCCTTTGTGCCCGTTTCTCCTGAGGTGGGATTTTCATCCTTTGGCAGATTGTCTAAATACTGGTCGCTAATCGCCATATGGAAAACGGCAAGCACCAGTATCACGAAAGGATAGATTAGAGTTCCCAGGAAAGCCTGGTTCTCGAGATGCTGCGCATAAGACATGGACTTTGCGGATGACTTGTAGGTCGTTATATACTAGCTTTGTGCAAGGGCGGTTGTTCAGCTTGCAAATTTTAGCTCAGCTCTTTCGGTTGGGGACAAAGAACGCTTTATAAGACTTAGCATCAATCGAAAAGGCACACTCGTGGTGGACGCCTAACCTTGGGAAATAGTGAAACTGCCTCGCCCCCACGATGCACAGCCTGCCCCTGATGCCCCTCTGACGATCACCAGACCGCAGAATGGTAGGGTGTATATCTTGTAGAGTAATAGTATCAAGTCGACATCTGTGTTGTAAACGATGGGTCTAATGGGGTCCCAAAGGGCGCCATGAAATGCTTGAGTCCACAACAAGCCAAACAAGCTGTATGTTGCGGTGTATTGGGCACGGATAGCAAGGGGCCACAGGTTCTTGGATCTTGGATCTTGGAGTAGTGCTGTGGCATGATCAATTCGTTTAATCTCATCCCTTCAACATGCCCACTGCACTTGTCTGTAACCTCTCCTGTGAACCAGCTTTCGATTCGTGGAAGACGGTATATGGAGCGCAGCCTTGTGAGTTAGTCAACGAGTAGGTACAGCTTACTACTCCTGATGTACCAAGATAAATGATAGCCACATATAGACAGGCCAAGTGCTTGGAAGAATGCCCGCACATGAGTCAGCCAGACGAGTACCTACACGTACGTAGGTAGTCATGGTTGACAGTGGCACTAAGGTAAGTCTCTCATCGATCTACCTTGGCAAGAGGAATTGGCACTCGTCAACGAGTGCTTGTCGTGTTTAGGTGGTCCCTACTACGACGTACGAGTACCTACTCGCAGGTAGCTAGGGGGTAACCCGGATGCAGTGGTGCGGGTGGCGGCTTCCCCCTCCTACGTCATACCTCAACGACTTCAATTGACGTTGGAGTTGTGCCTCAGCTTTTAGCACTCCACCCCTTGACTGTCCGTGGGAAGAACAAGAATGAGGCCTATTTGCCGTCCTTCCCATCGGGTTCTTTGTCCAGCTGACAAGCTTCGAGCAGCTTAGCTTAGCTTATCAGATAGGCATAAAGTGTTGCTCGTCGTGGGTTAGCCTTGTACGAGCCTTCTCTGCTTTCATCCCCGAGCGAATGGACCGCACTGCGTCGGATGCCCCGGAATGCCAGCAGCCCTGTCCAGAAAACCATTTGGGTATTCGACCATCAGTCATGGCCACCCATTCAGGGCCCAGAATCACGTTAAGCCAGTGGATGAGCAATAAAATTCAACCGTAAAGATTTCTCAGCGACACTCAATTCGCACGCCCGAAGTGTCGTTGGTTCTCTGGCCTTCTTCCGATCCGCTTAATCCCTTATGACATATGCTGATGGACGAGGCGTCACATGGGGGTCGAATGCAGTAATCTGCTGGTGCTCTTAATCCTCGCCTCGCCTGATGCTCTTTCTCATGTTTCTTCACTCATAGATCTTTTGTGATCATTGGACTCTTCGCTAACGCTTTCTGATCCGTTCCCGAGCTCGCCATATTGAACTCCACTCAATTGGAGCGGCTCAAGAAATTGTTACATATCTCAACTTCGACTTGGGACTTTCACCTGCAGCATGGCGGTAATATGGGGTTTAGACTTGAGGGATATGAAATGGGGCAAATTCAAGAGCTCATATATGTTCGGAAACAAAGACTATCACCTACGGAGAACAAAATTTGTCGTCTATCAAATTGCCATGCTATGCTGTGTCGTTTCCGAGTCGATCGGGACGGCAGCGCTTTCAGGTCGGTCCTTCTACAAACCGTGAACACCCGCCAGATCGAAAAAGCTCACATATAGCAGACTACGTCCAACAGCAGGATGAAATCGAGCGTCTACACTCGTCAGCCGCGGTCCACAATGATGACTTTGTCGGTATGGCATCATACAATATCTTTGTCGGAGTTTCGGTGGCCACCATATTCGGTGCCGCCTTCTTCTTCGATCTCTTCTTTCCTGAGAGGTTTGAGCCACGCAACATTCGATGGTCGTGGAGGATATCCGCTCTCGTCGTCACGCTCATGACGTTTGCCGACGCCATCGGCTTTACAGTCATCGTGGCTACCGGCAATGCTTGGATCTCCGCCGATAGTCAGGACGCCGCAGATATTGCTCGCGAGCATCTGAGTCCTCCCCTACGGTACCGTGACAATGGCCGAGCGATTGCAAGCGTGGTCTTCCTGTGGATTGGGCTGGTAGGGACGATTGCTAGGTAAGCTGACTCTATTCGTGTTCGGGGATGATGACTAAACTCGTCCAGTTGCATCATCTTATGGCTTTACTATAATCATCTCGACACATACGGACCGAAGTCTCACACCGCACGAATGCGGGATGAGGTGGACAAGACGATCCTTACCACTGAAAGGGCAACCACCAACCAAACTCACCGCCAACAAGCGGCTTTGAACATGAGGAATCCAGTGGTCTGATTGGATGGATTCTATCAGGGAATCTTTCATTCAGGACAAAGATCGATAGAAAAGATCAAGGTAGAAGGAGTTACTATGTTTCTTCGGAAACCCACCACTCAGCCCGCCAATCATTTGGCAAGCGTGGGGCGGCTGAGCCTCGAGCCTTTAGCCTTGCCATATGGGACACATTGGAAAACTTGAGCGTTAGGGCGTTTTGGACAGGCAGAGCGAGTACAGCTCTCAGAGCAAGCGTTATGATCATCCCGGCCATATGTTATCAGGCCATCCAAGCAGAGACTATATTGTAATCAATACTAGAACTTCACGAGCTAGGTCCGCATTCCCTAGACTATCGTGTACTCGGCGTACGACAGGCCTATACTAAAGGAATAATAGTTCGGAGGTAGGCTAACAGGGCGACTACGGATAAATAATACTAGATTTAAAACGAAAGGCCGCTCACATCCACACGCGCGACATATATACCCTTTACACCACATCTACCCGTGATCGCGAGCATCAAGGATTGGCGAGGAACACAGAGACAGGCGAGCATCTTACTGCACTACATAGATCAACGAGAAAATCACTTTCGCACCATTACCAAGGAAAAGCACATATTCTCGTGCATTGGGGGTAATATTGGTCTTTTATTGAGAATTCTCTGCGCTCTCTGGGTTATAGCTCTTGCTATACTGGAATGGCTGGTCCATTCTCTCTCTCGCTCTGCGATTTTGTCTTGCCTCTCTCTATCTCTCTCTCCGGTGCTTTTTTGCACATTCATCTGTCCTTTGGGCTTTCCACCCTCTCTCTAACGACGACCTCCGCGACCACCACGAACAGCAGCACGACGGGCAGCACGACGAAGACGAGCGAAACGACGGAGGTTTTCTTGACATGGATCGACCGTCGCATATGGTGGTCTGTAGAGGGCGATCCACCCAGCGTACTCTCGCCCGTTGTCGTCGCGTCCGTACCAGAATCCCGAACTGTGCCAGGGAGCTGCCGCCACGAGCCGAAATCCTGGTCTTGCGCCGCCGGACCCATCTCTGATGTGTCGGTTGAACTCTCCTGGTTGTCGCCGCACATACCCGCACATGTCGCACCTGAAGCCCCATTCATCATCTGCCGTGATGATGACCTCCTCCTCCAGGTCGAGCGGGATGATTGAATTGGCGCGGACGGAGTTGGCATTGAAGGTTGGCGCGTTGGTCGTGGCCCGCGCAGTGGTTGGCGTCATTGTGGTGTAGGGGGTGGGGTTGTTGCCGGGATTGGTGGCAGGATTGTTGGTGGTGGTGGTGGTGGTTGCAGGGGCAGCAGCGACAGTGGTGATAATGGCCATCGAATTGACAGCAGGAGTGGTGAGTGCAGGGTCAATGGCAGGAGGGACCGTTGGAGGATTGGCGGAGGAAGAGGAAGAGGCACCTGTCGAGCGAGGGGTGTAAGGAGCCCATCGTAAAGCCATCTTTCTAGGATAGTTGCTAGATATTGGTCGAAGAGAGGAAGATGGACGAACAGGCCGACTTATGGCCGAAGATGCGAGATGATTGAGTCTGAGTTTGAAGAATGGGTTAGTATGGTGCTCAAAGAAATGTAATGGTGATAGTCAAATCAAGAAGTTTTTTGGATGTCGAGAAAAGAAAGTACATGGATAGTGTAACCGAGATATGGCCCAGAAATACAGATAGTGGAGGATGGTTTCGGGGAAGATATGATGGAGAAGGATGTCTCGATCAATAAGGTTGTGTGTATCTTTGAGAAGAGAAAGAAGCTCGATGTTTGAGAAAGTATATAGATGCAAGAGTCCACTGTATGGTGGAGGATATTTAGGAACGATGGAGAGGAGGGGGAATGGAGAAGTATGTCTCCGTCAATTCGGTCGTGGTGATGTTTCAGAAGGGAAAGGGGTTTGATGTTTGGGACAAGTACATAGATGGAAGAGTCCACTGTGTGGTGGAAGGGGTTTGAGGATGATAGAGTTGGGAATGCAAGAGAAATGGGTTGGTCTTGAGGATGTGTGGATGGCTGAATGACAAGGATCATTCGGTGGGTAGGGTGAAGAGCTGGATGGCTGGATTTACCAACTTGTGCTTGAGGGAACTTGAGGAGTGTGGTGATGTTCCGGGGATGGAGGAGGAAGGGGTTGATGTTGGGAGTGTGTTGAAGCCTCAATGACAAGGATGACTTGGTGGGCAGGATAGAAAGGAAGGTGGATGGCTGGAATGACCAAACTGCGCTCGTGGAGTCTCGAGGAGTATGATGATGTTCAGGGGGTTGGGAAGGCTCGTGGAGTCTCGAAGAATGTGATGATGTCCAAGGGATTGGGAAAGAAATAGTTCAATCTTGTGGTTGTGTGGATCTCTGAGTCGTAAAATCACTCGGTGGGAGAAGAGGAGAGCAGAGATTGTGCTTGTGTTGATGACCAAATGACGAAAACAATGGACAGGAAGGGCAGAGGAGTGAACAGCTTGACTTTACCGGATTGTGTTCGAGGATCTTTGAGGGCTGTGATGAGGAGGATACGAGGGTAGAGTAGAAAAGGTCTGATCCTGGTGTTTTGCTCGCGTCTGAAAAAAGGGAAAGATCGAGAGAAGCAGATGGAGAGATTTGACAAAAGAAGATGGAGGTTTGTGATGCAAATGGGCAGAAGCTGACCGGTAGATCAGTGAAGAAACGTACCTTGGTTGTTGTGGTTGTCCCAATCGCTCCGGATCTGGGTACATCGAACGGCCTTCAGGAGGGCTCCGTTGCATATCTCTCACTTCACCACCAGCGGGATCCACGGGCATGTTTCGACGTACCAAGTAGTCTTGCTCAGGGAGGTACTGAAACATGGTCCATGCCAGTAACCCATTGAAGAGAAGATCTAAGCCACCTCGGAAATCGATCCTGTTGTGTAGATCCAATCGTTGTATGAGAGTGTTGAGCCATGCTGTTGGCCTCTGGCCTTGACTACCACGCTCGAAGTACCGCTGCACCGCAGCAAGCACCGCACGCCGGAATTCCGGTTGGTAAACGGCTGCTGCAGTGTTGTGGTCCGCTAGCTGTTGGACGAGAGAGCTCAGTATTCGTCGTCCTCGTTCATCTGCATGGTTGAGAAGTTGTCCAAGTTGAAATCCGAGTTGGGGCGCGACATAATGGAGGATTATGACTGAGGAAGCCGACTGAAGAGTTGATGAGTTAGCATTTCGAAGGGCAAAGCAGCTGTGCTAGCAAGAAGCAAAAACGAATAGAAGATACATACCTGATATCTGAAAATGATTGACTGATCACTGGGAGAGACTGAGAAAATCTGAGCAGGGCGGGGCGGAGAGGGACAACACAACGAGTTGACAGGCAGCTGGTGTCTGATATATAGCTGTTCAGGGGAAGACTGACAGTTGACGAGGCTGTGCAAGTGGTGTTCAATGAAGAAATCTGGTGGACTGGAAGAAAAAGAAGCAGAAGAGGAAGAGAAATCAGATCCACAGGAATCTTTATTGTCGTTGATACCAAGTCGTCACCCAGACTAGCTCCGTTACCATGAACGTGGGTGCATTGCTCGGCGAGATCGAGCTGCCTCATTCGCCGATAGAATGATGTCGTCGACCTGTGACTGTGTACTCAAGCAAAGCCGAGACGACCCCTCTGGGACGCGGCCACGGCCACTCCAGCTCAGGCCGCTTCTATAAGAACCAGGAGATTGTTGTCATTGCGGACTAGAGCGGTACTGCTCCAGGACCGGAGATGGTTGTCCAACTTAAGGCATGTCAGTCATGTATTGTGGGCAACAAGAGTAAACAAAGAAGCCAGGAGTTAGCGGAGGACAAAGCAAAGCATATTGAAAGAAGGGAGATATGCAGAATGCTGGATGGGATAAACAAAAGGTGTTCAGCTATAGAGATAGCAGACAGCTACTGTATAAAACGGTAGCTTATTTCGATGCAAAACATGGATTGACACGTAGAGCAGTGTGGCAAGAAAGAGAAAGAGAGGGCAAAAGAAGAGAAAGGGGCACAAGGAGAAGCATAGGAGGAGAAATGCAGCATGTTGGTACCAGGATATATCAACATCTTGGGAAGACAGCATGGTAAGACAAAAGTGTAGCCAATGTTGTGGGAAAGAGAACACAGACTGACACATACCAAAGCGGCAGGATATCTAAGAAATGAGACGAGGTTACGGAAAACCCGGACATTCTCCATTGTTGGAGAGGATAAAGAGCTTGTATGAATATTGATCATGATTGCAGTGTGCCTGAAATACTGCGTCACTGGTATGGAAGTAGGATTTCCGACGAGCTTCTGAACATTGAGAAGACGGAGAGATGGCAAGGCGTTGACGGAATAGGGGGCGGCCGAGAGAACAAGCCCTCAGGGTGGCCTATTCTTGAGTAAGCACCTCTGAAAGCCAGAACCTAAAGGATATGGGGCAGCGAACAGAACGAAGGAGATGAAGAATGAAATAGTCAAGAAATGTGCATGGTGTGGAAGGTGTATTGTAAATCTATCAATCAGACTTTCCACCTACCAAGCAAGCACTCCCTGTGCTGCAAATTTGACAGGGCGATGAGGCTGCTGAAGGTATTCAATGGAGTAGAAGCAGGAAAGCCTCTGCTGGTCATTTCTGGTGCGCCGTGCTCGCTGCTTCAGAATTGATGACATCCTCCATCTCAACAAGCTGGGGTCTGGCTATCAGAAATTTGTGATTTAAGAAATCTGAAATTTCTGCTCGTGCGAACATATGGAGATAGCAGAGCTGAAGCCATTTTCGAGCTTGATCAAGACGCATCGCAACAGCGAGTTCGTCCCTGGAAGCTTCTACCGAGGGCAAGTATTAATAATTGTCTTGCCAGCCGTTTGTCCATTGTGCTCTGTTGGTCGCATTTCTCCAAGTCAATCTGCTATGAGTGATCGATCATGTGCCAAAGTGGCACCCGGAAAAAAAGCCCGAAAGTGGCGGCAACCGGTCTATCTCGCTGTGTCTGAGGTATCTGACGCTCAAACCAGGGCTATTGCTTCGGTTCTCCATCATTAAACCTGTTCATTGGCTGGTGTCCATTGCGTCGCCAGATTGTTCGACACTAGTGGTCGCATCCTCAGTTTTGACCGTCTCCACGAAATCTTTACGCCGATTCCCGACCTTTTCTTCCTTGAACTTGATTATTCTTTCCTTTAGCTCCGTCGCTAGAAAAAGACTGGTCAGCATCGACTTATGAATACGGCATGCAAACAGGACTTACCAGGAATAACATCCTCAATCTTGAGTGGCACACGGTTAAAAGGATCATGAGGATCGCTGAGAAGATGACTTCGAATAGTACTCCGATCAATAATCGTTTTACTAACGGGCAAGATGACAGGATCGTCCATGAGTGTAAACATGAGCGGATCAAGGAAGTCATCGGGGAGATCACCCAAGTCAGCATCTGCTGCTTCATCCTCTTCCTTATTTTTGGCGAATTTCTCGATCAACAGACTCCACCGCACAAGTTCCTCAGGGGTCTTGAGCACAAACTTGCGTAGGATGCTCCCAGCAGCGGTGAAGTTGTCTGGCTTATATGATCGCCCATCTCGCGCAACGGCAAGTATGAAATTTTCTCTCTCACTCAGATTGAGATACACATCGACGATCTCGCTAAGAAGGACTTTGGGCTGGAAGTTGTACTCCTGGAGATTGTCAACCTTGAGAGACGTGCTTTTTGGCCCGACCATTGCATCGAGGTTGTAGTCCAGCATATCAGCCAGTCGCTGCACAATTTCTGGCATGGTGAATGCATCTCCGAGGGCCTCTGTGAACAGCTTCAGCATTCCAACAGTTTCATTGGTCAATTGCATGTACGATTTGGCTTTGCTTTTGGCCGATTCTAGAGCCTCTTCCTTCTCCTGGCGCTGTTGTTGATCCAGGGTTGTGCCCGCGAGGGCCAATTCTTTCGTGAGGTCATAGATCTGATGGAACGATGTAAACGACTCGTCAAGAACAAACGTGACGTCGTTGAGAAGTAGGTTGACAAAACGGACAAAGAAGTCTATGTTGACCTTTGCTTCCTTGAGAAGGCGTTCCCGGTATACGGTATTCGACCAAATGCACTTAATAATTTGGAAGATCTCAAAACGGACATTGAACTTGTCGAAAAATTGACCATGGCCACCCATGAACTCGGCTTCAATGAAAAATTTCATCAAGGAGTGCAGCAGATGCTCTGTCGCGAATGGCATACTGTTATACTGATCTGCCAGGATACCTCTTCCACCCTGACGCCAGGTCCAGGTCCCTCGAAACAAGATGGTGACCAGAGAGGCTTTCAAATAGGGATTTTTGATATATTCAGAATTGCGCAAGAAAGTGATGCAGAGCATGATGAGCTCATCCGACTGCGTGGGAGAGATCACTTGTGGCATGTTGTACATGATAAATCCAAAGTTTCCACTAATGATGTCCAAAAAGTATTCCGGAAGGTTCATGAAGGCCTCAGGTTGTTCTGTGGGAAGGGGTAGGGCCAAGGACTGTTTTGGGAACTGCTTGTGAGTGGAGACTTGTCGAAGTAGCCAGATAGTCACAAAACGCATGAACTGCATTGATCGTGTTTGCGAGATTTCATCCAGAAGGACTCCTTGGACGGCGTACTTGTATGCTAGTCCTTTATCATGTTGATCCTTGTACTTCTTAAGTGCGTTCTCGAACATCTGGAGCTGGACCGGGTTGTTGATGTATTTGTGTCTCTCGGTCTCGAATTGCTCAATCTGCTTGGCCATGTACTTCAATTCTCGATCCATGTCCTTCAACATGTTCCGGGCAGCCTCACTACCGTAGTGATGAGAAGCGACGGTCAAAAAGAACAGCTCGGAAATGAAATTGTTTGTACCTGTCGCTTTGTGTTCGTAAAATTCATCCGATTTGTCTTGATCGGAATTGATCTTGGTCTCATCCTTGATGTCGATTCTGGGATCTCTCCGCAGATAGTCAATATCGACACGATCCATCTTCGAAAATTGTGCATCCATGAAGGGTTCACACAGCTTATCTAGGACGGCATTGACGTTGACCATGAACCCATCACTCGAAACAGTCGTCTTGTCGACCCTCATGGCTCTGCGCTTGTGATTCGCATTGACGGTAAGGGCAAACCAATCAAGCACCCGTTCCCGCGCGTCGGGAGAGGATCGAACGAGTGTGTTGACTATGTCGAACAGTTCATCCTGATGTGTTCTTAAAGCCAATTGTAAGGAGTTTTGAGAATTTCTAATCTTGCCTGGATCCATGGTCTTAGGCTCGAAGAAGTAGGATTTGGTAACGTCAGCTTGCAATGGCGAAATTTGAAAGTATGGACCGAGTAAGGTGGCAACTTCTAGCTGCGCAGCTGGTGTGGACTTGTCAACAAACATCGAAGACTCTGAAATTGCTATCGCAATTGGCTTGTATCTAATTAGATGCCGCAACATGCCGGTGTAGCGTCGATAGTCGGAAATCATGGTCTCCTTAGCTAAACGTCGACTCAGTGTTTCGATCGCCTTGATGAAAGCATCCTTAATGGAGTCATCCTCCTCAAACCTGGTGATGGCTTCATTAATGAAATCTTGGCACACGCCACCATCATCGTCAGGATCATTCAGCAAATGATCGGCCAGTGCTTCGATGCCGTCGTAAGCAACTCCAAATATGTCCGGGGTTGTGATAGACAGGATACACCAGTTCATACATAATCTCCTTGCCTCTGAGAGTATCGACCATTTCTTGTTTTCGGGTGAACGATCCTTTACCGCTTTGGTCATTCGTGTGATCCTCTTCCAACATCCGAACAGCCATTCGTGTGGGGTGACTCTATGGAGCGCAGATCCAGCCTCCATGATCGCTTGCTCGAGTAAATCGGTGGTCAAGGAGGTAGATCTGTTCTCAGATTCCAGTTCTTCTTTAAGTTGCGCGGCTGGATGAAGTACTTGTCCATTCTGGTCCTTCTTCTGAGTGGGATCCAAAGTGATTCGAAATATGTTTCGTAGAGTTCGGTCTTCCCACTGTTCAATGGTTTCAGCCTGTCTCGAACCCGGCCTTTCTAAACCATTCATCTCTCGTTTCTGAGGGGTGACCGTGGCCGAGGTAATGTGTATTCGAGATGATGGAGGAGGGGTTGCTGACTTGACCATGCTGATGGCTGGTTTAGGTGACTCGGTAGGCGTGACTGACTGAGGAGTGCTGGGTTGCGGAACGGCATCGTGAGAAGTAGTTGATGCGACTGGTTTATCTTGACTCGAATCTATACTCTCTTGTGAGGCTGACTGGGCTGGTGGTTGAGACTGTTGTAGTTTGGCCAGTCTCTTGTTTCGAATCTGAGGACTGTTAGCAGATTCTGATGTATCCATGACTTGCGCACCTTGTCCGAGTCTGCAGAAGGATCCGACATGATTGTTGAAATGAGTATCCCCAATATGACAAATGTGGCGGGATATTGAGGTCGAGATGGAAGAGTACAGACGGGTTTGGAGAAGTTGATGGAGACGCAGCCTAATCAATGAGTACTAAGATATAGGCAGGGCACCTATCACGTCATGGCTTGTCGTTTTATTACGGCTAGCTTCCCGCTAGTGTGGTTAGTAGGAAACGGACTCGGATTCTCGGACTTGGGGTGCAAGTGGTTTAATAACCATGATGAAGCAATCAGGATCGCGGGTGGAAAGAATGGACGCGCGAATCACTGTCAATCATTGTACACAGACCAGCGACTTTTCTGATCAAATGTCTCGCTGCCTGAATGAGCCGATTCATTGTCCAGCTAGACTCAACGCTCCACCAACGCCAAACGCAAATGCCATATTCAAAATTGACATCAGATGAATCTGAGTCTAAGACACCACAGCACTTGATCAATACTGCTGGCTAACTTTCAACTCATCCAGCCGTCGACATCCCGGCATAACCATATTCCTGGCCCGCCGCACTCGATCTTCGTCGGTGTAGAAAAACCCCGTGGCATCATTAATCTCCTGTCGCTTTCGATGAACCTCATTTTCACATTGGTACTTCAGTGTCGTGATGTAGTCAACTTCTGCCTGTTTGTCCAGGGAGTTGAACTGCCTCGCTTTCCAGCCATCCACCTCTGCCGGGTTGATAAAGTAATCGATCTTGTACCTCGGTGTGACCCGGTGCATTGTGTGAGGAGGAGCGGGTGTATCAAACCGAACCTGGGGTCCTGATGGTGTCGATCCGGAAAATAATGATGAGAGCAATGGGAGGATGAAAAGCAAAAGTAGTGGCAAGAGTTGAGTCAGTGCAGACAGTCCGGTCGGAGCAGGCTCGGCGTTGGCATCTCGAGGCCGTCGTCGAGGTCCTCCCCCTCCCATCCGATGAACCGTGAATCCAGGGCCACCACCCATGTTGAAAACAAATTGAGGCCCGCCAAAGCCCCCACCTGTTCTAGTTAGCGGTTGTTCAAGAGGACGCAAGAGGCCAAATCTAACCAAAAACACCTGGGCCCATCCCCCCTCCTCCGAAAAAGCGATTGAACAATTCCTCAGGTGATATCTCGTCCTCATACATTGGGCCTCGTCCGGCGGATCTTGCGAAACCACTGAAGGGACTGGCTCCAGCAGCAGCAGCGCCAGAACTGGAGAATCGATTGTCTGGATCACCACCAAACTGGTCGTATCTTGACTTTTTATCGGGATCCGAGAGAATCTGGAAGGCGCGGGAAACCACTGTGCATGTCAGTTGGAGAACAAGTAGATCGCATAATTGACCAGCGCTCACTCTTAAAGGCCTCATCGGCACCATCATAGCCATTTTTATCGGGATGGGTCAACAGACTGATCTTGCGATACGCCTTCTTGATTTCGCCATCGCTAGCCGTTTTCTCAACCGAAAGGATTTCGTAGAATGAAGTCGCGGTACATCTCCGTATTCGAATGACTTCTGCCTTCTGTTGAGGGGTATATTTTCTATCTTGGTTGCCCTGGTTGTGCTCTCTGGAAGTGGCCGAGCCATTTGCCCTGGCGTTGGAGCCGGAGGCGGTTGCGGACATGCCGCGACAGAAAAGTGTGACACGAGGTGATCTGATTTTGTGGTACTCAAGGAAAGCCGAAAGGGAAGAGGTTGGTCTGGGAGGAATCGAATGCAGTCTATCTGGGGCGTGGGTGAAAAAAGTGGCGCTGCGATCATGCAGCAAAGGTGTTCATACCGATTATTACCAACGTTTGAGACGGAAGATGCATGCAGGCGCCATTTTGACACTAATCAGCAGCTGCACTTTGGGAGGGTGAAGGGTGGTGGGCAAGCGGGGTGATGTGAGGGTCTTAGGCTCTACCTCCCGCACTCAGAGACAGCCTAAGAACCTTTCGCGACGTCCCTGGATTTAGGTGGTTGTCCACCTATTCAAGCCCGAGGGCCCATTGTCCAGGCACTAGTCACCGAGTCTTATAGGTGGCATAATGCGCCACACCTCTTGCACGATGCCAGATTGAATGCACGTGCAGCTGCAGCGATGACGCAGTTGTAAATTGATGAGGTCAAAGCACCCCAAGCACTCGGTACTCATGCGACATCAAAGGCAGCTTCAGCAACACCCTATTCCTCGTCATACAATTGCCTTCAAGGTGTTTCAACAGTGCCTCGGTCTGCGTCTCTATCCACAATGGCTGACCCTGAGAAGCAAGAACAGGCCAAAGAGTCCTTAATTGTCACTGCCAAAAAATGGGGAGGTTCGTTGATCTTTGACTGTGCTTTGGCATCTACATCCATTGACTGCTACCAGTCTTTTTACTTACGCTCTTGACAGAAAATCCCGTACCACCTGCTCTTCTCGCAACACTAGTCTTTGCCCAGCATGCACGCCCATTTCAGCCCGTTCCAATGATCTTTCCACCTTTACTGCTGTTCTCAACCTATCTCAATCTACAAGGCTACAAGATTGATAGTGCGGGCACAACAGCCGCACTGAGCGGCACATATTTAGTGTTGGCTGGTAGACGACGACTCGGACTGATGAACAAGTTTGGTGCCAGAGGCATGATCAGAGGGGTCACTGTTGGTCTCTGCTTGGTCAACCTCGTGGGTGGAGGACTTGCATATGGCTTCGGAAGCCGTTCCAAGGAGGACTCGGAGAACAAGAAGAGCTTATGATCGGGCTGATAACGAACAACAGCATCTATGCAGTCTCCGTCTTTTGGGGTTTCTGTCTGATCTACCAGGAGAGAAAGCACGATTTTCTTCGAGAAACACACACTCAAGTGAGACTAACTATTCAGCAAGTCCGGTTGTTTGAGATTCATTGGTGATATACCTCGCTCCGGTGCCGAGGCCAGATCAAAGACGCGTTCATAGCATGGCTTGATACAGGAAATTGATGTGAAATGCGTGGGAACGATGGATATGTACATTACTGTATACCAAAATGGTCGGCCTTCTTCTACAACGTATTTCTAATTATCAGATGATAGTAGAGCCATAGCGCAAATGCGTGTCTCAATCAGTGCGCCTCTCAATAATACGGCCGCCTCCCAGGACGATGATAATGATGGACTAGTAGTCATCTTTAAAGCTTCGCATCAAGCAGCATATGTATCTGGAATCCCCAAAAGCCGTCCAAGGCTGAGATGACTAAGCCTCAAAGCGATGCAAACATGCCAAGCACAAACATTTTGTATCCCGGAGGTCCCTTCGACTTTCACCTCAATCCAACCTTTAGAAAGAAGCGTACCGAGCTCCCTTTGCTACAACCACGCATCACCTACCAAGCCAGGACCTCAGAGGTCCCCCCAATCGCCATTATGGCACGCCCCGTGGCCATGTCTACCATGTGTAGATCATGCCGAAGATCGTACCTGACACAAGCCGGACGCGCGAATACCCAAACTCCCCGAAGTCCCCGAACGCAAACCGCCGCGGAACGATGGGGCGTCGATTGGACCGGCAATAATAATAGCAACAGCGACGGCTCCAAGCCAGGAGGCACAAATAGCGTAGAAGCGCAAGACCAAATGATGGAGGCCCTACGAACACCACAGAGAGCACGAGCGGGCAACCTCAGCGGGTTCGGCAAGAATCTGAGTCAGGAGCTCACATCCCAAGCACAGCAGAACGCCATAGACGCACAGCATTCCAAAGTCAGCAGTTCGGAGCCCTACCATCTCAACGTCTATGCCCACAGACACAACATGCACATAACCTTCACGGAGCCCAGCCGCGACCCCATCCTCTCCATGTCGGCTGGCGACATCGGTCTGCGGAAAGCCCAGCGCAGCACCTACGATGCAGCTTACCAGTTGGCTGCATATTTCTTCCGCAAGATGGCTGAGAAGCAGTGGCGTACAGGTGGCAAGAAGATGACCACGAATCCGACAAAGACCATTTCACACATTCAGCGACCTGGGGCCATGACAGGTGGTGTGGGTATTGAGGTCATTTTGAGAGGTTACGGGCCGGGGAGAGAGGCTTTTCAGAAAGCCTTGCTGGGAACTGAGGGACGACAGATCAAGCCTTTGATTTCGAGAGTGACGGATGCGACCAGGTTAAAATTCGGTGGCACCAGGAGTCATAAGGTCAGGAGATTGGGTTGATCTCAATTTTGTATGGAGGGAGATAGCGAAGCTGGGAAGAGGAGAGGAAGAGATACTTTGTACAAATAAAGGTTGAAGTTTCATTCGGCCACGACTGCTGTACACTATCAACTTGACACGGACCTACACCTGCTATGCACTGCAGACCTAAATTCAGACCCATGACAATTAGCAGAGAAGGCAGCTGGCTTGATGTGCCTCTCGTTGTCTTGCGCACAGCTGGAGGTGTAGGAATTCGGAATCTCCATTGCATCGTCCAAGATCATACCAACAGGCGAGCAAAGTGGTTGACGTCGAAGTCAGTCCAGTACGACTGAAGGATCTTAGACATCCACTGAAGAACAATAGAAATGTTCCAAGAAATATATATTATGTTTTGCTTTCTCTATCTATCAACACGCGTGCATCTCTGCTCCTGTACCATCCAATTCTTCTTTAATCTGACCAAATCCACAATCTCACCAGTTCCATCAAGCCCCCCTCCCGGTTAATATCCTCCAGGCGAACTCGAGAAATAATCACCGGTAGCACTGGACGGACTCAATCTCCCTTCGCTGCCACTAGGGCTACTACTGACACCACTCCCACCACCACGCTTCGGCCGGGTCCTAGTCGGAGGGATCATCAATGTCGAGGCACCACCAGCACTCGCGCTTCCGCCACCAATCAAGCCTGATACGCTCCTCGAAGGCTCGAGATATTTGGGTCTCTGCACCTGTCCGCCATCGCCATCTCGGAACCCAACTCCGACGACAACTCTACGCAACGCCTCGCCCCGCGGATCAATACCCATCAAGAAACGCGCGAGTTCCGACAGCGCCTCGAGATCGTTCTTACGGCGCGCCAGCCTCATCAGGCGAATGACGTAGCCTTCGAATATGCGGGCGTCGTGGCGCCGTGTCGTTTCGCTGGCGGTGGTGTCATCGCGAGGCTTGTTGGGTTGTTCAGCGGCCTTGTCTAGTTGCTCTTCCTCTTCCTCTTCCTCTTCTTCCAGTCCTTGTAGGACGATGAGATAGCCGCTCGCGGTCTTGAGGTCCTCGAGGGCCAATGCTTCCTCGAAGAGTGTTAATGCGGGAGGGAGGTGTGCGAAGAGTGTCCGCCACGAACTCAGTTCGGTTTTGCGGATGCATTGTACGACGGTCGAAAGGTAGTTTGTCGGTGAGAGAACGAGCTGGAGGAAGGATAGCACGGCCGGTAATGGTCCCGGGTTTGTGCTCTGGTCTGATGATAGCCTTGGCAGTGGTTCTTCCGTAGAGCCAGGTAGTCCAGAATTAGTGTTTTCCAGTTCTTCGTTCTTTAGTTTTTTCCTCAGATCGCGTAGCCGGTCAACTTCGTCGTCGAGGACGTGGTGAAGTAAGATTTCCAGCGCATGAGGGAAGTAGCTGAGGTGGTTGTATTGATTCGCGAGACCAAATGCCGTGGCGGTATCATTGGCTTCGCACAGCTGATGGCGGAGGACGTAGGGGAGGAACAGCTGGGTGCGGATGCTCGAGCGGAACTGAGCATAATTGACGTCCCGCCGTTGCACAAGCTCGGACTCGATGCCCAAAACGATGCCTTTGGTCAAGAGAATAGACAGTGGATAAAAATCGACGGGCATGGATAGTACTGGGGTGGAGTTTAAAGTCCCGTCTGCTGCATGCTGGAATAGGTCCCGCACATCGGGCCACAGTCTGAGGTCATCGCCACTAAAGACCCATAGGGAGTCTCGAAGAGAATAATGATGGTGAGTCCTCATGGTGAACGACGTTCCGGGTGAAGGGGTTGGGGGAGCAGATTCTTCTGGACCGGTGAAGTTGTAGTAGATTTGATCACGCATGAGTATATAGTACTCAACGTGCTGTGCAATGACTCGCATGTCGTACTTGAGTTCATCTTTGTCGTTACGAGATGATTGCAACAGGACCAGCTTGTCATCTACCAAGAATAAGACGGAGGCAAACTCCACATCCCTAGATGGATCACCATTCCGAAGCTGAACATCAGGAACGACCCAGCTCACCGACCGAACACGACTGGGTGCACGTACGATCCCATGAAATGCGATCTGTCCAACTTGGACAAGCTGTGCTCCGCGAGGCGTAATGTTGAGGATGTAATGATAGAGAATATTCTCATATGTGTAGACCAGCAGGGAGTCTTCGCCTGACGGGCCAACGAAAACAATCGGCATTGAGAATGCTTCCGTATGGAGTGGATGTCGGCCAAGATCGAGCTCTCGAGAATAGAGACGGAGGTCGTAGCCCGCAGCATTCTCAGTTGCAACAGCCAGGATGTGGTTGAACCAGCACATCCCACCACGAACTGCGAAGGATGCTTCAATCGCAACATCTGAAAATGTCTTCCAGCGTCCACTTTGGAGGCTGTAGTGAGCTAAACCCCGTCTGCCGGCTATTGCAATGTATCTTCCATCTTGTGAGACGACACAGGTTTTGATGGGCCACTGGTTGTGCAGATACACGGTAGGGTATTGGGCGTGATGCCACAAAGACGCCTCGTTCGATATCGAGGTCAAATCCGGAAGTTCATGACCACGGTACACGGTGAGTTCAGAAGGGGTCTGTAGGAGGGCCCGTACAAGATTAGCACATGAAAAGCAGGCCATTGCCGCGCTCCGTGACATTTCGACCTTCCATATTCGACTATCTTCGCGGGAAGTGAGGAGGATTTCCGCCCCACCACTAACCCATGTGGCTCGATCGGGCGAGAGTAGCCAATTCTCGCTGTTTGATTGAGCATGACTTAGATTGCCATGGAAGCTAGTGGCACCTTCCTTGCCAAACACCGACCAAGTCGCCCAACCATGTTCGTAGCCAGCGAACAGACAATAGCCATCTGGAGACCACGTGAGGCACACGATTGCACCTCGTGAAGCCGGAGATGTGGATTGTTTGAAGTGGTGAGACAAGGGAATATTGCCAACATAATCCTTTGCAGAATAGCAAACAATGTCTCCCACAGTTGTTGCGATGGCTATGAGAGAAAATCGAGCATTGATGCTGACAAGTTTAGCCTCTCCCGCATCGGGTTTGTGGAAGCAATAGCCGTCAAATAGCCTTGGAGAAGGAGATGTTGAGGACTTTGACGATGGTACGGAGTCCTCTGAAGATGGCGCTCTCGATATATGTGGTTTTGCTCTCTGCACTGCATATGCATGCCCACATTGTGATAACCAGACGAAAAGGTTCATAGCCCGATCGTGGACCATGGTCGAGACGCCGGTCTTTTGACCCAACCAATCCATTTTCGCCACTAATTGGGTCACGGCATGGGAGCCGTCCTTTTGTGGCTCCCATTTGATACACTGGATAGCAGCAGGTTTTCTTGTTGCTACTACCAACTCTGAATCTTGTGCAATAACTGCGTTGATCCCGGCATCAATTTTGAATGCCCGACGAAATCTTAGTAAGACTTCAGCGACACCTACACTTTCATCCACACCAAAGTTCCTCATCAAATTCTGTCGCTTTGCTTGACTGTAACCGTACTGTTGCTGGAGAACACGAGCATTCTGCTCACTTTCGATCGCGTAGGTGATCAAATAGCTCTCCCTCGTACGAATTACTATCGTAGTCGCGTCTGGTTTGAGAGCGAGCGCGAGATTCGCGCCATATGTCTCCAATGATTTAGGAGATCTTGATAGTGATGCAAGCAGAAGCACTGGTCGCATGGACCAGATGTCCAATCTCGAGGTAGTGATCGTGGCGAAGACATGGTCATTCTTTGCTGCCTGAATATCAATGATGGCGTTCGCGTTCGAGTTCGAATCCGAGTCCTTGACCTCGAACTCGGCCCTTTTTCCATTCAGTCCCTCAGCATCATTGTGATCGAGACCGGTGTCATCGTGAGCTGAACTGGACCCATGATTTGCATAAATTTGAGGCACGGTACATGGCCAATACATAATTTGGAGTGCCAAGGGCCGAAATCATTTTCATCGCATCGTTATAATCGATTATGGGACCAATCAAACGGGTCACCAAGTTCCCAGATATTGATACGAAGTATTCTCGTCGTCAGTTGTGATGGGGAAGGAAGGATATTGAAAAGGAGAATAATGGTAGTTTGATGCCAAGCGGCGACGACGACGACTCACTCGGATGTTCGAGTTGAGGTCATCCCTAATATGACCCAGTGGGGACGAAAATCATGCCGCCCTGTCCCTTCTGTTGGCCTAACCACTGCCCACATCTTCTCTCACCACTGCTAAAAATCACATAGACTTATCTAACCATCGCGGGGAATTCTTTGTGACTGAACAACGACGAAGATCTAGGTCTCGGGCTCTGCTACACGCCAGATCAACCTAGCACCACTGACTTCCTTACTCCTCAGCTTAGATAAGGCATTCGTTGCTCTTTCGAGCAGGTTGGCGCCTCCCACCTCGAGGTACTCATTGGGTTCGATTGTGCCGAATGCTAATGCTTCAGGCATGACAACCGATTGTAAGTTCTGGGCCAGAAACTCATTCTTCTGATAGAAATGAGTCCTCACCCCAACGGCTTTCACCCCGTCCTGCCAGGTGACCGCCTTTTCAACATCCATCAGATACTCCGGTGTGACATCTACTGCAGCGTCACGGACAATGACAGGCAGCATCACCGCAACAATTGCTCTTGACTGAGCGATTACGGCGATTGGCAACAGACTCTTCTGTTGGCTGCCAACACAGTCTAGGATGAACGGTACCACAGGCGTGTCCCCGGTTATAACACTCTGGACTGCCTCCAATATCCTCTGTGCAGTGCCTCCTTCTCTGTAATCAAAGCATTGCCGAGCGCCATACCGCCGCAGCTTCTCATGATGATGCTTACTGGCCGTGACAAGCACCTTTTTATATCCGTACCACTTCAACAGCTGCAGGCAATACTGACCGACACTGGTTCCTCCACCCCAAATCAGGATCCAGTCGTTCAGCTCTCGAGGCACGAATCCCGAGGGCTTCGGCCAGGGGAACTCGAATCCGAAATCATGCGTGAGGGTATGCCAGGCAGAAACAAAGTTATTACAAGTAACGACCGCCTGTCGAATGTCAAACCCTCCAGTCGCAGAGAGTTTCCCCAGCATTGTTTCTGGCGTCGTGACATATAGCTGATGGGCGCGTTCCTTTTTCTGTCGAAAAGTGTAACCGAAGACCCGATCACCCGGCCTCAGCCGTGTTGTGTCGGGTCCGACTTCCAGCACCGTTCCAGCCACGCTCGAACCAAGGATATGTGGTGGATTGACCAAAAGACCTCCATCTGCCTGATGCAGGTCCAGCGGCGTGGAAACCGTCCATTCGACTCGGATGCGCACTTCGTTCGCTTCTGGTGCGATGGTCGGCACCTGGTGGATCTCGAGAGGCTGCCCTACACCGACCGTCACAACTGCTGGGTGAGTGGCAGACATACTAGATGTTGATGGTGTTGTAGTGCCCAGTAGAAAATAAAATCCAAACCGCTTAGGGAATAGGTCATATAAAATCGAACACACAGCTCCTTTTTATACAGCCCACGAGATATAGTTTAAGAACCTCGCTTGTTCGGTCCGACTCAATAGAAGTCCAACAAAGATGCTCATCTTTCGTCACTTCAATTGAATCTCAACGATTGCAGTGATTCCCGCCTCAAAACGACCTTGAGCATCTCAACCGACGGCTGACAAACAGAAACCACCCAGGGCAATGGGCGATGCAGATCGAAACCGTGTACTTCATGTAAGCTAGCACGCTTCCCCCTAAGTGACGGTCCCGGAGACCCCTCACCGGCTAGTGACCGAGTGCCGCGGACTTTTTCAAGTGTTGCTGAATAACTAAGCCTTGCAGGCAGGAATGCTACAGGAAGTAAATTGATTACGATGATACCAGGCCAGGGTTTGACTGGGAAGCAGATGTCACGGCACAGGGCCTTGTGATAGATGGGAGTTTCAATTCGAATGAAGGTGAGATATGTCTCGATATGTGCAGCCTGGAGTCTGTCTGTCTTGCATCTTGCAGCGCAGCGCGCGTCAACTATTTACCTCCTTCTTCCTTGCCCCGGCCTAACTCAAATATGTAGTTGGTAGTATATGGTATCGTTCCAGGTAGCTCCATAGATCGCTCCACGATCCTCGGTAGGTATGTATGTATGTATAAGTATGGCGGATATAGACATCGAAGAATAAAACCAAAGGGATTCGTAACGCAAGAGCACCATCCAATGAAGTTGATGGCGAGATACTCAAAATTCCTCTCGGGGCTTCCGCATGACGCTTGTCGTCTTCCATACCTTAAACCCCACGAGGGCAGCTGGGAAATTAATCTCCCACGACTTCCTTTTCGTCCTTGTTGGAGTCACTGGTACCCCAGAACCGTCCGTCTGCACGGCCAATATTGCAGAAACCCACTCTAAGCCAGTCTTCAAAGCCGCTCGCCCATGTCGATTCCATGCCTGGTGACTCCAAGCCAAAGTAAAGTCGAATCAACGCCTCAAGAACCGGCCAAACACAGCGCCCACCTTATTCTTGCTCTGGCGGCGCCTCGTCTCTGCCTCATCTGCGCGACGTATCATCTCCTCAAATCTGTCGATGCTCGTAAGTTGTTGCTTCGCCGCAGTTCTGGCAGGTGACGCGAGCTTCAGACTCGGTCCCGCCCGCAGCGCGTGGATTAGAGACTGTAGGCCATCTTGATCGGTGCCACTGTCGACACGGACGCGGCGATGGCGCGTGATGTCCGGGGGTGCGTCGGCGGAGATGTGTTCGTAGTCTTCCTCGTCGTCGTCATCGAATAAATCGTCGTCTTGGAGGTCGGCGAGGCCCTGACGGGTGCGTGGTCGAGTAACTTCTGCTCGCGTAGTGGGAAGAGATGTCGCTGAGCCAAGATTTCTTTTGCCGGTGGTACTGCGTGGGACTGATTTCGCGGGAGATCGAAGGTCGGTCCCAGGGGTAACCACCTCTTCAATCGGGATGGTGGTGAAATCAGTCGTGAAATTGTCTTGATTCCGCCGGTGGGATGCTGCGAACGTCGCGCCGTCGCTCGTTCTTTCCATTTCCGACTCCGTGCCAGTATCGTACTCGCTCGAGAGGCGCATGAAGATCTCGGCGCCAAAGACACCAGGTTCACTTGCCTGGACCGTAGGCAATTTCCATGCTGGAGGAGCTGACGACTCATCCTGGGGTCTCGCCTCTATGATGCGTGACAACGGTGGGTGTTGGGATCGTGATTGCTTGTGTCTTTGGAGTGACCGCGGGCCAGGCATTCGAGGTGATTTGGTCCCTGTTTCCCGTCCTCCGACATGCTGATATTGCTGCTTCTGGGCTGCTGGGCTTACTTCGGGACTTCGGACGATCGATGGCACACCAAAGCTGGGTATTTGGGGAGCAGGACTTCTCGAGACATGAAGCGTCGCATTGGTCAAAATGTTTGGCTCTGGCTCTGAAAATTCACCTGGCTCTTCTTCGTCTTGTTGAGTCATGAATTCTTCAACAGCAGCCTCTCGGGCAGGCGACTGCCACGGTACGGGTGTCGGTGTCCTGGCAGCAGCACGCCGGGCATTCCATGAATTTGCTGTTATTATATTAGGTCGCGATTCATCGTTGGGAATGTCGTTATCCACAGTTCGGTAGTATCTCCTATGCACATGAATGTGGGACATTGATTGGGTATCAACTTCGTGCTCTCGATCATCATCTCCGCTGCCCGCAAGGTTGGAGAAATGGAGCTCTGAACCCTTGTTACGTGCCTGAAGAGGTAGTGACTCGGCTGATTTGCTCGAAGGGCGCCCGTAGAAAAGTGATGGCCCAGCGTTCGCATCGCGTTGTGAGGGATAGGGTAATCCTAAAGACCTTCTTTTGTCATTGGAACTAGTGCGCTGAAGTGGGGAATGCTTCTGCAATGGAAGTGGCCCGAAAGGATCATCAAAATCATCGGAAGCTTGCCTGGTATGCTTGTGGACAGCCCTGAAAGCCCTGAGTGGAGACTTTGGTGGAGGTTGAAGCTCATCGACCGAAGATCCATCTCTAACCGGAGAGGGTGGAGGACTTTTGGTTAGATCAAGTCGTTTTTTCCCTTCAGAGGCTGAGTCTTTCTCAAAGTGCTGCGTAATCTGCTTTGTGGGTGGTCTAGCTTTAGGAATGGGTTTTGGCACCGTCTTCGCACTTCGTACCGAGGTCCCGGGCGTGTTGTCGACATGATCATCTTCATCCGAAGAGTCAATGAAACTCGTTCCATTCTTTCGGCCCGCGGAAGTCGGCTTGACGACTTCAGAGGAGAGTTCTGGTGATGCAAGTAACTGTTTGGGCGGTGATCGTTGGTTTGGGGTCTGCGCCCGAGGCTTTGGTACATCAGCAATCTTCGTCAAACGCGCTGAAGAATCGAGGAATTGCTGTAAAGATAATAGTGCCTCGCTATGACTGTTGGGTGATGCTCTGGACGCAGTTCGTTTGAGAGATACTGCTGGAGGTCGCGTGCCCGCAGGAAGCACCGTCCCTGAACGTGGTTGCACAGTTTGCGCTGCATACGCCGTAGTTCGCTTCTGTGGCTGAATCCCATTTCGGACTTGGCCGGGTTTGTTGCTCGAGAGAGGAGGTTCGCCAGCATGAACCGGTCGTGGATGATGAGGAGAGGGATCATATGGTGATGTGAGTCGAGCACCAGATGATCGGTTTCCCTTCGCCGAGTTTTGATTTGGCGGCTGGTCGTGATTTGAAGCATCGTCCTTCTGTAATTGCCCATTTACCGTATCAGCTGTGGGAGTACGAGTTTGCACGCGAGAGCGGCGACCCTGGCTCAACGGCCTTGCTTGAGTGTTCTCGTTTAAAGCATTCTGGCGTGACGAGCTCCGGTCGGTGTAGTTTGAAGCGACGGTCGCTGGTCGCTCTCTTGGGGAAGAGATTGACCTCGGCACATATCCTGTTACTGATTTTGGCTTGTCACTCTGTGGAGTCCGATGTGCGCCAGCAATACCATCAGATTGCTGGTTAGCTGGGAAAGCGATGATGCCTTGGCTGGAGTAATTTGCTAGCACAACACTGTGTGAGTATTTGCTCGGCATTGGAAGATGGAAAATATCATGATCCTCGTACAGAAAGTCGCACAAGTCAAAGTCCAGAAGAAGAGAAAGATGGTTGAGAACAAGAGGTTGAACCTGAGCTGAAAACAGTGTCGGCTGCTGCCGTAGACCAGTGCTTCTTGAGGTTGGATTGAGCGCGCGGCTGGTGGATAAAGGTTTATTTTATGTCAAACTCTTGTCGTTGGTGCTGGGATGGAGACTTGGGAAAGAGCTGAAATCATCGAAACAGCCAACGCCACATGCACACCAGAAAGGAGGAAATAAAGTTTGGCAAACCTATGGCATCGGTACTAACGAAGTGTTTGGGCTGGAGAGCGCTGTCTACTAAGATCTCAATTGCAGAGAAATCAGGGGGTTGATGGAGCATAGCCGTCGAGATGTCACTGCATCACTGCATTGTTCTTTGGTGGATACGAAGTCCGTGGGCTAGTCGGCAAGCTTGTGGCATGTGCATCATTATTGGCCTATCTGATAACTCGATTGCAGAGATGAAGATTCATGACATGTCTAGATCGGAGATGCAGAGAAGGTTTGGAGCCTGTGAGAAGCGAAAGTGGGTGGGTGCTGGTTGAATGATAATAGGTATGATAGTGGTCATTTTTGGCAAGCCCGGCCTAGAACACCCCTCCTTTGAAAAATGTTTGTGGGGGAAATGCGCCGGTGGCGAGCATGATGAATAGCTGAAAGGGTTATCCCTAGCACTAGATAATAACTAGAACTTAAGCGAAGTAATGGTTAAACCAAATGGTGGTAGCTAGCACGACACCGATAGCCGGGCACCTCGCCTTGATAACTAGCCCATGCTCCGCCGCACGCTGCAGTATGCCAGGATCGAAATCTTCAGGTACCATCGGCATTAATCGCGGGCATACGCAGATTGCGATGGTACCTAGGTCCTCCATTCTTCACGGCGACGACATGAGAAGACCACACCTCCTCGCGCCCCAGGGGCAATCGCAACTCAATTCCGGGGTCCGGGTTATTTTATGAGGACGTGCAACCTCAATGTGGATGTCCGCATCACTTCAATGTGCTTACTCCGTAACTAGTTGTTCCAAACCTGCCTCAAGCTTTAACTCCTGCTCATAGGTAGATCACCGTGGAGCATTTCTCAAAGCAGTTGATGGACGGTTGTGCTCCAAACTCAAACCAACGGCTACCAAACTACCGGCGTGGTCCACTATCAACGACTCATCTGGTACAGGATGAAGAATTCAAGCGATACCACATTTCGAAAGATTCAGTTACTGAGGTCGTCGGTCTTTAGCTACCTTGGGCACCTTAGATGCTAAGTACCTTAGGCAGGTACTTGTACCTGGACCGCATACTCCGCACTTAAAAAGGTACCCGGAGTCCTCGGGGTAGCGCGAAACCAAAGTACGCAGTACTGAACCATCTAGTTACATCTAGTCTCGGCTTAGAGGGACTCGTGACCTTTGTAGATACAATCACCATATACGAGTACGAATGTCAAGGGAGTGGGCTTCAAGATTGGTAATACCAATAATAGAATCCACGTCCTCGATTCGATTTCAATCAAAATATGGGCATCACTGAGGAGCATGCTTGGCGGTCTCGACAGTAGGTTACCTACCTATAAGTACCTAGGTAGTTTCGTCCTACGTACGGGCAAGCAGACAACATCACATATGGGCCCCATGAGGCGCTGGACCAGATCTTTAGTAAATTTCAAAAGCTCATCTCAATCATGTGATGTGTGTAAACCCTTTTAGATTTCAGACTGAGGGACATACGATGACATCCTCCTCATCCGTGGGATAGTATTCCTCCTATCTCGAGGCTATCCATGTCAATTGCTCTGCGCGTTCAACCTCATTATCAGCGACTATGATGTACATCAATGGTCCAAACATCCGCTTATACCTGCTTCCCTCGTTCTCCATTCCATGTAGAGTCATCATGCTCCAATCCCAAAGGGATATGCTTGTCACATACGCATAATTACCGCCCAAACGCCGCATGCTAAGTCGTATCTCGTAGCCACATCCCAAAATCCTCAGATATTTCCCAAATACCTCTTCAAGATGCTGCCATTTTTAAATCCCAATACTGACGCCATCAAATCCACCAGAGCCTTAATTGCAATAGCCACCTCGCCCGAACGGGTCCAACCGTCCCAGTACCTGGCTGGGAGCTTCGTTTGTGGTCACCGATTTTTTTTGGTCCGCCAAATGTGTTTGCCTTAGTCATTGAAACTACCACCTTTCTTTTTGCTTCCGCCGAATAACTTGGTCATCTTTTTCCAACCTCCACTCTCACTCCTCTGAGATTTGGGGAGAGGCATTGAAGTGAAACCACTCGATTGTCCATGGTGGCCATTTCCACCACTGATATGCATGTCGCTGGTGGGGGGTGTTGTCGGGGGCGTCACCATAGATTCTTGATCTCCTGGTGGTGGACTCTCAAGACCACCGCTACTGTCGGTAAGGGCACTTTCCGAGACAGCGGATGAATGTGAAAGATGTGTCGAAAGGCGTGATCCACTTTGTCGACCGAGAGCTGAAGAGAGTGATGAAGATTGAGTAGGACGGTGGGTTTGCGGAGGGGATCGGGTGGCTTCAAATGAGGCTGCCGAGGTATTAGGCGGGGACCGCTTCCGTCGGGAAGGTATTCGGTTGTGCAGTGCACGCTCATCAAAAGTCAAGTGGGACACTTCCATCTCCTCGGGTTGCCAAGCAGACATGTTGGTGTACGTTTGTGCGTATGAAATGGTCTTGAGGCTATCGCAAAAGGGGATGAAGATGGAGTCCGACATGAGGTCGTACATTCTCTTGATTGCAGGGTCAAATGCCTCTGGTTGTGGGGGCCTGAAATCTGCAGAAAGTTCTACCAGATCATCTCGTTCCTCCGCAGGCAAGTTGATCTCACGCGGGGCTCCTGGTTTGACATAGATGTCTAGAATTCGGTTCCAATCCTGGATCAAGTCAAAACCCTCATTCGTGTCGATGGTCAGAGGTATTCCCGCCAGTTGCGCTGAGACTTCATCGTACTTTTCTGCATACTTTTTCGCCTCGGTGGTGAATTCTAGTGTCTCTAGACAATGTTTCTGAGATAGAAATGCGGTATATGCGGCGAGGGTGTAGGGTTGAGGGGCGGTATTGTTGAGTACTTCGTCTAATGTCGGTCTGACTGGTGACATGATACCGTCCTTCCGAGACCTCATACTGATGGGTCTCGCCCGTGGGAGGTCCTCGCCCGACATAGCGAAATCCTCTGGGACGTCTTCCAGGGGATAGACTGAAGGCTCAAGGTGTGGGGAAGGTTCAGGTGTGTATGGCCAAGATAATTTGTTCGACTTCTTCCTGATCATTGCGCTGGACTGAAGCCTCCTTTCGCTGTCGTGGTGGATTGATCGACAGAAACAAAAGAGCGGTATGCTTGGTGGGATGTATTAAGAGAAGATAAGGCGACGAGATTCCAGTAAGGCAGACAGAGAGTGAACGCTAGCCACCGCCTAAAGGCTGATTTTCAGTTGTCGAATGTTGCTCGAGAGCTGCAACAATAGATGAGAGAACAAAATCTTCTTTGCCCTCTGCCCCCGAGATCTAATCTGCGAGTAAACTTCTCCCTGTGTCACAGAAGGATGCTGTATGACAACTCAATGAGCGATCCAGAATGTATGGTGCGTTGGGAGTTTGTTGTCAAGAACTGCCAAAATTCCAGCTGAAGACAGGTTGATATGTGATCAGGGACAAAGCTATGCCAGCAAGCGACCAGGTTGTATGCACGGATGGGTGTCGTCGGCTTGTGAAGAACCGTCCGAGGAACTTCCTTTGGAGAAATATAGAGGGAATCGACGAAATGGTAGGAATTATCCGGTTATGGCAGGCAGCTGGCTCTTGTCTAGACCCTTGAGGCTGAAGGAGTGACTGAGGTTGGGTTGTGAGGCAGCGGGAATGGTAAATCAGCACAGTTGGCTGAGCAGAGGATGTCGACAAAGGTGATGTGGTAGGAAAGTAGGTTGACGACACTGTTGGTGCCGCTTGTGGTAGTAGTGGACAGGCTTGGTGAGATCAGGGCACCAGCACAGTCATGTTGTAATCAGACTGGTGAGTCGTAACGAGGAGAATGAGTTTGAGAAGTGGGTTTGCGTTGTGGAAAGTTAGGTAAGAGTCATGGTCCACAACATGGATTTCAGCGCAGGCGGATCATAGTACGGGTATCCGTAGATGTGGGTGGAGATGTCGTGTGTACGAGTAGGGTCTTTCAGTGAAGAGGGAATTGGATTGTGGATTGGACTGGTATGACGGGCTGGCGGCGTCAGTGGTTCCAAGGTGACAAACGGCCGGCAAGGATGTTTCGGTTTTGTCCTGCACAGGACCTGGAAAAGACGGAAGAGAAAAAGGATTCGGAGATGAATGGAGATGGAAGCTGCGAAGTGGAGGAGGTACGAGTAAGCAATGATACAAGCAAAGGTGAACTGCGGGTGGTAAGGCAATTAGGTAGCGGACAGGCACCAAAGAGAGAGAGCATGAAGGCACATCTTCCACTTCCGAGCCTTTGAAAGGAAGGCATGAAGCATCAAGAGTCGCTAGCCCTGGCAGTGGCAGTGGCAGCAGGCCAAGTCAAGAGAAAGAAGAGGGAAAGGGCGACCGGGCTGCAACGTTGCCTCGCTAGCCTCCCCGTGAACCATTATTATTTCTCCACTGTTCAAGGCCCAACCCCTCATCATTGGGTCCATGACACAAGGGCGTGCGCGGTACGAGGTAGGTGGCACAGGTTCACCATGATGGTCCAATTCCTCTTTAAATGGGCAGGCATCCTCGTTTCCATCGGGGCCCTACCTGGAGATTCAGCTTAAGAACATCTCAACGGCGAGACTTGGACCTTTCACACCTGCTTCAACCTGACCACAATCTGAGGTATACCCAGTTTGATCGACACACCGACTGATTGCCAGACCAGGGGCTGTGCCCATCTTCCATTCTTTGCAGGTAACGATCGCCACCCCCAGGGCCACAGCCTATTGTTACGGGCCCTTCAGGCTTCTAGTCAGGCTTCCTTCCGGCTTCTACCACTTGTGTTCCATTGCTCGTTCCACGCCTTCTAGCCTAGAAATTCATTCTCCTTCTGTGCGTTTTTCTGGAACGCCACTGGCACCCACAACATGATCTTCATGTTATTTTTCAATGCCTGATCATTCCCCTCTCACGTGCCACTGTCGCGGATTCGGACCACACCTTTCCCCCCCTCTCGTTGCCGCCTGGCCTGTACAAGCCACTAAAGTACACTGCAGTATTAACACGCTCTCTTATTCGACCAGTCCCTGCCGCTCAAGACATCATCATCATCATGTGTTGCTGGGGGCTCCAATTCGTTTCAGGAAAGCCATTTACCCTTAGGATCCATTCCTGTTCTGGCTACCCAGGATGTTTGATCTCTCGCTTCACCTTGCCCTGCACCCACAATGGCCATCTACTTGTGACTTTGAATTCGTAACTAGTACAGTAAAGGGAATACGGTGTACGCCCAAGCCACATTCTCCCACCACCCTTCTTCAGACGACACTGACAGTCAGCCGTGGATAATTCTCTTCTCAGCATTGTGGCAATAGGTATTTTTGGCGACAGTCAAACTTTGATGAAGTCACACGTGATACTCATGATCAGCCAGCCCTCCAGGGCTTTTCGACTTACGAGTACTTCGATTTACTAATGCTCCGTTGTATCTCGTTACATACCTACCTAGGTAGGTGGTACTAGGTACATAGATTTCAAATGGATTATGACGTAGTACGTCGTATAATTGTAATACTAATACCATCCGCATTGTTTGGTCGGCGCGTATAACAACATCACCCAGTATTCCAGCCGGAAGATCATACTGCCGACGAGCATTCCATTGGCCGCCGCTCTCTCGTGTTCTGGAAGCCTGCCAGACAGAGAAAATCCCGACATTTTACCTTTCCGGTAGTCTCCCCGTGAAACTGTGGCACGTGGGTCAAAGAAAATTGGAGCATTTCCCACTTCGCGACGCCTCCGTACCCTCATCCGAGGCGTTGCGAATCGAGGACCTGGAAAAAATCTTTTTCCGGTCATCGGCACCCATTACTATTGCAACCAAGGACAGGGCTCCGATGCGAGTCGTATATCTGAGCGGTGCGAAGAACAAAAGTGGCTAAAACGCTCTGGTACCCTGCTCCGCAACCCATCATACGTTGCAATCGACTCCAGCTCCACCAGGAAGAAAATGCTTTTTGCATGAAAGGGCCATGATCACTTGGCCTTGGACTTACCGTCTCGCCGGTAATAATGCAAGACTCCGGCGCAGAGCCTTCTCAGCCCGAGCAGATGTTGTTTAGTAGCTCGACTGCTGCATCATTACTTGTCCTTCTTGGTCTCGGGACAGTCCCCTGTGCGGATCCGGTAGCATTCTCCTTGCTCAAGATTCCCCTTTTCCAGCTCCCAGCCGGCTGCCTCAACGCGTGCCACGATTGCAGGCCAGTGTTCGTTGTTCTGATCAAGTGTTTGTTTGAGACGTGCCAGAATCTCATCGGTCTGTGGGGGCAATGACATGGGTTCTTGAATTCCCTTCACTCCCTCTTTTCGTTCGCTTAGTGAAGATGACTGAGATCTCAGAAGCCGCATCAAATGTAGAAAGCCTTTGGCTTGAGTTACACTTGAGGCGTCTGCTGTCAAAACTATGACTGCTCGATTGGTTGTCGTGTTCACCCATAACAAATATTTTTCTTCCCGGAAGATTTCCAATAGGCGTGCGAAGCTCTTGTCGACATCATCTGAGCCACCTATCGCGCCTAGCTCGTGCAGTCGCATACATTGAAGTAAGTTATCCACAGATGCACCGATTTTGCACGACGAGAGTAATCGGCCTTCAGCTGTGCGCAAGATTCTGGCTCTCCCTAGGACCGTTTCCTGCCTGCCTACATCATTCAAGCTTTTGGTGTGTCCATGGAGAATTCCGTCAAATAATAAGACAGCCCTCTCAGTGTTCAAGGTCGACAACCTCACGCTTTTCACTGCTTTCCAATTGCACCACAGATGTAGTGCGAGTAGAGGCAGCAAGCAACACCATGTCTCTAGCGTACCTTCCACTTTGCTGACGACCAATCCTCCTACCCACATGCCGATCAAACTGACCACAGTCTCTTGACTGCCATCCTTGGCGTTGAGTTCGCCAATGTTTCCTGCCTTTGCAAAGTGGGTGCTCAATATAGCCTTGCTACTCCCACCAGCGACACCGCAAAGAGCACGACAGGCGTTGCTCACACATAAGGTGAGTGCCCGCCCAAGTATTGGCAAGTTCGGGCTGATACAATCAAGCACAAAGGCTGTGTCATTGACAATGTCTGCGAAGAAGCGATAGAATTTCACATCGGCCTCGATCCTCTGGGAGAAACGATCCGCGAATGCAATGGTTGCGAGTCTTCCGATAGTGGCCTGTGCGATGTATAACAACATCGTGGTGATTACTGACGCATCCTCAGACCCAACTCCCATCCCTACAAAAACAGCCCGGGAGGCCAGAAGGCCGGCTATCGTAGAAGCGAATGCTTGTAGGGAATCGTATATCTGATATGGCGTGTAATCCGGGGTAACTGTTGCAGGATATCCTGCAGGGAGGAACGGGCTCAAGTACCGAAAGACCTGAGGATTTCCGTCTCTTGCGATTGTTACCGGAGACGATTTGAGCGTACCAGTAGAGACATCGTATCGATAGTTTGCTGTATTGTGACCCGTGGTATCAAGTTCTTGAACCTGAATCGGAATGTCCATCGTCATGGACAGGGGATTGCGTTTCGATGAGTTGAAAGGCCGCTATCTTCTCTATGATCATTGTCTATGTATCTGAGAAGTTTTATCGATTGATTCAGCTTTGAGCCACCAAGTAGTCTAAGGCCATGTCTCTGAGTTAGGGTGTTTGAGACCAATATTAGCCTTGATATGTAATGGACATCATGGTTTTAAGGTTGCACGGGCACAATTTAGGCGTGTACGGCAGAGCATTGGATATCTAACGCTCTCCTCTTGGGCCACGACGACGACACACCACCATAACTACCTAGGTACTTGGTTCTACGCTGCAAGTTTCTATCCTTGGCATTATGGATAGATCAGAGAGCATTCAAGGACAGAAACCACGTTCACTAGAAGGCGGACGAGTGCGAGAGGCGATCTTCCCACGCATACAAAGACCGCTTTCAAACCCTTCGAGGGCAATATTGGTAGGCGCTGTTCTGGCAGCATTGCTTGATGGCTTCCCACAACAGCAGGGACCATCGTTCCTTCCGCAATAAACCAAGACAACACCTCCTCTTCCCTTTCAAAGGTTTGATGTCTTTCCTCGTTTCCTTCTAGCAAGTTCTTCGTCTTCTCATATTTGCTTCTTGGGCACTGCTGCGTAATTCTGGCTTCCTGGTTGCATCAGGTGCCAGAGCTTACTTGTCTTTGCATTCCTTTGGCTTCCATCTCACGCCGTATCCAAAACACACATCGATTTCATAATATGTCTTTAATCAGCAAGGTTTCATCTTGTATGCCTTGCTGTTTTCGTGTCCACCAGTCAGATGAAGATGAATTCCCCACGAACCCGAATACCTCACATGCCCAGTCCCCGATATCTGTCAAACTTTCACCCAGCACAGTGCCTCATGCATCCAGCAAATGCAAGAATGGCCCTACGGACGATGATGAAGCTTTAAGAGGCATCTTCAGATCCACTTCTTCAGTTCGCGGATATCAAACCGCTTCCGAGCAAATGCAACTGCCGGCACCAGAACGTCCCTCGTTCGATGTTGACTTCAAGTTTGGCGTTCAAGATTCGGACAAGAAACCTCCTGGTCGATTGGGACGACTGAGTAACCATATCAAGCAGAGGCTTTCCGAAGGGAGATTGAGCAAGACCAATTCAGTGGACCGAGATACCTCTGAGGACATCGGCCAGAGCCCTCCTCTCGGCTTGAACACTGAAGCACTCATGATTCCAAAGTCCAACGGCCTTCTTGAATTGATCATATCTCGCACAGGCAGTGAGCGAGGATATGACAGTGACGCCAAAAGCATTCAAACCATGCTTCTCAAGGCGAGTGATCCTTTCACAAAGTCAAGCCCATTGGCCACGAAGGAGTTTGCGAGTGTTGTTGATGATGCTCTATCGTTGACTGCATCTCCCATCCGTTTCAAAGATGATAGTGACCAATTCAAAATCCATACTCAGAAGTCCTCAAATGACCATGTCTCTCACACACTTGCAGCCCGAACATCTTTCACCGAGGCTCTTTTGGCCGAGAAGGATTCGTCACCAACCGCTGCCCTGCAAAGGCTGAGCACGTGCATATCAAATGGTACCATCAAGCTCCCAAGTTCTCACAATTCCACCGGTGGCCTCAAGAATGATGCAGGGAGAGAGAAGATATTAACCAATCCGGCGGACTTGTCCTCTGCAGAAACTATGTATAACACCAAAGAAAAAGTTGAGATTCTTTCGACGCTCAATAAACTGGGCAATACTGTTCTAGCAGCCCAAAGAGACAGCTTGGCTTCCATGCCTGAGAGTGATCTTCGTGCTAGTATAGTATCGAGCCTCGACCCAACTTTTATCAATTTCATCTCCAGATTCGCAGAACCAGACAACTCGAAACAAATTCAAGACTCGTCAAATCCTTCATATGACCCCGGCTCAACTATTGTGGGAGAGAATATCTTCAGCTCCACCTCCAACATTTCCCGTTTGGACAAGAAGCGGGAGTCTCACAATACTGAGCGAGACCTCAACCCATGGCAAGGGTCAGATCAAGCCTCCGTGCATCTCTACAACATGCGTATCTCACAAAATCTTGCCTGTCCTTCACTCGCCGCATATACCTCAAGGCCGACAACCAGTCAAACCACGATCTCAAACTCCAAGCGACCTTCCATGAACGTTGGTGTTTTTACAAAGCGTCAGTCTTCGGACAGTTACGTGTCTCGTCGAGTGACCACTGAGCATAACAGACGGCCATCTGATCCTCAGACAAGACGACTCTTTGAACCAAGTGACACGGCAGATAAACTGCGGTCTCAGTGGAAGACCGTGACATCATACAACAGCGGAATCAGCGACCCGAACTTGAGGCCTGTTCGTTCAGGGGATGATGGATCTTCATTCTACTGGAGCGATAATGAGCTGAAGTCCGGCACCAGTTCTCTCAGAGTTCCTCCTCGGAGGAATCCCAATAGTTTCGCCATCGGTGGACGATCTGAGTCTATCAGTTTTCCGGTTGGCTTTTCGACCAAGAGCATCGACATGGTTTCTGAAGTAGGGGGAGATAGAGGTGTGGGGAGAAACGACTCTCACAATCGACGTAATGACTCTCGGCGAAGCAGAAGCAGCAGTATGCCAGTGAACATCAGACCGCAGCACTTGCATCCGGAGAACAGAAATAGGTATCTCAATTACACTTCAGACAATGAAAAGTTGAGCGAGATCAGCATCGGAGTGCTTGAAGATGCTAGAAGAGAAAATTTGACCGAGATCAGTGTCCAAGCCATTCATGACGCGCGAGATGAGACTATGAGCGAGATAGATCACACTAAAATTCTTGAGAAATGTGATCAAAGGCTCTCCCTTCACGTTCCTGTGGCATCGGATCGACGGCGGTCAAGGAGTGAGTCAAAGGACCTTCGAACCCACTGGCAAACAAGAAGACGATCTACCAGTGGAGCCACCCAGAGTTTGGGTCCGCCAACACTTCTCGAAAGCACAACGGACATGTGGCAACGAACCTTCCGGCAAGCAGTAGCTGAACCACATGATGAGACCATGGGAGGCTTCTTTTCCACCCCCAGATATGACCGAGACGGCACGCGATGCAAATCGAAGGGAAGCAGCGTCAGCAATATGGACCGAGATGCAGTTGATCCAATGACAAATGGCCCCCACGATGACCCAGAGCACCCTCGACTTACTTTTGATTTAGAAAAAGAGTTGGATGTCGAACAAGGACGGTCGCCAATTCTGCCCACCTTAATGGAGAACAACAACATCAGGAAGAAAAGTCTTCTTGATTTAGGTCGACGATTCGCAGGCACCGCCACCAAAGACAGCTCGGAAACCCGTTCTGAGAATTTGACTCCTCTGAGGGACATACTCGGGCTCTAGGGACGCTTCCCGAGTCATAATAGGGCAGAGCGTTGCGGTTCCGCTGGAGTGGTGGATGGTGTGCAGGTTCGAGATTTTGGTCTGATGCATGATGGCAAGAAACAAGCTTTACATTTTGTTGATTGTCCACATTTGAATACATCTGGTACAGATGTCAGTATCCATACCCCTGGCTCATGGAAGACGGTACCATTTGGAAGAAAGAAGCGTGCTGAGAAGCTGTCAAGCAAGAGCATGACCTTACCAAGGATCAGCAAGCTGACTCCAATCAAAACCCGAACAGGCATTCGAGATCGAAAGGGCTTCGCGCGTCGTTGGAAACAGTTGTACAAGAGCAACAGTTGGGAGATGCGTGCGTATACTCATCATCATGGACATCGGAGCAGTATCGGTGCTGGTGCTACTGCCGAGTTCCCAGACCTTGAATGTATTCCAGGTATTGGCAATTTGGAAGGCTTAGGGCAACATGCGGCTGATATTGATGGCACCTCAGACTCAAGACAACAAGTTGTTGGGCCAACGGCGAAAGCAAGAGCAGAAGGAACTCAGAGCGCTGCAACGTCAGTCAACCAAAATTGGATCCACACTTATTCTGATTGTGTGGGAAGTATCTCTGCACTGAAGAGTGACTCAGATCTTCCAGATTCCACTCGGAAGGATGCTCAAGACACACATTTTTATAGCACGAAAAACCGTGCACGATTCACGAATACAGACCTGCGGGACAGCACGGTCAATTTCGCAGCTGAGCTGAGCAGAAAACACGAAGAAGCCAGGGAGGGTCTTCTCGCACAGGTTAGCAAAATGCAGAATTGAGTTAGTATGAAGTAGGGAATTGAATCAAGAAATTCATTGATAAACTAGTACTGAGAACTAGATACGGCGGTTTCCTGAAACTCAAGGCTGCATAAACCTGCAGCGTCCTCCAAGCACGAAAGTGCAATTTCTGATCATTAGTCATGATGTCGTACGCCGGATCATATGCCAATGACACCAGCCGTTGGCCGCTAGGAGCCCACCCTGCGTATCTTCATTTCGCGGTTCCAAGGGGTCCTACAAAACGTACCAACAACCCACCACGACCAACACAAGAGTTCCAACTGCCGACAAGCCCAGGACCGACGCACTGGAACTGGCTGTCATGGTGGTACTCGCAGTGGGAGCTGCAGTGTATGTCTTGACGGTGGTGTTGACAGTGGTGATTGAAGTGCGGGTGGCATGGACAGTGGTGGTGCTGGAAATGGTGTGGGTCGTGGAAATGGTGGCGGTGATGTTGCCGCAGGAGGCGAGTGATGAAGAGGAAGAAGGTGTCTCATTGTATCCAGCAGCACCAGGAGTCGTCATGTTTCCGCAGGCGGGTGCAACACTGGCTTTGACGGCGGTGGGGGCTTTGATCACGTCTAAGACGGCCATGATGCGTGCAATGTGTGCGAAGACGCGGTGTGGGGTGGGTGCGCGTGCTGCGGCTCCAATGGCGGTGGACGTGCTGGCTGCGGCGGTGGCGGTGCTCACGGTCGTGCTGCGGTGAGTGGTGTGATGGTTGGACGGCTGGACTGCGGTGGACACGATGACGGGGAATGAGGTGTCAAAAGAAGACGAGGGGGAAGCAGTTGACATGGACAAAGTGCCAGTCGACGCGTTGATGTGCAGACCAGTCGCGATGAAGGTGGAGATGTTGAGGAATGGAGGATGGGAAGTCTCAAGCACAACATACGAGGTGGTGTTGACGATGATAATTGTTGTCTCTGTCTCTGTCTTTTCAATTGCAGAGGTGCTGAAGGTTGTGGCGGTTGAGACTGCAGACTGCGAGATGGCTTCAACTGCGGTGGCTGAAAGTGAGATTGAAGACAAGGCCACGGCGTAGCTGGAGATGGCAGGGGCAGGGCCAGTTGCAGATGAGGTGTTGGCTGCGGTCTGAATTGTGAGGGTTGTGGTCTTGGATGCAATCACAGATGACAAAACGCTGGTGGTGGTCATGTCGTTCAGAACAGACGTGGACGCCATGGCAGCAGACGATGATGAGGAGCCAGATGAAGTCTCAGCAAAGACAGAGGAGGTTGAAGTCTCATTGTTCATGACAGATGTGGATGCAATAACACTGGACGAGGGAGAGCTACTCGCAGTCTCAGCAGTAAGGCTGGAACTCAGAGAGCTTGCAGTGGTCTCAATGGTCTCGGTGCTTGGGAAGTCAACAGAGACGGTGGTTGCAGTGGTGACAGTGAGAACAAGGGTGGCAGTAGAGTTGTATGAAGTCAACGAGCTTGTCAAAGAAGACGAGATTGTGGCCATGACACCTTTGCCGCTTGCACGAGTTGCAGTCAGGTTCATGATGGGAAAGGGATGGGGAACGCTATTGCTTCGAACAAAAATCGAGAAATTTCCGATGGGGACATGAGTAGCATTGAAGACAGGACGAATGGTGCCACTGGGGATTGTGTCATTGTCTGGAAGTTGTTGATTAGTGATTGTATCAATGGGTCGACGCGTTAAAGGGGTTGAGACATACCAGAAGCAAAGCCATGGAAAGAAGTTGTGCTGCCAGTGGCTGCAGTGGTAGAATTGGCACAACCTGGGGGGTATGATTAGGAATTGCTTGGTATTCTCACTTTCGGAACGATATGGGGGGGGTGGGACAAACCGTGAGTACGGGTCAAGGCCTTGGGAACAAACACAGAATTATTACTGCCAACTGGAGGAGCTGTTAGATATAGTGTTGTCTTGTCATGGGGATCAAGGGTTGAACTTACCAGAGGTTGGGAGAAAGACAGGGCTGTCGATTGGAATCCACACCGTGAGAGTCTCAATGTAGTACACAGAGACAAACACGTTCTTGGTGACAGTGACCGTAGCGACTGAGTTGTTGCAAGCTGCAGTAGAGCTGCCAATGGGATTGAAAGTCGAGCCATCAGAGGCTGTAACAAGAACTGTGGCAGTGATGTCGACAATAGTGGTGGTTGTAGTTGCGTTGGAGCCTGCGACAGAACTCACAACACCAACCAAAGGAAGGACAAGGAAGGGTTTGATGAACTTCATCTTGCAATGAAGGTCGGGAGAAGTGGTGATAGGAGAAGAAAGGAGTGTTGCTTATTGATGAAAGAATGTGGAAGTGTTGACTGCTTTCCAACAATGAGCGAAGGGAATTGTTGTAAAGGGGTGAAAACAATTCGTTGTTGAGTCGGTAAGACGAAGTCTTTATATCTTCGAATTGTGGCACCAGATCAACTCGACGAGGCTACCGCTTGGCAATGATCAGTTGCAAGGCTGTGATATTCACGACGGTGTGATCACTGAGCATAGCTAGCTCCGTAAGTGATCCAGATCATGATCTGGGGATGTCGTGGCCTCGATGTATAGGTGGCCGTCGTAACGAACAACGACCGGACACAGATGGAGCGGCCACCCGTTCCATCGACCCAGACTCAAGGCCGGGTATAATCTCCTGGGAAAACCCAAAATGAATTCATGATCATGAATCCCTTCACCAGCTTGGCAACCTAGCCAAAGGTGTCGAGGCACTTTTTGTCAGCTGGATTTTGTCCGACCTCACACCGCCAACTGAAAGACAGACCCATCTGTAGATATCCAAACGGTGAGAGCCTCGCTCTGGACCATCGGTCATGGCGAGACCGACCCCTCTCTTGGAATCCAGACAGTGAGAGTCTCAATGAAATACACAGAGACAGACCTGTCGGTAGGAATCCAGACAATGAGAGTCTCAATGAAGTACATAGAGACAGACCTGTCGGTAGGAATCCACACTGTGAGCGTCTCAATGAGACACACCGAGATAGACCCATCTATTGGGATGTGAGAGCCCCGCTCTCTTCCCACTCTGCAGGTAGGAATAAAGATAGCATGGGTCCCCCCCAGAACGCTTAAAGAGGAAGACAGATCCGTCTGTTGGAATCCAGACGGTGAGAGCCCCGCTCTCTTCCAACTCTCCAGGTAGGAATGAAGACAGGGCGAGCCTCAGCCTCTGCCAAATCTTCGCTATCCCTTCGGAATGGCGGCAAGTCGAGCTTGGTAACCATCAAGGCCAGGGTGTTTCACAAAGCGTGCGCTTGGCTACATTCTGATGATGACCAGTTTCTGTCCGGGAAACTGGACGATTACCATCCTGGCTTTCGAATACCCTGGCGACCGCCAACGTCAATTTGTGTCTGGCGTTGCCAGTAGCACCTCCGCAGACGCATTCGCCGCTGTATGCCAGAAAATCGTGGCATAGGTATCACGTCTGCATCAAATGATCTGAGCCATTTTTTCCGATGACCGCTCTAGGGTATCTGTATCCAAGAGAAGCCAAGAATTACCACAACACCGTGAGACATCAAATCTTGTCGTACATGACCTACTTTACCGTCTCTCTGTGGTTTATTGATGTCTTTCGGCGTTGGCAAGACGATCCTGTTCCTGCCAGTAACTTGGACCGTCTCCGATGTACCGTTCTTCAGATTCCGACTTGTTTCTTGGAAGCCACAGATCCATTCGAGCTTGAAGTCCAAGATAGGGATGAAATTCTTCAGACACCACTTGTTGAGATTGCCGGCTTTGTAGCCATGTCCACTTTCACGAGAAGTGTAACAAGGATAAGGATCGCGTCTGATGGACCTTCAGATTCAGGAGCTTGAGCTTGAGCTTGAGATTCAGACTCGGAGTCACCACGTTCGAGAGGAGACAGAGAGAAAGATTTTCATGAACGTATTGATCGATACGTTTCTGTTCGAGAAGAGCACCCTCTTCAGGAACTGCCCAGGTCTCACACCAGTTAGAGTTTTATTGGCCTGACATGGTGACCTCTATCAAGGGCCAAGATAATTCAATTGTTACTGCAGAACTGGGAGGTTTGTTGATCTTGAAGTGCGAGTAAGTGCTGGAAATTTAAGGCGGGGTGTGTCATTGGAAGAAGACGAGGAGGATGAACTCAGGCATCAGGTATATCAGTGCTATCGGCAGCTCCGCTCCACGATTTTCGATTCATCGATTGTCCAGCTTTCCCTCTGTGGATTTGTGGTTGGCTTTAATTCAGGTTGAACACATAAGCAAGCTTGTCCAAGATCTCATCAGTCTGAATGTTTGACTGCTGTCAAGAGGCCAGGATCTTCTTGAACATAACTGTGCGAAAACCACGTTGTCAAGAATAAAGCAAGGTCCCAAGCGATCCAGGCACCGCATGAGACTCATTGTGAAGTGACTCAACCTGAAGTCACCCGGGGGATCCTCAAGCGTCAGGTATTGCTTTTCATCACTTGTTCAATCTTTGAACAAAGATTCAGTGTCCGAGAATCGCTGTTGGAAGATGAGAGGGAAGTTTCTGAGATGGAGAGTCCATGACTTGAATGGCAAAACCAAGATTCAAGCCTTGGAGACCCTGTGAGAGCTTTGCAATCCCACTACATACCGTTGCCGTCCATTGCACACAGATATGAAAGGGTGATGAGAGCGCGTTGTGAGCTTGATGATGTGAGAATGAAAGAGAGAAAGAAGAAAGGAGGATGCGATGCGAAATAAATGTGGTGCTTGCGCCGAGAAGGAGCGCCGAGAAGCATATCTGCCAAGGACGGGAAGCCCTACGCGAAGGGGAGGATTTAACTAGCACAGGGCTGAAGCTATTCAGGGGCACGAATGATGCCTACAATTCTATTGCCAGAAGACTGTGATCAAGACTTGCTATTGTCCTTGTGCTAATTGCCAGTCTTCCCACTATCCAAAATACAGTGTGCAATAGATCCCAGCGGTGGCTTCACGTGCTTGGTTCTCTCTATGCCAGAAGTTCTTAGGACGATGCACATCATGAATCAATAAGAACAGGGGCTTCATCCAACGGGTGACTGTGGTTTGAAGTCTATCATAATGGACACTCGCCGATATGCTCACCCGGTGTTATGCAATACGGCAACATGCCTACTTGTCTTGGGTCGTGCCGATCTGCCCTATGCAGAAGGGAATCAAGCGCAGCAACACGTCCGACCAGAGCTATGGCTATGTCTATGACCGAAGCTGGGAGGATGGACCAACCTACGCTAGGAACCGGACGGACTTTTTCCTTGATATGCTCCAACTATGTTCCTATACCCCAATCCATTGGCAAAGACTGCAAGAACGGCCACTGAACTAGGTTGCACGTCGAACACGGCACGTTAGCAAGGGATCATCGTCTTGAGGGTGTCTCGTATTTCCTTCGTCTCCAACGGCGATCGTGACTCAGAGCCAGAGATGGACCTCCCGAAAACAGTCTTATTCGTGGTTATTTGAGATTAAGTTCTTGAAAAGGATCCATGCGGCATCGCTCTCTATCATTGGCTTTCGCAAAAACCGTGCCAGCTCGGGATATCAGTTGAGGAATCACGTTGCGAAGCGGCTACTGAATATTGCCCCTCTTAATTCGCAGCCTCCGCATTACGACCGCTGTGAGCTCAGCATTCGAATCATACAACACCGAGGAGTGACGATTGTACGAAAGCTTGAAAAATAATATACTTGGAGATGGCTGCAGATATTGATACAACTTATCAAGAGGCTATCGATGCTGGAAAAATCAACGGTGTTGTCTTATGTGCGATGGACACGAAAGGCGATTTTATTTATAAGAACGCCCTTGGAACACGGACCCTACCAACTGGGGAGAAACGCCCACAGCAGCTGGATGATGTTCTATGGCTGGCTTCAGCAACCAAGCTAATCACCACCATTGCGGCACTGCAATGTATCGAAGATGGGATATTGACACTTGACGGTGACATATCACTAATCGCTCCAGATCTAGCTTCCAGACAGGTCATCACCGGATTCTCTGAGGACGGCGAAACTCCTTTGCTCGAACCATCAACTCGGCCCATCACACTGGAAATGCTACTTACTCACAGCTCCGGCCTCGCCTACGAATTCTTGAACCCGGACTTAATGAAATGGAGCGAGAAATTCAGTGCTTCTCAGGAGGGTGTGCTACGAGGAGTAGAAGAGGCCTTTGGATACCCACTCAGCTTTCAGCCAGGCGATGGGTGGCTATATGGCCCAGGACTGGACTGGACTGGTAAAATCATTGAGCGCGCAACAGGCCAAACACTTGGTGAGCACATAAAAGTGCGAATTTTTGAGCCATTGAATATCGAGGATGCATCATTCTGGCCGGTCACGCGCGAAGATCTACGTGCACGTCTCGTTGATCTGAACCCACAAGATCCCGAAGGTCTGGGTATGGCTGTGGCAGGGGGTACTGGAGATATGAACAAGCGCAGTCAAGGTGATTTTGGTGGCCATGGTCTTTACATGACAGGTGCCGACTACATCAAAGTGTTGCATTCGATACTGGCCAACGATGGCAAGCTACTCACACCTTCAACGGTCGACGATATGTTTAGGAACCATCTTTCCACCAATGCGGCGGCAGGCCAACAAGCTGCTTTGTCTAGCCCACTTGGTGACTTTTTTCGTCTTGGAGTGGGACGCGAAATCAAGATTGGATATGGTCTGGGCGGGATCGTAACATTGCAGGACAGTGAAGGCTGGTATGGGGAGCATACGTTGTCGTGGGGAGGAGGTGTGACACTCACATGGTTCATTGATCGCAAGAATGATCTTTGTGGTGTTGGTGCCGTACAGTCTGCTCTGCCAGTGGACATACCTGCAATAGAAATACTGAAACAGACGTTCCGTCGGGATATCTATCGCAAACGCGCTGAATGGAAGGGGTAGCAATAGCCAAATGGGTGATGATCCAGAGATTGAATGCAGTGGTTAGCTCTCTCCTCTTAACTAGAATCCTCTCACTCTTTTTTGACCATACATCTACGAAGAATACATCGGCTCTCCAGATTTTGCTCGCTCAATGGGATTCGACCATGAACAAATAATGTCATAGGTACAGTTCACCAGCTTGGTGCTCAATGAGAGATCGGGAGGCCAAGGCGGTTATCTCATTGAAGTTCACCGCTCGACGCAACTGAAGCACCTTAGCCTATTCGTGAAACCTAGTATAGATATCTAGGGCTGACTGCTGTGGAAAGGCCTTGGGAGGGATAATTTCCTAAGGTCCGGTAACTATAACTAGATACCCACATAAATAGCATGATAATGAAAGGAACCAGGTCGTTAGATAACGCAGTTAATGAGATGGAAAGGAACAGAGTGCTTTAACTAAGCTTTTAGCGCCCCTCTATTTATTTAGTGGGGCAAATAGGTGCGAAATGCCTAAGCTGATTAACTACTCTCGCCACTACTATCGTCCTCAACTAAAGGCTGTCCTCCATCTCGAATCACAATCAACCTGCGAAAGAATTGAATTTTCGCGTAGATCGTCTGCTACGTGGCCTCCGCCTCGAGGAGAAACGGAAATGCTGGATATGTCCCAAAACCTGTGACCAATTGATTGTTCAAACCAGAACGAACTTCCAGACCAACAGCAAAATGTCTTCACATCATCATGATCATAGTCACGGCCATGATCATTCCCATGGTGGGCATGGGCATGGACATGGACATGGAGATCACGATCATTCTCACGACTTGGAGCCGGCTCTCCAGTCAAACCTCTACAAACAAATTGGTTTCGAAAGCATCAGAACCCTCAACGAGGCTGAACCACGATCAGGCGCCGGAATAGTGCAGAAGACATGGGACGAGAGATTGAACGACCAACCAACACTCGAGAGTGACGCAGACGAGCAACTCTTGATGCATATCCCATTTGCGGGATCTTGCAAATTGTACTCGATTCTCATCCGCACATCCGACTCGGATTCGGCTCCTCAGACTCTCAAATTGTTCCGCAACAGAGATGACATGGACTTCAGTACCGCGTCTGATCTCAAGCCGACCCAGACTATCGTCCTACCCAGAAGTAGTGAGGTGGCAGACATCCCTCTAAATCGGGCTCTCTGGAACGGTACCACGTCGATCAATCTTTTCTTCGAGGATAACCATTCTGGAGGAAGCGAGGATGTGACCAGTGTCAGTTATCTGGGGTTCAAAGGAGATTTCATGACGTTGAATCGTGAACCAGTCAGTGTACTCTATGAAGCGGCAGCCAATCCAAAGGACCACAAGGTCATCCAGGGATTGACGAATGCGACCCATTCTATGCCAGGACAATGATGGAAGTGGGATAGGACCCTCATATGTACTGGTCTCTCGCTTGCTACGAATCACTTTGCCGCTTGTAAGATAAAATTGAGCAATCGCGTGCGCTAAAAGGAACAAAAAGTACATCCACATCTGGAAATAGGATCACGAAGCCTCCATCGCAATCCTTCTCTGTTTTGCCCTTTCTTTCTGTTTCTGCACACGGTCTTGCTCCAATTCCAGCTCCGTCTTGGGAACTTCAGGCAAGACACCTTCTCCCACGATTGTCTTGTTTGGCGCATTGGGAAGGGCCGCCACGCCGCTCACTTCCCTCTCCATGGCTTCGAGTTCATCCTCGACTTCGTCTTCATCCTCGTTGGACATCTGTCCCGCCAGAGCCTCACTGATCTCCTCTTGATATCGTCTCGCTTCCTCCGTGTCGGCCATCATTTTCTCCACGCCCTCCAACCCGCCCATCTCCTTGTGAATCATGTTGAGTACTTGTGTACCCTGTTGAAGACCAAACACGACATCCTTTTGAACCTGCGCAAACTCAACGCTACTCGTCAACTTCTCCAATTGTTCCAGTTGGGAGTCTGTCTTGGAGAGTAGCGACTCTTGGTATTTCTTCCGTCGGAGTGCGAGGAGTGCTTTGGCTTTATCGCCTTTCGCGAGGCACTCGCGCGCGATCTCGGTTTCGCGTGTCGTGATGACGGTGATTCGTTTCTGATATTGACGTAGTTTGTCTCGTTGATTTTTCATATCCAGGATTGCCCTTGAAGAATGGAGGTCATGTCAGCACAAGGACGCAGGAGGATGTGGGGTGTGAGAGAGGGATGTGAAGTTCCACCTGTCTTGTGCAGAGATCTTATTCGAGCTCTGAGAATTCCCCATCTCTGCGGCATCATCTTCAGATGACTGAAGATTTGCCCCCAGAATTTCCTGTGTAGAAACGGGCCAGAAGTGGTGATATGGGAGAGTCTATTTGGTGACCTGCACCAACTTGAAACTGCAGACAACTTCTACTCTGGTGCTGTGGTTCCAACGACGTAATTCACGGGAGTGATAACGATAGTGGCCTATCCACGCTAGCTTCATTGGATTACCTCGGCCTTGCTCCGAATTCCTTTACAACTTGAATATATTGCGGTCCTTGCGGTTTCTGAGCAACACTCGGGATAGGTCTTCATCTCATTATTCATCTTCACCGAGATATGCTTGATGGTCCTCTACCACATTGATGAGCACAGTCGCAAGTAAAATCCAAGGCTGTATTTGATGTGCGTCCTCTTTTCTCGATTGTTATTTCAAACCTTGATTCGTACCTGAAACTCCCATCTTTCATTAATTCCAAGACAAGTATATCTGTCTTGGTATCAAATTACCTGTAGGATGTTTCGCCATGCATATGAGCTAGTTGTAAGTCGGTAGATTTCGGGGTCGCACCAATCGGAATACTCCTCCGGAATATCTGGTCGATCGTCGATTCGACAAGAAAGGGAGCATTGATCCTCACACTCATAGGCTCTCTCGTTCCTCATAATTTCGTACCTGAATGACTAGTCGCAATTGATCATGAAGAGAAGCGGACGATTTGTCCGAGGAGACCCCTCGGAAAATCCAAATGCTCTACATGATTTTCACAAAGCTCGTCGCGGCCCCAAGAATGTTCCTCACACGGTCATGGCTAAACCGAACCAAAATAACGAACCAAAGGACCCGGGACATCCATACTCGAGGACTGAGAATATCGACTTCAGGTTTTATGATCAGAGGACCTCGAATGCTCCATTTGGATATGAACATTTTGTGTCCTTACCGCCTGCTTATGGGGGAGAAGAAAGCAAAAAGTGGCCTTTGATTCTTTTCCTGCATGGCGCGGGCGAGTCTCAGCGAGGCAAGAATGAGTCGTTAGCATCTATCAGACATGGAATACCTAAAATAATTCTCTGCTATGACAAACTGAAAGCAGACCCTAAAAACGCCTCGCCCACGATATCGATACCTCTAGCCCAAAGATTGAGACAGAGCAGGCAGACTAAGCAAGGAGACAAGTCTGTCGATCCTGTTAGTCCAGATGTCTGTACGATGGTGGCTGAGAACTTCATCACTGTGACACCGTCGTTGAACATGGAGTGGGGATATGGATGGAATGCATCGATCTTGTCGGCTCTCCTGGATGAAGTTGTAGAACGATATCAGGTCGATCTGGATCGAATTCATGTCACCGGATTCAGTATGGGTGGGTATGGGACATGGGAACTCGGAATACACTCGCCCAACAGGTTTGCAAGCCTCATGCCCATCTGTGGTGGAGGAGATCGATTGAGAGCTGGTCTAATCAAGCATGTCCCGCAATGGTACGTTTGTTTAGGTCGATAACTTGGAATTGACACTGACATGGTAGGGTCCACCACGGTGATTTGGATGATGTGATCCCATTACGGGCTTCCGAACAGATGGTTGAGACCTTGACAGAGGCAGGTGCCAAGGAAGTCATATTCACGAGATATTCAGACCTGATGCACGACAGTTGGACGGCAGCGTACAATAACCTTGATGTTTATTCCTGGATGCTAAAGCAAAAAAGGGAGTATCATGGTGATGAAGAGGTGGTTCCCGACGAGAACAAGGTGATATTGCCAACTTCGTGATCACTCGAACATTATTGGCGTCTTCTCTTCAACCCTCCCAGTTAACGATGATATCTCCTGCGTCCACCACGACGTCCACCCCCTTCACAACAAACATTATTCACGATGACTTGGACAAGAGGGGTTCGCCGGTCTTCATCGTAGTAGTCTCTGGTTTGGTGTTAGCGAATGTCCAAGTTGGGCCTACTCCTCCACTTTACCTCCGGTCCTCTCGATGTTCCCTGTCAAAATAGTCGTCGTCTTCAAGGTATATGATATTTCGACGAATTCCGCGCTCGTCGACCGCTCGAATCCTACCACCAACTCGGAGTAGGACATAGTGATCGTAGTGTCTGAGGTCGTCGGCATTCACATACACAATCTGTCTGGGCATCTTGACGTCAATGAGTTGCTATTTGTAGGAGAGGAATAGATGTGGACTGAGCCCTGGGTGGGGCTGAAGAGTGAATAGAGTGGAGGATCTTGTTGTCTGTGAAATCTAAGATGTCTGATTGAAGATGAAGAGAGTTTCGAAGATGTGTTCTTCTTTATGTTGTTCAAAAACCAACCTTGTCTCATCCTTAGGCCTCTTTTATAGGCCGGCTGTATATGCTGGTGTAATTGCGGCCAAACGACCTGATTGCTTGTGCTGTTTGCTCTCACCAGTGGCGACACGTTGTGTTGCTTGAATGATCTCTTTGACGAATGGATTTTGTTTATAACCTTCGCGTAGTTAAACTCATACCCAACGTCGTTCAGGTCTATAGGCTACACCGCAATGTGTACTGCTATCTGGTGGGCCGAAGCATACTTGAATGGCAGACAAAACAAAGTATGAGCGGGGTATCGGTTTTGACCAACGATTCAAAGATTGACAATGAAAAAAGATGGATGATCACGAAGAGAGAATGCTTCGTGGTTGCGATATATACCTTTCTATAGTGCCAGCCTTGTCATCTCCCTACTTCCCTCATAAAGCTGGCCCACCCTTTGAATAAAAAGAATGAAAAATAGAGTAAACGCATCTGCTGCTCGTCCTGCTCGTCCTCCAGCTACCGTGACATTTGATTTGCTCTGTCAGTTTGAAGTCGGCGTTTTCCCACTCCGTCCTCTCACCCCCACCTACTCAAATACATCCCACGTCCACACAACACCCTCACAACAAAAAACAATTGATTGGAGAGCCAGAAAGCCAAAAATTGATCGATGCGAGCAGGATTTGAACCTGCGCCTCCGAAGAGAATTGATATACCAACACAGTAGTCTACCGAAGCAGATAACTAGTTCTAGTCAATCGCCTTAGACCGCTCGGCCATCGCATCTTCTTTCTTCCATCAGGCAAGCTGAATAAATCTCCTGGGTGATTTATGGCTGAATTTCATATTGTTTGATACATATTGTTGTTTTGCAAAGTGGTGAAAGTGAAGTATTTCGGAGTGCATGTGCTAAATTGCCTTCCCCGCACGCCCAAGCCCATGTGCAACTCCAAGGAGGTTTCCCCGCCCACGTGATGATGCCTCGCCCTAACATATCTCCGATACCCCCTGGGTGCCCCCCATCATCATGTTGTGATCGGACTGGCAAATTATAAGTTTCATTTACATCTCAATGCACTCAGGCTCAACTGCACGACTATGACTGCCAGTGAGACTTGCAATTGTGAGGAGGTTGGATACTTGAAACAAAGCCAGAGGATACCGTGCAGATCCCAGCTCACGGGTCCAGACAGTAATGGTTATGGTATTGTTATTTACATTTCAGGACAGGAAAACCTAAGAGTACAATCTCTGCTTGTGAGTTCAATGTCCTCCGCCGAACCGCTTCAACGTTTTCCATGGAGGCTCAGCCTGGAGTCATGAGGACAACAGGCCTGCACACTTCCCGCCGAGACCCTTTACTCCAGGCCAATATCTGTCTGTGCTGAGTAGAATTCTTTGACAACGCCGACGTCTTTCCGATGAGTCTACAGAGTGACTTAGTCACCTGAGGTAGACAGCTCATGCACTCGAAATGGAATGTTGAATCCAGTCTCCTTGAATGGTCGGCTTCAAAGACCCAATTTCCAATGAAGGGCCGCTGTGATCAATGGGAGCTCCCATGTGCTCGCAGGCATATCCAGGTGTTTTTGAAGGCGCTCCCACTGCACTGGCCGCATCTACAATTCACTTTCGAATATTGTGAATGCCACGCTATCGATATTCCGACGGCCATTTCACATTGAGGAGAGCGTCTTGGTCTCAAGCTTAGTAGGTGATATCTACTCATGCTCGAATAAGCAGTTTCTCTCTGGTATAAATACCGAGAAACCCAGTAATCGTACATCGCATCGTCGATACGTTGGCTTTGCCTCAAGTGTGAGAGTCACTTGTTCGTAATGCATGAATGGCTGACGCAACATATCGCACGTTTCTGGTGTTGACTGAAATCATTAGTGGCATATCCTTGTTACTCCCAAATACGTTTACTCACGTCCTGCGACCGATATCCGTCCAGAAGAAAGCATATAAATGTGAAACTGTTTCCGAAGGATCTCCACTTCAGTTGCGCTCAGGCCGGTGTAGGAGAACATGCCGATCTACTTATATGTTAGAATGAATTGCTCAACAATGATCAAGCGGCAACATACCTGGTCAACGATATGAACCCACGACCCCGGAGTCTTCAGACGACAAAGCTCATCATAAAGCGCAGCTCTCATCGACTTGATGCGACCACTAATGGTTTTCAGATCGGCCAACCATTCCTTCGACAACGACTTGCTCTCCAAAACGGTCTTGATGATTGTGGAGCCATATCGCGGGGAAACAGAGTATTCCGATCGAATGAGGTGTGATAGATTCGCAAGGACAGTATCTCGGGCCGCATAAGAAGGGTCATTCATGACCAAATGGAACGCGCCAGCTCGCTGACCATAAAGGCCGAAGTTCTTGGAGAAAGATTGCGCCACACACATCTCCACGGGCGGTTGTAGACCATAGAAGTGGCAGACAGCCCAAGCGTCCTGCACGGGACTTCCAGAGGCGAACCCTTGATATGCACTGTCGAAGAAGGGGAATAGTTGTTTTCTTTGGCAGAGTTCTGCAATAGCCATCCACTGATCGTGCGAAGGATCGATACCAGTCGGGTTATGGGCGCAGGCATGGAGAACAATCACGTCTTCGGACTGTGCTTCTCGTTCCAGCGTGGCTATCATGGCATCAAAGTCGAGTGTTCGACTGTCCTTGTTGTAGTAAGGATATTCTCGTACAGGCACACCTACAGACTCCCAGATCGCGTGATGATTCGCCCAGGTAGGATTTGACAACCAGACACGACGCGGACGAAGATTCTCAGCCAAGAATCGAGCGCCGATATGATTGGCACCTGTGCCGGAGATTGTCTGGACGGAGACGATGCGGGAGTCGGTTGATCGTCGTAGGTCGTCTTCCGATTCAAAAGCAGAAGAGAAAAGCAAGTCGCGCGCAACGGCCAGGAACCTTGGGTCCCCTTCGATGGCCAAGTAGTCATGTCGGCCGATATCTTGCAGCTCGTGGAGATTCTTCTCAACTTGACCGACCACTCTCAAAGGCCAGGACTTGCCCTCGTCGCAGCAATACACTCCAGCGCCCAAGTTCACGCGATTTGGATCTGTGTCTGCGTGGTATTGTGCCATCAGACTGAACACTTCATCCTTGGCGACTTCCGGGAGTGAAGAGAATAATGAGGGCGGCATGGACCCCATCTTTCTTACTATGGAGAATTGAAGCCAGGAAATGAGGACTGTGTGATGAAATGAAGAAGATTGGAAAATTCCAAAACTGAATCGCGTACACACTCACCGATGGGAACGCCCGAAGTACTTTATGCCATTTGAGTGACGGTTGAGTTAATGCAATCCAAGACACTAGCTCACTAACGTTGAAATTTTGGCAACCCAGGAGCACGCTGCACGCTGCACGGAGACGGCGCACGGCATCGGATATCGGTCAGGCCAGAAACACTGGTCCGGTGACCTCCATTTGAGAGCCACAATCACTTCTTCTACGAGAAACATACTTTTCGAATCATATCTCGAGTTGCGTCAGAGGCCGGATATTCATTATATGCGCTTGTAGCCGGTAGTGGTACAAAAAGAAGGGGAGGAGAAATTTGATCAAGATCATTTTGTTTTACAATTGGCCAGGCCTAATGCAAGGCACCAAGGATAAGCGAAGACACATTCCACTAAAGTCCGAGTTTCGAAGGCCGAGCACCGCTTCATGGCCAACTACATGGTTGGTACCGATGGCGCACATCTTTTGAAACTGAGCGGCATAAAGAATCTAGAGAGCCGAGATGGTTATGATATGGGAACCACGTGTACTCTCAGCATCACGACAAAAGGTCAGGACCATTTCCAATATGATGCCTGGTGAAACTCGAACATATTTCTAGGCGCTGGCAATAGATATCTTCTGGCTGTTTTGCCACTGCGGAACGGAATTCCAGATCAACCACGGTCCGTGTTTGCAGTATAATTTACACTTGGGTGATGAATGGACTAAGCCGGCTTCTTATGCTGCATGGCCGCTCAAACACATGACCCGTTGATCCAAGTTCATCAGTATCAAACACAATATGTACGGCGTATTTGGCTACAAGCTACCTACTCGTAAGGTATTTATCTGCCCGTACTCGCTTAACCAACATGTACTTCCTGCGGAGATAAGGCTATCTTCGGACATGAGAATACCTAAAAGATGGCAACTTCGCAACTATCTGATTACTAAAGCGTCATGAATCCCTAGGCACTGATCTCAACTTCATTGCACACTAAGCTCATCGTAAAAACAGCTTCCCAAGTTGTAGACCAGTAATGGCAGATGAGAACCACCGAGATCTCGTCGTCCTTCCAAAACCTAAACGAAGAGGACGGACCGGCTGCATCACCTGCAGGTATGTCCGGTCTCAGAACTCCACTCCAATCCAACAGCTCTAAATGTCATATAGAATCAGGCGGATCAAGTGTGACGAATCAAAACCATCCTGCAACCAATGTACAGGGACGGGGCGAACATGTGATGGCTATCTAACCCCCAAGCAACAGCCGCCCGTCGCGTTCCTCATGGTGATCAGCGATGGAGTTCAAGTAGAGACACATCCAGAGGCAGCGCATGCGTGCCAGTATTTCCGCGACGTGTGCGCTCCCGCTCTCGTCAATTATGGGAGCGCATCGTTCTGGAATCGATTGGTCCTTCAGGCTTGCCACAATGACGAGAGCCTCAAACATCTGATGATAGCCGCATCCCACCTGGACAGGCAGATTTGTCAATCCGGCCTTTTGGACAACATCGCGTTCTACTCGCACTATGGAAAGGGGTTGCGCTTGATCACTCAGGCCCGAAACCCAGATACCGCATCGCTTCTAATCGCGTGCTTGTTGTTGATGCTCTGTGATGAGCTTCAGCAGAAGTATTATTCTGCGTTGCAACATTTGATCTCCGGACGGAAGATCCTGACCGCGTATCATCCATGTATGAGGGGCTCGACAGGGAACATTGTCATTGAAGAAATCGGGCCAATCTTCTCCAAGTTGGAATCGGACACAAGAGAATTTCAGAAACAACTGGTCCCAACAATCTCAAGGCAAGCCACCGATGTCCCTTATACCGACGACATCCACCACCTCTCATGCTTCAGCCTGCTCTGTCCATTCATCAGTGTTGACCAATCTGCTTTCGCTCTTCAAGCGATCGCATCCGACTGTACGAGATCTCGCATCCAGGGCATTGCACCCAGGACCCGATTTCATATGGTCACCTCTCTGACATCGGATCTCAACACCTGGCATGCACGCTTCGTCGCCTTTGAGAAAACCTTGACCGCGGCGACAGAATCGAGGATGTACTTCCACTTGAATCTACTTCGGACGTACCATTTATGTCTGCACATTATCTCTCGCTGTGCTCCTTTCAACCAAGAGCTTGCGTTTGACGGCTACCATGAGAGCATCGAACTCGTGCTGGTCAGCTGTGACATCTTGATGACCGGGGCATTGTCGACGAAATTCATACCACCCTTGTTCTTCGTGGCGACGAGATACCGCAGCCTGAGTTTCAGAAGACGCGCCATCAAGTCATTGAGGAGGTGTGGACCGGACGGTCAACTTCTCGCTGACATGGCGTCGAGAATTGCTCGTGTGGAAGAACACGGAATTCCTGGTCCTGTTCTGTGCTCCGATATCCCTGAAGGAAAGCGTGTACAGATACAAAGCATGGAACTGGACCCCTCGAATCAGTCCTACAATTTGTACTTCAAGCGTCATCCATTCACGGAGAACGTGCTTCCGGATTATTTGACCTTCCCGTCACAAGGTTGGGTGTGGGGTGAATCTTCCTCGACATTGTGTCATGCGGTAAGCCTTTCGTATTTCCTGTGATATTGAGCCAACATTAACTTCCATACAGTCCCGGCTGCTCGAAGCTGTTCAACGATTTGACTTCATGAATTTCTGGTATGACGAAGATCTGGGTTGAAAAGTATGATGATTTCGTGACGAGTATAAACATTATTCTTGATCATTATGCCACATATGCAGTAAGACGACCTTTAAGCTGCACCTCCACCCATGTCGAGTTTCTTTCCCTTTACACTCTTCCATTCGAATCCTAGTGAGAGGATAAAGGCAATCCCAGCACAAGCAATTGCCAAGATGAAAGCGGTGGTGACGGCGAGATTATAAGACTCGAGTACACCTGCAAGCTGATCAGGTGGTGTCACTTCTTTGATATGAGTAGCACCAGCAGCGACAATGACCCATGGGTCAACCCCTGTTGTATGTTTTGGGATCTGTTTAACCAGGGTATTGGAAAATATGTTCTGTGCAATCGAAATGGAGACGGCACCTCCCAGGGAATTGAAAAAGATGGCCACGGCGTTTCCAATTGGCATATCTTTCTTGTTCAGAACAACTTGCACGGCGATAAAGGGAATCTGAACACATGCACCAGCTCCAAACCCAGTCAAGATCTGATACCCAATCCAGGTGCCGGTGGAAGAGTCCACTTTGAGCGTATACAAGAGACCACAACCCACAGCAAAAACAGCCGATCCTACCCATGTGAACGGTACATAAGGACCAAATATGGTGATACTGGCCCCAACACCGATTGAGGAGAGTGTGATGCTGACCAAGTAAGGGATTGTTCGGATTCCAGATTCTTCGGCGGTAGTTCCCTTGACAGCCTGGAAGTAGAAGGGAAGATAGAAGATATGAGTGTAGAGGGCCATGGCTAGGAAGGTGGAGAAAAATGCACACACGAACACCGTTCGTTGCCTCAACATAATACGTGGAGGAAGAGTCGCGGTATCACCTTTCCAGAGTTGAATACCTGTGAAGACCGAAATCAAAAGTCCGAAACCGAGGATATTGCCCCAGACCTTGGAATGTGACCAAGGATAGGTGGTTCCGCCCCATTGGAGTGCCAAAAGTAGGCACACAATTGCGCAGATCAAGAAAAAGGCACCCAGCAGATCGATCTGGCCGATTTTTTGCTTCAGAGTCAGATCACTGTGTTTTCGAACCGGGTTCGAAAAGAAGAAGAAGACAGCGGCGATAGCAATGGCACCGATAGGAAGATTGATATAAAAACACCAGCGCCACGATACACCTGCGAAAAAGTCAGTATGACAGGCACCAATATAGATCTTGATCGGACCAGTTCAACTTACGATCAGTAAAGGCACCTCCCAAGATTGGTCCCACCACGGAAGCAATACCAAACATACTGGAAAGCAGTCCGATATAGATGGGTCTTTTCCGTAAAGGCACTGTATATCCAACAATGGTCATACCTCCCGAGAACAAGGCTGCGGCTCCTGCACCGGCAACAGCTCGTCCAACAATGAGCATTACCGAATTGACTGCAGCACCACACAAGACGGAACCAACTTCGAAGATTATCAGGGCCGATATGTATGTCCATTTGACGTTGAAGTATGTGTAAACTTTGCCGAAAGAAGGTTGGAGAGCTGTGGTCGTCAATAGATAGGAAGATCCGTACCAACCGACATCATCAAGTGAGTTGAAGACAGTGGTGATCTTGGGAATGGCTGTTGCGATGATGGTATTGTCAAGGGCGACAACGAAGGTGGAGAGCGTCAACCCGAAGGTGAGCAAGTACAGGGGCGTTCCTGTGATATATTTTGACTCATCATCGACACCAGCTTCACCTGCTGAGGACTGTGTAGCCGTGGACAGGGTACGAGTGACTTCATCATTACTTTTCTCGTCTGTGACTGGATCGGCAACGGTCTGGTTTTCTGTAGCTGTTTTAACTCCATCGACCTCTTCAAAAGGTCGCTTCTCCAGGTCGACATGCTCTGTTGTTGAAATCGGTGTATCATGTACTGTGTCGTTGATAACACCGGTGTCTGATGAAGTGGTTGACTTTTCGGCCTCGGCCGTCTTTGACCAAGGGAATTTCATCACAGATGAATGGGAACAGCCAGTGGCGCAAAAGTGCGTCAAGGTCGATATTGGAGTCACCGGGGTATACCCATGTAACGTAGGTCTAACACGATTCTTTGAGACGAGGCTATTGTTTCAAAAGGGACAATATGTGTTTTTGTAAACCTCTACGTGACAATGTCTGAGGTTAGAGAACACGAAGTGTTTATTAGCTGCGGACCACATAGGGTGACATTTACAAGTCGGCGTCCGCCATCTCGGAAGGAACTCTATCCGTACTGTGAGCCGAAGGGGAGAGCCAGTGGTCGGCAATGATAGCTTGCGAGTGAACCTATGAGGAGGGAACAAGCTCCAAATGTAGAGGTGCCGACGATGATCGGAAAAAAAGGTTGGAGGGAACGACAGGGTCTCCACACGCAAGAGGCGAAGAGACAGGCAAAAGAAAGCGCGTGTCTTTTTTACCAAGTAGTACTCGTAGCTAGGTCTGGAATCGGTATCCGTATTCCCTCCATCGCACCCGTTTCGTGCCATTTGAACGAACGATGGCTTCGCTTCGAAAGCGAACTGACGAACGAGATTTTAGCCATGGGACATTGATGGCGGTCTGAATGACAGGCATGCCGCGTGATGGCTCCACGGGCGTCCTTGGTCCGGTCCATGGCGTCGTAAACCATTCCATTTGAGGCTTCAACCCACTTTCAATCTGGCTGGTGGGTTCTGGGGCAAATCCGCCAACTGCAAGTCCCCAACCAAATCGCAAGAATCATGTCAAACGATCGTGATGCTTTTACGGAGTACCTTGAGCTTGTCTCGTGTCATCTCGCTTCGAAGAAGTTCCGCCGGTAGACTTGATGCCTCTTTTTGACAGGTTTCGGTATCGGGTACACCGTAATTGATGGCGCCATGCCCATGGTGAGGCAGGCAAATGGTGACAGCAGAAACGCGGTGCGAGTTGACGAACCACTTTTTCCCATTTGGGTGCCCTTCTGGAATAAAGTGCGAATACGATGACAATGCAGCAGAATACGGATCCCTCGTTCGAATATTTGCACCTACTCAAATACTACAGAAGCACCTACTGCGGGCAATTCAAAGGTGTGTTGATCAGACCTTTAGCCAAAGCCTGGACCAACCTGAGTCCTAAACGACAAATCAATCTCTTCAGACGAGCGCGGACCTCCCAATGAAGGCGTCTCGTAATAACTAACGGAAGTGAGTGCTGACTCCAAGCCATCCTTTAAGCTGTGGCTGTTCCTCGGCAGCTGATTTCTCCTCTGATAGGCACGGCAGCTCTCGGTGCCGTGATGCTTAGAGAACGCTTTTCATTTAGTTGACAGACTTACATCAATCATGATTTAACCCCTTCCTCTGGACATTGTTCATCGAACTTGAGCGAACTGACTGATGTTGATATTTGTTTGCAAACACAGGAATTACAGGAGCAAGCGCCCCACAATTGCTCAAGACGCGTTCAGGTTGGTGGAAGAACACCGTCATCTATTTGGGACCCCCCTGGTCCTCTTCCAGTGTTCAGCGCAGTGAGGGTAATCTAGTCAAGGTTTGAAGCCGTCAAGTTAGCTGCCAAGCATTTCCTCTAAACACGAGACGTCTGGTCGATAGCCATGACCACCTTCTGAGAATCAGGTTCCCCTCAAAGAATGGCCTCTACAACTGCCTCTCGAGGGAGTTTCACGGAGAGAGGGGACGGGACTTGTCGATGCCGTCTTTCAATGCTGTTAGATTGAACAGTATGAGGTGGACCGCTCGAATCCTAATGGCGACCCTGATATCTCCCAGCGGCAGAAACGAGATCATCATATGCTTGAATGACTTTTTGATTCGTGATTGTCTCATTAGGACTCATCTCTATCATACAACTCGCTTAACCTGTAACCAGACAGTTGGTCAGCCACATATGTTCGAATCTCCCTCTTGAATGTATATATAATTTGCGGACACGCTGAGTAAAAGAAGAGTGGTCTTTCAAGGAAGGGGGCGACTATTCACCTCAAAGAATCGCTTGAGCCACCAGACTTGGAATACACCTTCTCCGATCAAAACACCAAGCTGGAATATCGACCACCACTTGACTCTTGCGTTTGTGCTCTCTGCGGTATTTCGGTGGGTTCGCTCTCGCATCACGATGTAGGCTTGTTCGTCCTTGACTTGTGCTAGAAGGTCGGAAAGTTGACGGACTGCAAGTCGTTAGCATTGACTTGCGCAAAGTTGGAGCCACATACTTTCTGTCTCCAGAGGATCCTGTGGCGCCTCAGATTCAGGTACATAGACAACACCATGGACATTGAATGAGACTTCCTTGCTGTTCGCCGACCAATGTTCATTGCTGAAGCAGTAGATATATCGACCATCCTGTCGAGCTTCGAAAGAATAGTCGCCGGAAGACACTGCGTTGATTTGTGTCTCATACGAGCCAGAAGGATCCGTGATCTATATGTTGCAAAGGGTCGTCATTAGGGAAGGACTTCACCAATCAACGGTACATGGCCTAACTCACGTAAAAATCAATGTCCAAATTGGCAGCACCGCCAAATTCACGATCGCCGACTTGGAAGGTGACTGTCATTTTATCATCCTTGTGTAGTTCTTCATGAAAGCATTCTCTTGTATGTGCCTTCAATTGGATATTATGTGCCAGACCAACCCCTAACCAGCCAGCAAAGGCGGCAACGGTCGCAGCTGCGCCTATCCGCATGGTGGAAATATCTGATGTGAGAACAACGAGCGGCGAAGACGAGTGGGATGATGAAGAGGCAACTGACAGTGACAGGTCGCCGGGTGTTGTGGTTGAGTTGTTGCGGTAGTTCAGCACGAACACAAAAAGTGTCCAATTCACTCCGCAGTTTCCTGTATGCGTCCTGGAGTCGCCCGATTTCCAGTTTCTGTGCACGTGCCCCTGAACTCCAAAATCTTGGCATTTCCCACCCCCTTTTTCTATTCGGGCTCTTCAAGTTGCCCCCTTTAACCATCTTGTTGCCGTCAATGTGTTCAATTCGTTCAATTCGTTCAATTCGTTCAATGTAGGTCAATTCAATGGAAATTTATCAATACCCTTTGTTTTGCAACCGACTGGTATTAGAATTGTATGCTTGGGAATTAGTGCCTGACCAGGCCAAAAAATATGGACATTTCCACTTTGTCGCCTTGTGCGCGCACTTTTCACAAAAGGGATATGGCAGATATGCTATCTGGATATTTCCTCTCACAATATGGAACCCGAAAGAGCAGACATCAACGTCTGTTTCATGTTGGCCCAGCTCCAAAATGTGATGTGCACCCAAGATGAGGAGCTCTAGGTTCAGTCAACCAATATAGGTCACATTAAAGCCTAGACGGCGACCCGACTGACAGTAGCACAACATCAAAATCCATCCTTCACTTGAGGTTCAAGATTCGCGTTGAAAATCGCATACTCTGTTTCTGTCACATGTTTCTGATTGTCTTGGTGTCTTTAGAACCATGCGCAAACAGCTGACCACCCTTCCTCTTTCATTTTATATTCTTCGACTAATCTCCCGCACTCTTGCAAAAGCCTGGCTACCTCCGTCAACATGTCTTTCACCGTGTTTTACAAGAAGAATGGTGTGGAGAAGCCAATCAAGCTGTCTTTCCTCGATGCACTTCGAGGTGTTCCTGACCAGAGACCACAAAAGCCTAAGTCAGTAAGTCTCAAGGCTCCAGCACAACCTACAGCTTCCATTCACTCCCCGTGCGACCATCATCATCTCCTAACAACTCCAGTGCTCCTGTTGTGGCAAAAATCATGGGAAGCAGTCGCAGCCAAACCAGAAGAAGGACAAGAAGAAAGAAGAATCATCCGAGAAAGGCGACGATGATTTCACCGAAGATGATCGAACCATGATGCGCATGAAAGAAGAAAAACCGGGCAGACCATGGTCAGATATCCTCGAGGCCACCAATTTCAAGGATAAAAGCACCGCAGTGGCTCGTTGGAAGGAAATCGAACACAAAGTTCAAGAAGACACCAATCAAGCCAAGTCCAAGAAACAGGAGCCGAAGCACAAGAAGGAAAAGAACCACAACGCAGAACAAGAGGCCAAGCATGCCAAGAATCGTGAAGAAGGCTTGAGGAAGAAGGAAGAAGCGAAGAAGAAGGCCGAAGCCGAAACGAAGAATGAGTCTTCGACCACGGAAGACAAGAGCGTAAGTTGAAAAGGAGCTCGAAGACGAAGACATCTGACTAAATCTTGCTGGCACAGGGCGGCAAGGTCAAATCTTCCAGATCTGGAGACTCCAGCGGCAAATCCAAAAACAGCGCTTCCGGCATCAACGACATAAAGGCCTTTGCGGATGGGTACGACCGGAAGAAGTGGCAGCTAGCAGCTTCAAAGCATTACGACAAGACTGGAGAACGTATCACAGCCGCGCAGGCCAAGGCTATGGCTGAAGGAAAGTGAGGTTGAGGGAGACACACAATCCCTCAGCACTGCAATTGGATTACTCGCAAAAGAGATACAGTTTACGAATCGTTGTTCAAAACTGGAGAAACTTGGTACTTGCTTGATGATGGGTGGAATTCTTCGCGGTTGAATGGATGATTGGTAAACTTGGAAGGCCATCGATCTGCGGGGATTTCGGTTCAGGGATCATCAACCTCTCCGCACAAACCCCTGAACTTGATTCAGGCTAAACATGGATGACCAGGTCTGTCCATCGTCGTGCTTTCATATTGACCACCCTCATATACTCTACGTATGCAGGGTATGCTTGTCATTAGCTTCCGCACTCCATAAAGCTCAACCGCAGCAAAACTGATGATGCTCATATTCAAGCTTCCGCTATGCTTTCGTTCACGTCATGCTCCCCACCAACAACGTTGATGCCTTCTCGAACAAGACATTGCCATTTGATCATAGGCATCCACCACAGTATGTGCCTGGCTAAAGTGAAGACAGTGTACACTTCCAGCAGGCTGTAGTGGAAATAGCCGATGTTTGAACAGGACTCAGATCAGGTAAGTCTCCCACCGGTGGTACCACAAGCTTCATAGAAAAGCTCCCCATTCCCTACGATTTCCTTGGTTGTCGATCCTGCTCCAGTGACTTCCTTCCTTCAATCTCCCAGAATCGTGCCGACCATCCACCAACATGCTGTCCTGTACCGGCACCATAGGCGCCCTGGCCCTCTCTCTATTAATCACGTCAACATCAAGCACCGCTCTTCCGCGACACGACCACCCATCCAAGAACCCAGTGTGGTCGGTCTCGAACTTCAGATCCCTCATCACGTTCGGTGACAGCTACACCGACGAAAGTCGACTGGGGTGGTTCATCAACCACAACGGCACCGCACCCGTGGCAGGGACATTACTCCCGGAGTCGTTCTCCACGGCGGGCGGCGGCAGGACCTGGCCACGTTATGTCGTGCAGTACACGGGTGAGACGAGCAGTGGTGGAGAGTGGAACCCGGCGTTGACGCTATACAACTACGCCGTCTCGGGAGCGGTGTGCTCGAACGAGATCACGCCCAGGTAAGGAGCACCCTCGACCAACAATCACCTACCATGCGCTTGTAACCCGACGGGACCCACTGATTGACTGACCCACCTCCAGGTATTTCAAACTCGTCAACGCGAACTTCCCATCGGTTCTGGAGTACGAAATCCCCGCGTTCCTGGCCGACATGCCCGCGACACAAGTCAACAGCACACCGGCGACGCCACTCTACCCGGCGGGTAGCCTCGCGCCGTCCGCGGCCGTCTACGCGCTGTGGATCGGCACGAACGACCTGGGGATCTGGGCATTCCTGACGGACTCGCAGGTGCCGGGGAAGGTGCTCGCGGACTACACGTCGTGCGTGTACGCCGTGTTCGACGCCCTGTACGCCGCGGGCGGCCGCACCTTCGTGCTGATGAACACGGTCCCGCTGCACCTGGCGCCGCTCTACGCCAACGACACCCTCCACGGCGTCGGCGACAACCAGTACTGGCCGGAGAAATGGACGAATCACACCCAGGTCGCCGAGATCATGCACGAGGCCACCTCGTCCGTCAACCAGATCTTCAGGTTCCAGACCCCGTTTGAGGTTCTTGTCGCGCGCCGCTACCCCGGTGCGCATTTTGCCATTTTTGACACGTATTCGCTCGTGTCGGATATCTACGATGATCCAGGTCGTTATCTCAACGGGACGGGTGTTGAGGCCGGTGGTGAGAGCGTCTGGGGTTACGAGAATCACTGCACGGTGGATCAGTCCGAGTGTGTCAAGCAGCAGAATGGATCGAATCCGGATGCGTTTCTTTGGTATGATGAGTTGCATCCGAGGTAAGTGATTTCTGTTCCCTTGTTTCATTTGCTTCCCTCGCTTGAAATAAGGATCAATCACTAATGCTTGTGTCTTTGCAGTGAGCAAGCGGACCGCATCATTGCGCAGAACTTCGTTGAGGTGTTGGATGGGACATCGAAATATGCCACGTACTACTGAAAAAAAGCGAGCGATGGTATCTGTATTTACTGGGGTTGAAAAAATATCATATCTAATTCATACACATACATGCTGTGGAACTCTACACTTGCTCCCGAGCAATGTTTACCTTCTTGCAAAGCCCCACAATGCTTCGTGTCATCATACAATAAAGCCGCTGTCTATGAACCAGCATCATCGTCTCTATGTGAACCTCATCTGGCCTTGTGCTGTCGTTCGCGTGCGAAGATTGTTTGCCCAATCCAGCCATTTTCAATCAGCAGGAGCTTTCCTGCACGACTCTAGAGTCGATCCCACCAACCCACCATACTGCAGCATGGATAATCTGTTCGACAGCTTCAAGATCTTCTTGACTTCGTGGTGCGTAGAGAACAACTCGAGAGGAGGGTGTTGGGTAAGCTTGAGTCTGGCCTTGCAGGTGTAGAAGCCAAGAGGCACTACGACTGGACATGGGATGTCTCTGACCCCAACCTTTCTCGATGATGGTCCTGACATCATTTGGATGCAAGGTCATGGACAAGAATCCATCGATATTGTCAGCCCGAAGAATCTCGCCGTAGTATTTGTTGTGGTCAAACACGCGATGGCGAGCAAAGAGGGTGATATTGCCGTCCTCAAACGTTGATCGACCAAGGTAGGTGGTGTGGGGATAGGTGGTGTTTGTGTTTATGATGACTGCTCGCAGTCTGTCGACGAGGTCTTTCTCGCCAGCCACGGTTTGGGCTGTCTGTCTAGGGTTCATTGTACCAACTACTGAAGGGCGAGGGCCCGCACGCTGGGGTAAAGTCTCCAGATAGCCACGCGAGGAGAATGCGGCAGACCGGGTGGGTGGTGTGAGGGGATCTGAGACTGAAAGAACGTGGGAGAAGCGGTCGAGCACATTCCCGGCGACGTTTGAGATGGTGATGCCTTGTTTGGAGGAGAGAAGTGTACCGATGTCAAATCTGACGAGTCTGAGGAGACAAGTAACGATGGTGGATCCAGTAAGGATGGCTCCGAAGACGTAAATCAGAGTGAGATCGGAGGAGGAAGACATGATGGCGATGGAGGAATCTAGGGGAAGATTGAGGTTTGTGGTTGGTGGTTGGAGTTGAAGTCGAATCAGAATTTTATTTTCTCCTTGGGTCAAATTGAGAAGGAGGTCACAATAGTGAAGAAGGATTCTTTTGCTCGTTTGTAAGGCAGGATCTATCGAGAAATCACGACAGATATATCACTCTTACCGTCGGTGCTTTTGGAAAATCTTGTCCGATTTGATTTCTCATGGAACAAAGAATTCCGGCAGCAGGTGGTGCAAGATGGCCGTGCCATGAGAGAGGGATAATGCACAGGACCACGCACACAAAGGAATTTGGTGGAAGATAGGACCTGCTTGAGGACCTCAGGGCCAGGACCTGCGTCAGAGGATATTGACTGATAGAAAGTCAACTACCCAACAGAGGAAAGTCAACCTCTGTCATATCCAATGATCAAAGAGCCGCAACTTTGGTGCGAGGCAGCGGCTAGAAACGTAAAATGGATGGAAGCCCGCCGGAATTCCACAGACCACCTCGAGCCTTTGCGTCAGTGGGAGGGTATACGCATTCCTATTCGAAGTGGATACTGGTGGGTGGACTGTGTCAATTCAAGCCGCTGTGGAATGTTCAAGGCTGCCTCCAGTATTTCTCGTTGGAGGGGTACAGCATGTGGCAAGGCCCGCCTGGGTATTGAACCGTGGCTACTCTCCGAAACAAAGTACGAATGTTCCGATCTACTGAAAAGAGCATAATGCCAACTTGAAAGAGACTGTCACTCATGGTCTGATGAACTTGAAGGTAGTGGGGGTTATTGCGAACACTCCCGCATCCGAGTCCCTGCAGCCTGAGGTCGGCGTGTCGGCATCTCGGCGACAAACCCTCCGATATTGAAATCACAGGAGAGCATCAGATATCGGTGTTCCATACCGAAAACAAAGGCTTCGTCATGACACTGTCTCCAGCTTCAAGGAACGCTGAAGCTGACAGATGGCTTTCTTTGTTGGAGCACTGAAATGTATCGAGGTTGGTTGCACAAGATGACATCTTGCGAGCGCGAGTAGATGTACCCGATCATCAGCCTCGTATCACCTTGCGCGACTTCTGCCCACAATTTCTGCTGACTGTCAACATATCCTCTATTATTGGGCGTGACAAGCGGTGACAAAGTGGCAGTCGTCACCGTGTTCGAGCCTTGTGTATTTTCAGCTTCAGACTCAAGAGCCTATCCTTGGCCGATTTCTTTGTCACTCGGGTCACACCATCGGCAACGCTTCGTAATCCCGCTCATGTACGACATGACTCTCCTCTACTACAGCTACATCTATACTTGGCTATAGTGTATCAGATCCCTCGATCGTCAGTAGGTTGATAGTATACCCTACAGGACATGAAGATATTGGGGGAATTTCCGTGCCCGGTTCTCCACATTCCCCATCCCTCTTGACTCCACTTACTTATTATAGAAGTCCGTATGGAAACCTCAAAGACTACATGTCTGTGACCACTGAGTGCCCAGCTTGATAGCATGAATGATGAACAATTCTCGATATTCATTTCACCAGTTGCATCGCGCAATCGGAGGTTGACTTCTAACCTCTATCATGGCACAAAGTGCCCTCACAATCGGAGTCCTGGGACCATCCGGTATGGGAGGATCTCACATTGTTACGGAACTCCTGAGCCGATCGCATAGAGTTGTCGGAATGTCTCGAAATCCAGAGAAGATTGGCAGTCACTCACGATACGAACCTCGATCAGTTGATCTCGAGAATGCTTCCATTCAGGACATTGGGATAGCTCTCAGGAATCTAGATGTGGTGATTTGTGCATACGGCCCTCACTCTAGTGGCGTCGATGCGATGAAATACAGTAAGTAGGGCGATATACGACTCGTAAGAAGTCCAAAGTGACATTTGGCGAACCACAGTGCCCTTTCTCGAGACCTTGCGGAAAATCATTCTTGCGTCCAAGTCGGCAAAGGTGGGTTATTTCATCATGATCGGAGGCTGCGGAAGTTTGTATCTTCCAGGAACCAACATTTGCGCCATCGACAGTCCGGAATTCTTCTTGGCCTATTGGAGATCAATGGCAGACAGTTATGCGCATGTCACTTACTTGGAAAAACGGTTTGGCGACGGCGCTCCTCGTTCCGATATACGGGCCTATCGAAGTGCTCGAGCAGCCCAGCTCGAAGGGAGAGATACGCCGGAGGCGGAATTCGTGCGAGAGAGTCATGAGAGACGCGCCAGAGAGAACGACCATGCAAGACCACTGATCACCGCCTGCAGGACCTCACTCATGTTCTTCGAGGGCAACACTTCGTTTGATTGGACCTTTATTTCTCCTCCTGCAATGTATCGCTCTGGTCGAAAAATGGGCAAATACCAGACAACCATTGACTATATCCCTCTGAAAGGGGAGCAGGATGGACCCGGCACTCTAGAAGGTCGACTGCTGGGTATCACGACTTTCGATTTTGCTGTTGCAGTGGCAGATGAAGCGGAAAGGAGGCAATTTAAGGGGAAGCACTGGTCGGTATGGGGAGAGCTGAGTGATGATGAACCTGCCCCGTCCCCATACATCAAGATTTCGGACCTTGAAGATTCGTGATACAGGCTCAGTCCTCCATAAATAAAAACGAAATAAATCTATACCTAGGAACCATGAGAATTTTTAAAACAGACATGTATCCACATGCACGGCCCGCTCAAATAACACTCTCATTGGTCGTTTCTAGACATGATCCTCGCCATGACATGGCGCTTCACCCTCCAGCTCAGAAAGGTTCATCCTTCGCAATGTGCAAGTCAATATGCGTGCGAAAGTCCTCGTCCAACATACCGAACAAGACCTCATCCCTCACCGCAGCCGTCATCCAGGTCGCATCATGCGCCAAAGCAATATGAAAACCATGAGATTTCTCCATCTCACGGATCTGAGAGATGGTGTCTACGGCAGCAGGGACATCCTGATGAATACACCGCATCGACCCATCCGGTAAATGATCCACTGCAATCTCATGTGTCCCATCGATCAAGGCCCTGCATTCGCAGTGAGGATCAGTGAATCAAGTCCAGTGGGAAGGGGCTCGTTGGTGACCATAAACCTACTTGCTATGTGCACAATCCGAGCCAAGCAGCACCCACTCCCCTCCCTCGACGCGAACCGCCGCACACAGATTACCCGGCATGTGCCCTGGTGCTTGGATGATCCAGAAACTGCCATTGCCAAAGACGTCCATGGCGCGATCGAACACGCCAAACGGGACCCAGGGGCCTGGAAGCTCCGACCAGCGTTCTTTCGAAACCTCTGGCTCGAACATCCGCGGATCGTATTTGTGTGATATCGATGGATCGGTATTGTGTGGTTCCATCTTCGACCTACATTCGTCGGCCGTGCCGGGCCCGAAATATCCGTGAGCGCGAGGAAACTCATTCGCGATGGGGCGTGCGTGGTCGAAGTGTGCGTGGCTGTAGTCAGGAGGTGTTGATTAGTTTGGGAAATCACATAGCACAAGTAGTACCCATTTACAGGTCTTGAGATGCTGACAATGGATATTGTATACCTGAAGAAAACAGCATCGACGTCCTCCGCTTTCACGCCCAGAGATATGAGCTGCTCCACGAGGCTTCTTTCTGGGCCGACGCAAGACATGAAATCCATGATTTTCCTGATGGAAGGGATGTAGTCTTGCCTATCCTACATCAATGTTCAGCAAATCTCACAAATTTGAGCCCCAGCAGCGAAGGAAGACCCCGGATGGGAGAGACGGACTTGTGAAATGCCAACGTCCCAGAGCACATGTCGCCCACTGTGCGGCTCGTGGATGTAAAAGGCCCAATCGTACAGTCGAAACGATTCATCGATGTCGACGTTGTGGTGGATGCCCTTCGTCGTTGCTATCAAGCTTCCGCCATTCAGAAGGTGGAGATGCACAAAGGGTGCTGCAGGGTCGACTTCGGTCCCCATTACGGATTTCCAGATATCCAAGGTCATAGAGTTTCCTGCGTCTCCTCTCCAGGCGAGTGATCTGGCAGAAGGGAGGGTCGAATGCTGTTCTGCAATGGGATACGATAGTCTGGTCGTGGTGTTCTGTGGTTGGGGTCAACTCCAACTCCAATTCGATACCAGAATGGCTCGGTGGACAATGCAACTTGTAGGCGTATTCGATCCCAGATACCGTGACCTGGGGATGTGGGGAACATGGAGCTTCCAGCAACGGCCCATCGCCCTTTGTATTCCATAGATATTCCGCACGAAGCGTAACAATAATTCCGAAGAAAAGGAGGGTTCAATTCTTCGGCTTTCATCTCATTCGAAAGTGGCAAGTCTCAAAGTCTGCGCCTGTTTGATGGGCTTTTATTGCTTCAGAGAGTTGAATCGAGTTTCGTAGAGATGGTTCGTCGGGTGTCAGTATTTTTTTACGTAGGTCAACACATTTCGTGATCATCTCGATTGCCTCCTCTTTGCGACCTTGCTTCATCCGCACGTAGGCAAGGCAGTACATAGCCCAAGCATACCCATCACGGTCCTGACTTTGCATTTCTTCTCGCACTTCGAGCGATTTCAGCAGCAACTTCTCTACAGCATCATATCTCTTCTCGGTCATGTAGATCTTTGCCAGAGTTTTCAGGCCACGGAACCATACTCCGAAGTACCTGCGGCTGCCTTCAATCTCAGATTGTTTTATCACATCCAAAAGCAAGTCTTCTGACTCGGCAATTTGACCTTGCATCGAGAGCGCCAGTGACAAATCCACTTTGAGACATGCTCGCCTGTCTGAGAACGAAGTAGCAGAGCCCGCTCTCCGTTCAGAGGCGTTTAACGCTGCCTCGCAGAGTTGCTGAGCCTCCTGCGGTCGGCCAGAACGAGAAAGAGATCTGGAAAGGGGCGTGATGGAAATTATTGTTTTATTGTGGCCAATGCCATAGGTCTTTTCGTACCATTGGAATGCTGTCCTTGCGTATAACTCTGTGTTTTTGTAGTCATTTTGGTGCAAACAGGATTTTGAGTAATCCGCGTACGCCCGCATAGTTCTTTCATTCTCTTTACCCAGGTTATCTTCCGACCACTTAACGACCTCGGCTCGTAAAGCCATTGCTACTTCCCGTTTCCCTGAGTGATGAAGAAAACGGGCAATCTTCCGAAGTAGACTATACCGGTCTGAATATGCGTAGCTTTGGGGTGAGTCACACAAAATCTGTGCGTGTGGCAGAAACAGAGATCGTAACTCTCGATTATCAACAACATCTGCAGGGAATATGTGTTTCACATGAGTAATCGCTTCTTTTATTGATGTTTGGAGCAGATTCTGAGTTCTGAGCCAGTTGCGCATCGCGAGACGCACCAGTCGGTGCATATCAAAGAGGCGAATCGACCGATCGTCATCATTTTGGACCCTAAGAAATGAGTATGCTTTGAGAACTCCCAGTGCCTCCTCTTTGTTTCTCGTAGAGGATAGTGTGGGTAGAATTGATTGGGGGATACTTTTCTCGCCAATGCACGAGGTGAACGCGAGATATTGAGCAGCGGAAGGGTTCTGATCCTGGATCTGCTTGAAAGAGAGCAGCCATGTGGTAGCAATAGGGTTCTGTTGACTTTTGTACCGGCCTTCATCATTGAAGTCTTCACTGAGGAGTGCGATGACCTTATCCTCCGGCTCACTAAGCAATTGCAGATATGTTTTGATGGACATATCATTCATGTTGATATAAGAAGCGGCCTGGACGATAGCTAGCGGAAGACATGTTAATATTGCAAGAAGTTTTTGGGTGCTTGCAACATCACTGAGAGATCGAGTGTTGGTCAGCTGGTCTGTCAGCAGCTCTTTAGCCTGGTCGAGCCCCAATTCCTGTAAATCTACCACGTGCTTTCTTGCTAAAGTCAAGGCCACTTGACGATTCCTCGTTGTTATTAGAATAGAGCCTTTCATGCCTTTGGGAAGGCATTCAATCAAGCTGTTTGAAGATTCTTCACTCGAGCCGAACCTGCGCCAGAGATCAACATCGTCTGCGTTGTCCAGTATCATGATCCATTCACCATCAAAGTGAGAATCTAGATATTCTGGTACAAGTTTTCGAACGTCGTTATCACCTGTGTTTAGTCCTGGGATCTTCAACAACTTAGCGATTGCATTGTAATCGCTCTCGAGTGAGGGGATGTCTTTGGCCTGCACCCAGAATACCGAACGCTTCGTTCTTTGGCGCTCAGCAATCTCAATAGCAACGCGGGTTTTACCCATCCCACCAAGACCGAGGAGCGCAGCTCTACCACTTGGGTGTGGCCCGAATAGTAAGGACTCAATTGCTTGGATCTCTTCTGCGCGACCAATCAATGTAGGTAAATCTCTGTGTACGAATGGGATGTGCCACAGGGAATCTGATCTCGGGCGATCTATACAAGCGAGAGCTCAAGTCAGTAATGTGAGGACTAGCTCTGCCGGAAATGTGGTAAATACCTTCTGCTGATAGATGCCACTCTAAGTTTGGGACCCGATCAATAAATTCCCAAGTATGGAGTAGCGCTTTGAGACACGACGCTGCAGTCGCCGCGGCAAAATGTTGCCATCGCTTGTTTTTGTGGCTATCAGCATAGTCACAAACGCCCTTGAGTACGAGCGTGTTGGGGAAATGGTTCCACACCCCAGAGCCCTCCATCTCAAAAGCAACAAGGTCAAATTCTTCAGCGAGTCTGTCTCGACGCTCCGCTGACTTCATCACTGTGTCGGCCGAACCTATCCTGCCTAGATGCACTTTTGGCGTTGGAATACTTGTAATGGAATCTCGCCCTTCTCGGTCTTTGGCTAGCCGTCGACGCAAAACCAGCTGCCCAGGCTCACAGCCAACCACATCACAGCCCTCGTCTGCCGCTCTAGCACAGAATAATTGTGGTATCGACTCGCATGCATCACACATAGGATGATTCGCTCGATGCCTATGAATATATGATGACTGATAGAGCTTATCTGTCTCTGCTCCGGGGTAAGCCGCATGTGGAAGTTGTTTCTGTAGTAAATTAATATGGAGTAGGATGTCATCCTGGAGCTTGACACGATTAGATGTGACTTTGAGCTTTGCCAACATTGACCGGCTTTCCGAGCCCGGTTTGGAAAAAGAGGCTTCAGCATTTGCGATAGCCTTAAATGCGTTGGGATACTGTTTGCCCAAGTCGTATTGAACAAGTGTCTCGCTTATTACCACGTCCCCAAGTATAATCTCCATTTCTCCTCTCGGTCCGAACGGGGCTGCACCACAAATGCCAACGACAAACGCGAGTCGTATATGCTTGAAGCTGGAGCGTAAGCCTGCAGCGACAATTGCAGCGCTTACTTTTCCTAATTCAGGCATGTGTGCAAGGACCACGTTATGTTTTGCGATCAAGCCCGTAGTATATGTATTGTCATCTCCAATGGCTTTGCCATAGTTTTGGTACCATTGTTTGTCAAATGAGGCCTGAATACATTCCGCCTCAAGGGGGAGAGCGCAGATGATGGCGATATCAAAGCCATCACGGTTAGCAGGAGGAGAGACGGGCATACCGCTGGAAAGATTGTGGCTGTTAATTTGGTTCGTTCACGAGACGGTAGCTCATACTGTAAGTTGCAGCATTCGCCGATCCAGACAGTATAATTTGTGCCTCATAGCATGACGAACTGACCGAGGATCAATGTACCATAAACTGAAAACTGAGTTCTCGATAAGGTGAAGATTTCACTAGGAAAGGGAGAATCATCTTATGCCTCAATATGTGTCGCGACCTACGCGACGTTGAATAGGTCACCAATTCAAGATTTGACGGACTGGAATCTTTTACTCCGCTGTACATCCACTACGGAGCGCCAGTTGCCCACCAACGCCATTCATCCAACATTTTGGCTGCATAACGACTCACAAGGTCGCTACCCAGCCATATTTGGTCTGATGCATCACGGATGAGGATACAGGCGCAAGGGGTTCGACAATGGGTGTGAACCAAGAAAATAGGTGGTAAAAGCTGCCACCTTCCTGATGCTGCTCGTCAAAAACAACTTTTCATTTTCCCATTCCAAGATCAGCCAAACTCCGAGAGTTTTCCTGAGAACTCCTCGAGCGCCAGTAGGTATCGTAATAACATGATTTCCATGAGTTTTGCGAGAGAGAAGAACAGCAGGAGTTTGAAAGAAATCTGCCTTCATCTTCAATCGAGATCCATCTCCTCTTCGGTCCCACCACCAACCAACATCTTTCTCTTCGTCTTCTGTCTGAGTCTCTCCTCGCCCATGACCCGACTGGCCTCCATCTCCTTCTTGACCTGTTCGACCATGGGGCCCATCTCGGACCTCGCGGCCTCGAGGTCTGCCATTTCCTTGCGAATAAGGTGCTCTCCTTGGGCGACGATCTTAAGATTTTGTTGTTTCCTAGCCTCCCGCTGTGCTTTGCCGCTGAGTCGCCGCCTCGTGTAGACGCGCTCACGTCTCGACCGAATCTCCTCGATGCGCTCCATCGCCTTCATCGTTGCCGCCACCAGGTTTCGGTCGTACTTGACGGGTGCGTTGCGGCGCTTCGCGAATTGTGACAAGAGTAGGTTTTGGTCCACGATCATTTCCTTCCCGCGGAGTGCTCTCGACGTCTTGGTCCATTTCAGTTTACGCGGCTGTCTCTTCATTTTAAAGTTCTTATGGCATTTTGACCGGCAAAATCGAAAAAGTTTGGCATCGTTGCGGACGAATGTGATGCCTTTCGACGGGTACACCGGCCGCGAGCAGAGATGGCAGGTTTCGATTCTGTGGATATCATATCAGTGTCCGGGTCTGATTTACAGGAAGACCGAAGAATTAGAGTCTCACCTCATGGCTGCAACTCCGCTTGAAGGCGGTCACAAAAGTTCTGTCAGGACTTCGGCAGGAAAGTAGTGCTGTTGATAGTATGAGCACTGATGTGTAGCGTTCGCTGCACCTAGTAAAAAGGTACCACGAAGCGTAGAGGGTCGTAGAACAGGAGACCGAGTAACAGTTGCACGCTTTCGACAAAACCTGGTCGCCGCCTCCAGAATCTAAAACTGCCCGAAAATTATATGAATGCCAAGAGTTAATCGGCTGTTCCTGATCGAGTAACCCAGCCGAGAAGGCGCTCGAAAATGAGAGCAACTTGAATCGGCCATCTTCAAAGTCTTGAACAGCATCGCAATCAAGAAACCAAAACACAAACACCCTCAATCTACTGCCTCCGTTCCTTGGAATTTTTGATCTTGGAGTTGTTTGTACTTACACCAGTCCTCAATCGATATCCTCCGCCCATATACGCGATGGCATCAACAATCGCAATCGGTGTTGGCATCGCCGCCGCAGCTTTCTTCGTACGTTCAGGTCTTTCTCATCCCAAAGCCACGCATCGATTGCACCCATGACCACCCTCAGAAAAACTAACACAGCCAATTTTCCATCAATACAGGGACGCGCGGGACTCGTGGCTTTTCGACGATACCGAAACCCCAACGGACTCAACGCACTGGGCCGACCATTCTACAAAGGCGGCTTCGAGTCTAAAATGACCCGACGGGAAGCCAGTTTAATCCTCGAACTCAGCGAGCGCACTCTCACCAAGGAGAAGCTTCGGAAGAGCCATCGAGGGCTGATGCTCGCCAACCATCCCGATCGCGGTGGGAGTCCCTACCTGGCGAGTAAAATAAACGAGGCGAAGGAATTTTTGGAGAAGAACGGTTGATGTGCCCTGTTACTGTTGTTTGTATAGACCCGTGTTTGTGGTTTCGGAGCATAGCGTGGCGTTGGTCATTTCACAGTGGAATGTCACTTCTCTTCTAAAGGAAGTCCTGGCATGTCACGAAATTTAATGTTTATCATGGGGAGAAACCCGTGAAAGGTGTACAATATATCTCCACTCGCATGTGTGGCTGCTGAGGGCCAGTGTGGAAACAGATGTACAAAGATCAATTAAAATCAATCACGAACCATTGAGTGTGTCTGTTCGAAGTACTGGAGTTCCAATCAACACAGGAGTGATCTATTGAAAAGCCTTTAGGACGAAAAGGCATGAGGAACCAGTTCAATGTCGCATGGGCGGTATGTCAACACAAGATATTGTAAATTCTCAAGAGCAACTATCACTTCCCAGCACTCCTCCGATCTACGAACTCCTTGACGAAAGCATTAAACTCATCTTCCTCCTCCCACATCAAGACATGGCCCTTGCCATCCCAAACCCTATACGTGGGGCCCTCACCCATCTCCTCGCGAATGATCTCAAAATGCTTGAAAGTAATCATGCGATCGATCGTGCCATGGACGACGGCGATCCTCTCGGCGCCCACCTTGTGCTTGATCTCCAACAACTGGGCTTTCGTCTTGACATGCCAGCCGGCCGCGACGGCCTGCAACATGAAGCCCTTGCGTGTGAAGCCCTGGGTGTCGCTGCGCTTTTTGAGCTCGTTGGCCGCAAACCGGTCCCAGTTCGTCGGGTAGTTGAGCGTCGGGTCGGTCGCCGAGTGCTCCGTGTCCGGCAGGGCGAGGAATTCGTCCGAGAAGAGCCGCTGGCCGATCTCGCGCAGCTGCGTGTCGATGTCCCGCGGCACGAACATGTTGATGCGCTGCCGCAGGTTCTCGACGAACGGGATCGTCCGCACCATGCGTGAGAACGTCGATACTAGTATGAGGCTCGCGATGGATTGTGGGATCAACACCGCGAGTTCCTGCGCGATCATCCCGCCCATGCTGACGCCGATGATGTGGAGGTTGCGTTTCGAGGGAGATGATGTTGTTGCTGCTGCGGCGGTGTCGAGCCAACCTATCTGCCTGAGGAGATCCACGATGTCCTTGGCCATCTCCGAGGTCGAATAACGACACGTCGGCTTGTCGCTGAGGCCCATGCCGCGATTGTCGAAGACGAGTGATGCATATGTCTTTCCGTGGTCATGGCCGAAGAATTTGGTCTGTCGTTTCCATGCTGTACGGTAGGCTCCTAGACCCATAATCCACTGGTGTGTGCGAAGAAAGGGTTAGCCGGTGGAATGTGTCTGCCATTTGACATCCTTCCGCCCACGGATTTGTTGCTCTTCTTTTTAGAGCTCCAATCATAGACCAAGGAATCCCCTCGAACACGGCTGCAGATCAAATCGATAGACTCACCACTAACTTCGTGTCCCCATCTCCATGTACCTCCCAGTTCAGCTTGAAAGGCCCACCGCTCCGCCCCTTCGCCACCTCTGCCCGGCCCTCTCTCGTCGGCGGCAGATCCCATTCCAAGTTTTGATAAGAAGGATGTGCCTTGAGTTCCTCCGCCGTGAGTGGCATCTTGAGACCACGACTCGCTCTACAGGATGGAGCAGCTGTCCAAATATCGGTGCACTGCAGATTCAATGATCGAATATTATGTCAGAGTGACGGATTCGCTGTGTGGAATCCCAGTGCAGCCTCCTGTCCAAGAGATAAGAAGACTTGGTATCTCAGCACCCGAAAGAGTTGGTTAGGAGCAGCTTAGGCGGCCTGCTTTGACACACTCCACGCTGAACAGCAGTTGTCGTACAGTGACCCTCAGCTGTTTCCAAATGCTGCCTGATTAGGTGTCCGGGAGGCAAGGCTGAAATACCTCGGTCTGCCAGCTCTCTGGCAAATTGTGGTTGGTGGGCTGGACATGATGGTCCGGATCGTTTGAGCCAGTGGCCCAGCGTTTCCAGTGTATATACTCCGCGGAAGGTGTCTGTGGGGTACCCAACTTGAACGACAAGTCAGGGGTGAATGGAGCCAACCAGCAGATTACGGGACCTCTGCACGGCAGTCGTGCTTTACTGCAAGTTGCATAGCAGATATCTTCGTGCAAGACCAAACAAAGTCTTTGAAAAGTCGTTGGTCGTGAATTATGTATTTCGAGGACTTACATGCATGGGCAAATGGCCTCTCATCAGCCGGCCTCAAACCTGACCCAAATATAAAATCAGAAAGTGAGAATGAAACTCGGGGTCTCACGATGTGTTTCGCGGTACCGAGTACGAGGAGTTGGTGACCGACATGGTGATCTTCAGATCCAGATCAATTAGAGTTCGGGTTGGCTGTCTTAGCCGAGGCCATTTGGAAACTGGACTTTTGAGGGGGCCTCACAGGGGTACACGACTTTCCCCAGATCAGCGCGATCCGTCAAGCTTAGTAGCCTGGAGTCCAAAGTGGGAGGATCTACAAAGTGTTTTCAGAAATGTCAATCATTATTGCATATGCGTAGATCACGTTGATCACTCTGAGTGGGGAAAGAGGATTTGAGAGAGAAAATTAAACATCCAAGAAAAACGTTTGTAAAAAAAAGCAAAGGTCCGCACATTCTTGAGGGATTTGAGAAAGTTTCATTTCGACTAGATCTCTGTTCGTTCAAAGTCGTTCATAGGCCTGACATCGTATACCTACTTGGTCATGTTCCAAGATTCGTAACTAGCCCTCACCATCAATGTCCAGACCTTGATGGTTACAAATGAAATCCCAGCTACAAGTCCAATCCATGCAACCAAATATCGTTTGATGCTAGTTATACCTCAATCCCAAGTGCTTGTCTCTCGTTAACAGATGTGGATCCGCTCAACGCAAAGTCCTGACAGTCCCACTCGCTTTAACCTCGTCGACTGCATCTCTCAGTCAACTCATCGGTGCTTTGAGGATCTGTCTGCGGAGCATGGACCTGGTTTTCCATTTTTCTTGCAACAATCAAATACATACAAGTTCAAAAAGCGCCCAAAAGTCTGCCCAAAGAAACGAGGTGAAACAAATGATCGTGTAAAAGAGTGACTGAAAGTAATATGGTCGGCAGTTGGCCGCACACGCAAAATGGTTATTCTTCCATACGGAACATTTCTTCATCGTCCATGTGGATGTCCTTGTCTTGCCCAAATTCTCGGTAATTTCTTTCGTCCGACAGATTCTGAGTTAGGGTAGGAGGATGCAATTGCAGAAGAGGATTATATACGTTGGTCAATGTACTGTCGGAGGACTTGCTGTTGAATGATTGATATTGTTGTGGCAACGGTGGTACAGGTGGTACATCTGAACTTAGGTAGACTGGCTTGGTGCGCGGGGTTCCGCTGTTGAATGAGAGGCCAGCTGTGGCGGCAGCCAGAGTGCCGTCATCAGTTCCGGAAGTGCTGGGCCGGAAATCAACTCCTGAGAGTCTGTGAGGGGGTAGTCCGGGAGAAAGAACGCTCTCGGCATATGAGCTCGATTGAACAGAACGGTAGGAACGTGAGAAGCCATTACTGCTCGTGCTGTAGCGTTTGGAGGCAGGGACCGGATATGCACCTTCGCTCATGGGAGGGGGAGTGGTTTCGACGGAGCTAACTCCATCATGCATCTCGGAGGATGATAAACCGGGCGATCGAGATGAAGCCTCACTAGGGTCGATCTGGGACGATTCATTCTCGGATTGACCCGATGTCAAACTATCCGAGGTCATGTTGCACAAGACAGACGCAGCCTCCAAGAGTTGGACTTGCTGATGCTTCGAGATGAGGAGTTTAGAGGTGATGGCCCACGCAGGGTCATGTTCCCATCTGACAGTATTAGCATTAGGAGGGACGAAACTCAATCAATACTTTCATACAAATGTTTTGTCAAGCAACTGCTGTGTTTGTATCCCTTGCCACAGGTATCACACCGAAGATCCGAGGACGATTTTTTGCCTTCACCCTTGATCAGGTATGAACCCTCACTCGCTCGGCGGTTTCTAGCTTTGGTGCTGACTGACTTGGAAGAAGGGGCATCTTCGTCGTAGGAGTTGTCTTCTAGGGCCTCGTTGTCTTGAGGAGAGGGTGAAGTGGCAGCACCATTGAAGTAAGAATGCATGCTGGGCCTGCTACTCATCGAAAGTGATTCCGTGTTTCTCTTGGAACCCATGCTCCGTCGGTGGCTGTGTAGAGGGATTGTCGACGCATCTCCTTGCTCTCTTAGTGCTGCTACGATGGCGGCTTGAGCAGTGGAGGAGGCAGCGGAGTTGACGCTTTTCCTGCGGTTGACACGGTGGGAGGGATTGGTAGCAGCGAGGGAAATGGAATGAGAATGTTGTCTCGAGGAGCCGGACGTGTGCTTGGAGAAACTGCCAGAGACAGGGCGGGAAGTTGGTTGTTCCTTTGTTTAGAAATCAGGTCAGCACGGACTTTTTGTGTTGAGAATGGGTTGAGCGTGACTCACTTTGGAGGAGGCCATGTTGAATGTGAAGAATGAAATCAGACGACTCTCGAGTTCAAAACCAAATAAAGTCTCGAGACTTGAGAGTCGTCAGGAGACGACAGAGAACAATGTGTGGTGGTGGGTGTGCCTCTTTGTGCGTGTGTGGTCTGGTGGGGGGAAGCCCGAGTTGGATTCGATGACGGGTCAGCGAGGGGGGAGACACGCGGGTGGCTGCAGGTCGAGACAGGGAAGGAGAGCACGTCGATGAGGTTGCGTCGAGATTGCAAGAATGGTTGACGATGGGATGGTAGGAAGGTGCAGCTTAGAAATGCATGTATGGGAATCCGGAGTAAGGCAGCAACGATCAGAATAAAAAGTGTAGTGAACAGAAAAGAAGGAGATCTGGGCAAAAGTGTGACCGTGGCCCCGGCCCTGGCCCTGGACGTGGACGTGGACGTGGATGTGGATGTGGACGGCTGTCGGTCAATCAGCGATTCAGTTGTGGAATCAGTGCCACTGTCAACTGGAAATGCTAAATGTGGATTTATTGGGGAGTTTGAATGTTCTGGTGCCTCAGGCTTGCGGGACTCGGACTGTTGGTTGCTGGATGTTGGACGCTGGGCGCTGGACGCTGGATGCTGGATAGGTGAATTGTGGCTGTGGAGTATGCCTCTGTCTCTCACACACCCACGAGTGCCGAGCTAATTAGGTAGATACTCGACCCCCGTATCTCGTAGTTTTAGTCTGCAGCTCAGTTGGGGCAAGGCCCGATGGACCTCGAACCTGCTGATCGCCCGATTCCGTCTTGCGTGCTGTGCTATTGCTTTTGGCTTTTTTATCTCTGACCTTTTGGCTGATACTCAAGCTAGAAGCTAGACCGTGCTCAGTTGGTTTGCTGCGGGGTTAACCGTGCCTGGATCCAAGGGTCGCTTCCAGGAAATTAATCCTAATACGTTCGAGACCTGGAGCACAGTCCACTGGGTCACTGGTCTCTGTTTCAGCGGCACAGGGCGGCTGAAGAAATTTGAGCGGACCTCCTTACCCAGGTCTAAGCGCACAACTGTTTAAAAAAAAAGGTTGACAACTGGAATGGAATGTGTCCACCCAAGAAATATCATGATACGAGGGTGGCCTTTGATGGGGTATCGATCAGCCCAGGCAGGTAAACGGCGGGTAGACCAGGTTTACGTGGATGTGAGATGATGGCTTGCTTGACTCGATGCACGGGCCGGGATGGCGAAAAAAAGAAGCTGTGGACTGTGGTTGCTGCATGAAGATGATGGGCAGGGCATGGGTAACTAAATGGAAGGGCGAGCTCATGGTTTGCTTCCTCGAGTGTTTGCGCTCGTGGGCCATGCAGGTTAATGGCATGGGCATGGATGGGCGTGCATGGGTCAGGCAACCCAGGGCAGCAGACGCTCACACTCGTTCCGTTCCTGGCTAAGAAGACCTGACTAAAAATTGACTGGTTCGAGGCGCCATCAAGTCATCCTCCAGGCTTCAGACTTCAATTGGGAACTCCTCTCAGGGCCGAGGGCGGCCTCCACATTATTCAACTCCTCCTGTCGGCAGTAAGCCTGAGCCCAAACACAAATCGGGCTTCGACTTTTGGCCACTCCGATTCTGGCGAGGGCGCAGTCACGTTCCACGTTTCCCATGACCCGAAGTCGTCGTAAGTTCCAACTCCCAAGCGCTCGACCTCGCACGGGCACAAGAACGTGCTTTCCGGCTCTCTGGTTACTTTTTCAGCTGCTGGAGAGCCCGAGCGATTGGGTTCATAGAGGCAGAACGTACGCGGAGGGCCAACATTATTGTGCCCGCCCGCTCCCAGTGCCATGTTCGCATCCACAGAGGTCCTGACACTTCCGACGAGGGGTAGTGTTGCACCGGACTGACTGTCCAAGTAGGTAATGATGGGCGTCACAGCACGCCAAATATTTGCGAATCATGATAACCAGCGGGCCCTCAGGCAGTTAGCGGCTGATTGGGACAATGGGCTACCCCATGGCGCCTGATTGGCGATATGCTAGTTATTGGACCACCAGCCTGGCCGCGCGAATGCCTCCGCGTAGGAGCCAGAGATTGTGGAGCACACAGGAGCTGGGTGAACCAGCAAACACGAATCTAAGGGGGCCATTTGTACGGAGTAGCGCCATCAGCAACACCAACACCAACACCAAACCAAATGCGAACAGCTGCAGCAGGGGCGAGAAAGCGGCCCTTGGGTACGAGGCAAGTAAAATGTCATGGTCAAGTTACAACTTCCAAGCACCCGCGAGGTCGCATGATTGCGTCGGAAGTGGACAAAATCACGCATCAACCTCTCCAATGCCGTCATTGCTCCCCTCTCAGGTGCGAACAATGCAGGCTGGCGCAAGTTCTGACACGATCCCGTGCCTGAATCCCCTCACTGGTCGGTGGTCAGCAATCATCACCGGGCTCCAAAGTCATCTTTTTTGTCGTCATCGTAACAGGAACTCCCAGTACCAAATACTCATGCATTTGACGGGACGGGAGCACGGGGCGCCGTTGTCAAAATGTGACCAAAAGTGACAAATGGGCAAGCGCGGTTTGAAAGGCTATAATACGAAGTACCAAGATAAGATAAATTCGGAAGCGAACATCAACAAACTAAACACGATGAAGGGTGCCTTTTCCGGCCTCAGAATCATTAGTCAATCATCATAATACCGAGTACACTCGCATGGCACCCGACGGCTAGACAAAGCAAAAGTTATGCTAAAGTCGGCAGTCTATTGACGATCTCGACGATCCAGGTGCCACGTTGATCGACCAAAGGTTAAAAAAAACTGGGAAAAAAATAATTCAGGATAAGTACGAAGAATACAACGACTTTCATCAAAGGCAACACACTGCAATCAACAAATAGAAGAACTGTCCGGTGTCGAATAACACGGATGATCTTGATCCTGGTCAGTATCTGCACATGACCATCGCGGCTGGACGACATTCCAACACTCCAGCTCCCTTCAAGTTATGCAGCTGGCGTGGCACTAAACGGTGGGGTAAAGAAACCGAGTCACCTGCCACTGCCAGTGCCTCTGCCTCGGTCATGCACCTTCCCTCCAAGTAGCTAATGCGGTAGGTCGGTAGAAGGAGAAGGGTTGGAGATTCAAACCTGCGTCGTGTAGCTCAATAGTGGGAGATTCTTGAACCATTGGGTTCCTCTATCGCTGCTGGCGAGATCAGGCTCAATATCTGGAGGCCGAACATGACTTTTTATTTTGCACTCCACCTCTGTACCTATCTTTACCATCTTTACCATCTCATGCTAATCAGTAAGCTTAATCATCGTCATCACCACATCCTACGATTCACTAGCCACCTTTACCCAAGCCACTGCCTTGGCTGGATCTGTCAAAGTACGAGTACAAATCCGGCAAGCTGACCGTGGTTGATGCTGATGGCTGGCTGTGCAATCCAAGAACATCTCATGGAGACAACGGACAAAGTAGATACGGATACTCGGAAGGACACATACAGGTGGGCTGAAGGTGGAACATGGTCTTATCAGTAGCATTTCCTGAACTACACCACTTACTCCAGGCAATGCAACTAGTCCATAGGCGAAGAACCAGTCCTCCAAAAGGAGGGGTTTCGTCGAGATTGTCGCTCGGTAAAGAGCAATCTTGTGTGGCCTTGACAATTTCAGAGAGACTCGTTCCTCTTGAACCCGTACACAAAGAAATAAAACAAGCGGCGGATGTTGTTATCACAGTGTCAGTTCCTAGTAGGAGTTAAGATACCTACACTTGATGAAACCACAATAGCCACTCGTGATACTCGTAGATTTGGTCCCTTGGAACACTAGTGGTCCTTCATCTCAGCCTGATCTTATGGCGTGCTCATCTCATCCCAGGGGCCTGAGGCTGCCAGGTCTCTGACAATGGTCATCATTGTTGAACGCCATTATTGCATCGACAAGGTATTTATATCTACCCGTCAACACTATTGTCCGCTTATATCGACCTGATCAAGCTTAGAGCGAGACCTAACTCGTAGACGCACAATAGCCTGAATGAAGCTACGGACTATCCAACTCGCCTGACAGCTGAGAATGTGCTCAATCATTGGCAGAATATGTCCGATAACCATCTAGGCAGCACGGACAACCTATAGTACGAGGTACCTGGTCAACTGAATACTTCTTTTGTGGTCGGACTTGCACAGGGCAATAACAACTCGAACCACTCTCAGGCTCCTGCTGCTCTATTTTTTGTTTATTTCGCTTCCATGCCAATCCCAAGTCGAGTCTCCCAGATCTCCTCCACGCCCCCCAATGCGATACCCCCCAATGATTCATCAATCGTCACTGCAATCTACCGTCGAACGCCCCTCTCCTTGTCCGGCGCCACGGACCGGCAATCACCAACGCCCAATCCAATAATGTACTAAGTATTTGTTCGCTAGAGCTTGTTCGCATCAATCAACGCCATGAAACGTCTCCTTTTCCCTCCTAGATTTTTGGTGATAAGATTGTAAAAGTGTAGCTGGTCTTTATCGACTTCCAACACATTCTTACTGCTGTAAATTTCAGATAGCTTGACCACTCTTGCGACAGCATATCCATCGTAAACTGGTACAAGCAACAGACGAGGGAATCCTCGGGAGTTCTCAATCTGGCTTGTCGGAGAAAGATTCCCTCGATCGTCACCTTGCGCACCTGCGACTGCAACGCCTACATCAAGCAGGGTTCCTACCATACTATTCGACCAAAGAATCTGTATCTGCACCAACATCCGCCCTCCCAAAACAAGGAAATACACGGAAACTAAAATCGAGCAATCAATCAAGCATCACATGGCCTCAACACAGTCTTGGGCCGCATGGCTCCTTGACTCATATGCATCATCTGTCTCGCCGGTAAACAGCCACCATGACGAGGATACAGCTTCCGAAGCTACCACCTACACCACCTCCCCAACCCACAGTCCCATGTCATCAGTTTCAAATTCGTCTGCATATGGACCTTATGTACGGACGGGCCGAGGGGGAGCTGGTAACTTTACCTGGCAGGCATCTGATCTTGCAAAGTCCCAGGCTGTGGCAGATGTGGAAGCTCAAAAGACTGGTTGCCAGCCTCCTTTAAGCGAACGGCGGAAAGCTGCTGCCACCTTGGAACATATAAATACACACGAAGCATTGCGGCTACGGCAAAGCTCAGCACAATATCTCCATGCGGGCCGAGGAGGTGCGGGTAACTACCTTTCGAGCAACGATGTCGCACAGGCAAAGCGCAGTCCCAGTCTACCGGTATCTCTCGGAACTGTGAGACCCCCGAGCCCGACCACACCGTATTCTGCCCATCCCGGACGAGGAGGAGCTGGAAACTATGCTGCTGCTGCAGATAGCACTTCGCGGAAAGAGTCAGAAAAGGAACAAGAAGAAAGGATAAAAGCTGAACAAAGGCGCGAACAGATCGTGGTTGAGGTCGATGGTATGCTCCAACCTCCTCCAGGAGCTTGGCTGGGTGGCCGACGGAAGAGTGAGGTAATGCACGATGAGGATTGAGATGCACGACAATGTAATGAATTTGGTCCAGGCCGATTCTTCACACCCTTTTCCAGAACATGGAATCTATCATTCGAAATCGAGAGTTTCAGGTGAGAGTCCTCATGACTTGAGTGCCATTTAACACACGTCGACCATTCGACATTATTGTTATGGCGGTCATCAGTTTGATAGAGCTGAGTACTACCCCTCGACATGGTGGAAAACATCGACTATTGTCGAACCGGACAAAAACAAGAACGTCACTCGACCAGGCAACGTATGTTTTCGGATTGGACACGTCTGCCATCGCAAAACTGGTGGCTATGACGATCATCCCTGCTTCTACATACATCATGACTGAAGTATGCATCCTTTTGAGCTGAAAGCCTCTTCAAACAGTCCAGCGTGCAAGCCAGGCAACACAGTTGTCAGTATATCAACTCCACCGATAATGTCTACACGAGAGCTACCCTGGTATCAAGACTACACAATGCTTGACCATGTTCGCCCCTCATCCACATAAAATTTTATTTGGCGCACGCGAGCTTTCGAAGAGACAATCAAAGCCCGGCGTTGCCAGAAATCAGCACCTCGGAGTCGACTTCGAAAAATTCTGGATCCAGAGAACGTCCTCATCGACGTCCTTTGCTGTGGGGCGCAAAATGGCTGGCCGTCATCAACATTTAATGGATGGAGGAAGACCGGGAACGTACGAAACCTAGACCGTAGACAGCTACAGATCACTACTATACCTTTGAGTAGTCTGCAATCATAATGACAGCAGAGATGAACCAAATGCCCCGAATACCTTGCTGTCTACTATCCGTGTAACATGTCGACTGTGGGGACGAATGTACTTCCTTCTAGCTTTCCAGATCCGCCATGGCAACATCGCAGATGATGGTCCTCACAGCTTATTGTTCTACTCGGTCGCGACGGATGTTTTGGTCTTTTCGCGATTTAAAGCAACCTGACATAGTCCTGGGTCATGCACCGAGACCAGAGATACATGAAATTTCAGCGACGAGGAGGCAGGCCTATCTATGCACAGCTGCAATATGATGTCACATCGAGAAAAAAGATCAAGAAATGTGGATGATGGTGCGTTTGGGTTCTGTGAGTTTGTGTTTGCGTTTTGTCTCCTGCCTCTCGAATAGAGAAAAGGCAGGACTTCGTTCTACTAGAGCAGTGAAATAGCACTTCTGGAGACAAAATCTTCCGCATCCAGGGTGCCTGCCAACAAAGATATTATGCGCATTTGGGCCGATTTACCGCTTCATGGTTTGCTGCTTTGGCCTTGGTCCTACATCGCTGACACGGCATGAAATCGTACTGTTTACCATGTCTCACCTTCGCTGGCCCCTTCGTCCCATCTGTGCTTGAGGAATTCCTCGACGTAAGTTGTCGTGGTAATTCCTGCCAGCCTCGTACTGAGGAGTGATGCAGCTTGAAAGATGGGCGGGTGCTTTAACTGAAAGCCTTGTCGAAATACTTCATGAAAGTGTTCCTGAAAGAAACAAGGGTCAGTTGAGGTTCGACATCTCGTTGAACATGTGTGCTCCAACTTACCTAGGCGGTCTCGGCATGTAATTACGCTCATATTCGGCCAACTCGTCCATATCTTTGGTGAGGTCGACCTCTTCGGGTTTCAGCCACTTGGTCTTCTTGATGAATTTCCAGCCAAAGAACAAGATCGGGAAAACTCCTATCATGGTGTAGCTGAACAAAAATGTGGGGATGTCCCAAAAGCCTGGAAGGAAGACGGAGTAGCCTCCAACGAAGGTCATGATGAACGTGCCGGTCAGAGCATAATAGGCAGCGTATGGCTGCAACCAAGCTGTGTAAGGTAGCGTATTTCGGTCAATACCCTGAACTTCTAGAGCTTTCTTGAACTTGAGGTAGGTAAATGACATCACAGAGAAGTTGATGAGTTGAGATGCAGTCACCTAACGAGGATGTCAATTATGAAATCTTTCCAAAGGTATTGAAAGAATGCAACTTACCAAGTTCACGAACCAGCCGAGGACGACTGCTGAGCTGTTGCTGACTTGCAAAAAGCTCAACAGACTGATAAGCAACACCAGGGCGACACAGTAAATGGGCACACCATTTCTCGTGCAACGCCTGAAAATCTTCGGTGCTTTGCCCTCAAGGGCAAGGCCAAACAAACTTCGGCTAGCACAATACATGTAGCTGTTACCGGCGGAGAACGCGCTTCCAAGGACCATTGCATTGACAATGTGAGGTAGGACACTGATGCGGAGGCGATTCATTGAGACCACATAAGGAGAAGCTGCAGCACCAGGTTTGCCATCATTAAAGGCAGCCTTCAATTCTGGGTCGTTATAAGGCACGAGGATTCCCACACACAATGATCCCAGGACGAAGAATGCGGTAAGACGGTAGACTACGGCTTTGTATGCACGAGGCAGAACCTGGCGCGGGTTTTCTGCCTCACCTGCTGCCATCGAGACGTAGTCAGGGCCAGCAATTGTGAAGGAGGCTTGAATCAGGCATTGCAAGAAGCCCACGAATCTGCCTGTTGAACCTTCATACCATAGCTCGGTAAATGACCCAGGGTTTTTCCAATACCGAAAGCCAAATCGATCATGTAAAGGATTACCTCCAAGCATGACGATGAAAGTGTAGATGATCAATCCGATAATCAGAAGCATTTTCCCCAGAGCTAGCCAGAATTCGGATTCTCCATACCATTTCACGGCGAAAAGGTTGATTGCGGCGTATGAAACGATACATATTGCAATGATGCCTCCAGCGGGAACAACATCGCTCCAGAAGTGGATGATGACGTTGCAAGCAACGATTTCGAACGGTACCAACATAGCCTCGAAAATGAAAAAGTTGTAGCCGGCAGCAACTCCAAAAGCATCATCAACGTAGCGACCAGCGAACCGGATGAATGGTGATGAAATCGGGAGATATGTGACCATTTCAGCCATGCAATTGGTAACGCAGAGAATGAAGGTGCACCTATAACAACAAAGCGAAGGGTCAGCCAGGACATGATATCGCCCGTTTGAGCGGGTTATAGCGTGAGGAGATTCTGATATTGAGCAATGGATCACGTTTCCTGGCTGGAGTACTGACTCAGACTTCGAATCCAGCAGGCCTAAATCGAAGTTTGCAGGCGTGAAAGAAAAGCAGGAAACCTACCAGATGGTGAAAGCCAGGAACAAGCTGCCGGGGCCGCCATTCAAGAGACCACGACCAATCTGTACATAAAGCGCGGTACCAATGGTACCACCGATGCCAATCAGCTGAATATGACGTGGCTTAAGTTTCCGATGGGTATTATCGTATCCTGTTTTTATACTCTCATCATATTGCGCATCGGCAAGTCCATAGTTCGCTTTGAGAGAGGCAACGACCGAATGTTTACGAGAGCCTCGTCGAACGGCTTCCTCGTCATCACGAGAGTGGGTACGAACTCCTCGAGCCATGGGAGTCTCATCCATCATGTGTGGGGGCATTCCTTTCTCTCCATAGAAGTGGTCATTGCCAGAGCTCGTCATTTTGGGCAATCTGGAATCTCAACTGCGCACAATTTGCAAAAGAGTCTTAGCAAGTAGGAATACAGAGAGCACATGGGCTGCGTCCCATATATAATGGTGGATCGCCACCATTTGAGCTCTGAGAGAAAAAGAGATAGCTCTCCATGAGGGTCAAGGATATTCGACTTCCTTCTGGCTAGAGCCTGACCATCACCCTTGACGGCTGGGGCAATGGGATCCATAGAGACACGGGTTGAGAATTCCTGGTACATGGAAAAGCGGTTCAAGACATCATACCAAGCCCTTGGTATGGCAAGCACTGGTCTTATCTAGAGGAAGATTTTCTTGTAGCGCAGGATAGCGAGTACGACAGGGTGGTAGATGGCACCCAAATGGCCAATACAAGCTCGTGTGGAGAGGATGGAGTGAAGTTCGTGCATCCTCGGCTTACATCGCTTGCCCACTTCTGAGGATCTTGCTTCTAGCCAGCCTTGGCTTGGGTTGCTTCAGTGGTTAGCACCACCTTGAAGAGGCAAGAGTCCACTGGGGCGGAGGGGCCTCTGGGTGGTCAGGTCCTGCCCGAGCTGCCTCAAACAGCTCACTTGAACTTACAAGTTACGAGTACCAGTCGGCTATGATAGGCATGAGCCATCCTGAGTTCTGACAAGGCGGCTCGGATCTGATCCCTGGGCCCTAGGAAAGCAGCAACATGCGCTCTCGCCGACACTCTAAACCAAGGACAAGACTTGGTGATTCTTCTTGTAGCCAAATTATGACCAGGCCTTTTGACAGTCATTGACAATCATACCTTGTTATCCATGCCGAGCCTGTAAGTGTCCTATCGTGACTACGAGTACGCACCTAAATTATCTGGCTCCTACCTACGTAGTAGTTTCCAGCTACTCATACCTCTGGACTCTGGAGCACCCATCCATGCAGCCTATTACATATTGCATGGCTGCAATTTGTTTAGTGCGACGGTCCACCAAAAACCCCCCGGCGGTCCTCACCCACGCTACCTATCACGACTTGTTGGAGCTTGCCCGCAATGAATACCATGTATACGGCTAGTGTGGCCTCTGCTCATTCAATCGTTTCTCTTCCCAATGGACGATTCTGGATATCAGGACCCCCGTATCTACGGGACCCATAGTACCTGGTCACGATTGGAAGCTTGCGGACAACCGCGGCCATCTTGCTAACTTTCATCAAATACATTTACTCTTGTTGCGATATTCTTCGCCTTCATGCCTGAGAAAAGGTTCATCTAGCTCAAGGACCCCTCGGGCTCCAGGTTCCTGAGACCCATCGTTAATTGAATCATTTCGGCATTGCTCTCGGGTCCGAGTGCAGATGCCAAGTATATGTAGTTTATGAAAGGAGCGTCCCCATGTGCTCCATGCTCGTAGTCCACCTCCGGCTTGCATAACAGCTACTCACCACACTCTCATTGTCACCTGTTGTTGTCACCTCTCGGTCGTACGCGGTCTAGAAGCCTGGGCACCGTAGATCGCATCATCACCATGCTCTCCTCTTGGTGGATTACTCAATTGGCACTTCTCATCAGCCCAACCACATCGCTTGCACGAGATATCATCTTTCCCTCGATCGACCCACTACAAGTTAATCTTGCCAGTCCACGACACCCAAGTGAGGATGATCTGTCCGAGGCCACGATCTACGCAGGTCTAACAACCTTCGCAAATCTACCCTGGCGCCACTGTCTGTCATCCGAGGATCATATCGAACAATATGATATCGCGTTTTTGGGAGCTCCATTCGACACGGCCACAACTGGACGACCGGGAACTCGGTTTGGGCCAACTGGTATCAGACTGTAAGTTTGACAAACTTTTATGGTCGAATGGTTCATCTTTGAGGCTTTTCACATGATCTGACATTCTATCACCAGCGGTTCTCGACGTATCAGTCCGTTCGCCTCCTGGAGCCCCTATGCCAAGGACAGTAGCTTTTTCGACTGGGCTCGGATCGTGGACTGTGGTGATGCACCCCTGACCTTTTTGGATAACACCGTAGCCTTGCGTCAGCTCCTGAAGGCACACCAAGCGATTTCCGGCCGAACAGCAAACGCATCGCATGTTGCCAGTGTGCCTCGCGTAATTACCCTTGGGGGTGATCACACCACAACGCTAGCGGCTCTTAGGTCCACCATCGATCACTGGGGACCTGTGAGTGTCATACATTTCGACTCTCATATTGATACTTGGGGTAAGTTGGTCGGTCACGAGATCAGGCTCGTGATGTCCCTTTTCCTTCTCACTATTTCTGATCACGAGACAAAAGATCGTGTACACTGACTATTACTCTCGTGTAGACCCGAAAATCCTTGGTGGAGGGATATCTCACTATGCAGGCTTGAATCATGGCACCTTTCTTCACATTGCGCATGAAGAAGGGCTGATCCTCAACACATCAGCCCATGCCGGGATACGTGCCCCCGTGATGAATAAGAAACATGACTGGAGGAACGACAGACGTTGTGGATTTGAGATTACTACTGCGAGAGAGATCGACAAAATCGGCGTGGCAGGAATCATCGAGAAGTTGAAGGCACGGGTTGGAGACAGCAACGTCTACATTACTGTCGACATTGATGTGCTCGACCCAGCATATGCACCCGGCACGGGCACAGCTGAAGTTGGTGGGTGGACGACCAGAGAACTCCTCAGTATCCTTGATGGCCTGGAAGGTCTGAAAGTCATTGGAGCGGATGTGGTTGAGGTTTCTCCTGCCTACGACAACGCAGGAGAGACTACAGTCCTTGCCGCAGCGGAAGTCGCTCTCTCTTTGATGGGACTGATGGTCCATACTCCTGTGAAGCCTCTCAAACAAACCGACGATGTATAGAGGCGAGAGATATATATCTATGCGACGGTAGAGGTTGGATAAGCCCATTCGAGACAGGTATCATGCTTGTCCTGTACATATCAGCCATCTGGATATCTGTGACCCGGCGAGTGACCTCGTGCTCTCGCACCAAAGTGGGCCACTAGCAGAAAATGTACATATCAGTAGATGGTCACGGGTGCGACGTTGATTGCCAGAGCTTGGGACAGTGGCCCAGTGATAGTTCTGCTGACTGATGGCGTGCATAATATTAGTCGCAAGCTATCAGTCAGTCGCTTGGACCACAGTGAGTGGCTTCCGGTCAAACTTTTGCCCCGCGGCAGACGTCCCAATGGAGCTGAGGGGCAGAAGATGCTCTTATCGATTGCGATTGCGAGCTGGACCACGTGAGTGCCCCGCACCTGCCAGACCGCGGTTTGGATCATCGCCATCATCCCAGTGGTTGTACCATCACCAGCTCGCAGCCACAGCTCTTGTTCTTTGCCCAGTCTAGATTCTCGTACCACTACACCCAAGAGCTAGAGTCAACAAGGAGAAATCCCCTTTCCTAACACAGTTCAAAGAGTATGTAATCAAGTCCCCTGCTCATCACTTCATGGTCACTGGGGCTGTGCAACACACCTTGTCAACCCATTGGCATCTGCCTCTTCCAGCCTTTCCACTGTCTTGTGTGATTGTGATCTCCATTCTCCGGCTCTATTTCCGTGATCGCTTCACACGAGCAAAACCACTATACGTGACAGGAGTCGAATATTCTTTCTTACCTCTTTCTAGTGACCGACAGCAATCGAGGTTTGTCACGACAGTGTCTATCTACTCTTCATTATGGCGGACCCAACCTCACCCAGTCCCTACTCAGAGAACAAGCGGTTCGAACCCAAGACGAAAGTTGAGCTGCAGGCTCCCAAAGATGATCTGATTTCACTAGAAGAGTTGGCCGCTCATGATGGTAAGGAACATTCTCATCAGCCACAACGAGCTCAATGTTCAAATCCGATGGAGATTGACATGTGTCGCAACTTCAGGCTCGAATCCGGACAAACCAGCATACGTCGCGATCAAGGGCACCATTTTCGATGTTTCGAAGAACTCTGCATATGCGCAGGGCGGATCGTATCAGGGTAAGAGTTTCTCAAACCAAGCAGATCTTCCATTGTCACCAATGGATTGAAACATGGCTCTTTCAAATCTTGAAACTTCATCTCATTGACACCTCTGTGCGCGCAGTCTTCGCCGGAAAAGATCCATCCCGCGCCCTTGCGACGTCGAGCCTGAAACCCGAAGACTGTGTCCCGGAGTGGGATGACCTCGACGACAAACATAAGACTGTGCTGGACGAATGGTATACGTTCTTCAGCAAGCGGTATAACGTTGTGGGCAAGGTCAGTCCTCCTCAATTGCAGAAGCTGTAAGAAACGAGTTGGAGCTGTTGTGTGTGCTGTCCCCGACCTGTCCACCCGAGATGGCGGTCGTCAGGGAGAATCGGGTGATCTTCATGCTGTGGAGATGCTAGAGAGTGTGCGGTTGTCTTTGCATTGACTGACATGAAGTCCATCTTCGACGAATGCTAATATTGTGTCTGCTCTACTCTATTAGGTTGAAGGAGCTCACAACACGGGAAAAGACTGATCCATCAAACTGGGAACTTATCATTTGCACATGGTAGCATTCAGTAATGTTGAGAATCCGACTATATCTAAAGAGATGGATGAACATTGCTCGACACTCGGAGAGTAAGGAGACACATCAATCGCTGTGAAGGAAACTGATACCATTTCAAAATGAAAGCCGAGCATGTTCTACATGCTTGTCGGTTCACTAAGCTGCACGAACCAAATTTATAGCACCACTTATTTGCATTCATACCCTTCAACCCTTTCGCACCTTTCTTGCCTGCCTTTTCTTTGCAATGATGCGATTACGTTTGGCCAGGCGATTCTTGTCCTCAGACTCGGAAGCCTCGGCAGTCTTCTCAGGCGCCTTAGTGGTTTCATCATTCGGACCGCGCTTGCGTTTCCTACCTTTCTCTCCCTTGTCGTCCCCAGGCGCGCGCGCCTGTTGTCTGCCCTTGAATTTACCTTCTCTGGGCCCTTTGTCAGGGTGTTCCCGGACTCTCTGCTCGCGCTCATTTCGCCTCTGCACGACTTGGGCATTCTCAATGGCGAACTCGACAATCAATCGCTTGCCTCGTTCACCCGCGCCCTTGACTGAGTGGCCATTGAGCCATCGTAGACCAGCCAGCGCGTTGCGGTGACTGACATACTCGATGAACCCGTAGCCTCGACTCCGACCCGCGCCGTCACTGACTTTGCTGCCTTCTTTGTCTTCGAAGACGACCTTGGCTTGCCTCACAATACCCTTGCCCTGCTGTTTGCGCTTCTTGTCGGCGTCTCGCATCTCTGCGCCACCACGGTTTAATTCTTCCTTGTTCAGCGGCTCTCGGATCCCGGCCTTGACGTCCTTGGCAAACCCGACGACCGCTTCACGCGCGAGAGCCTTCAGTTCTTTGCTTGCAATATTCCGCGGCACGTTGCGAATGCTCAGTCTGGTCAAACTCAGGCACAAGTTGGGATTCGTCTTGAGCAGACGCTGACGTTGCCGCACACTACTCTCGCGGATGTCCATCTCCGCCTTCCCCAGCTGTTCTGCAAGCTTGGTGCCCCGGCCAACTGATCCTTCTGACAACAGGTACAAACGTCGCTTATCCCGGTCCCGTATGTCTCGTTTGTCGCTCGCTTCGGTGGCGCGCCGTTCGGCGTTCTCTCGACTCAATGCTCTTGTAACGTTCAGCACTCGTCCTTCTAGTGTGTACTTCCCAGATGGGTCGCTGGCTTCATTCTGTAGGACTGAGTGCTTCAACATCTCGCCCTTGCGTTTCTTGTCTTTGCTGTTGGTGTCGGGAGTGGTGGTGAGCTCGTGTTTCGGTGCTTCCTTGACGCAAGATTTGGCATCCTCGACGTTGAAGAAGCAGACGAAGCCTGTGCCTTTGGATCGTTCGGTCTCTGGGTCATAGACCACACGGGCATAGCGGACTGGACCGAAAGTGGAGAAATGTTCCTTGAGAATCTCATCATCCGTAGTGAAGGGTACATTGCGGATGAATATTGTGGTGTCATTGCTCTTTTTCTGCTCTTCTTCTTCCGCTTCCTCATCAGCCGAGTCCGAGCCCAGATCAGTTTCATCGTCTTCATCGTCTTCATCCGAGAGGTCTTCCGAGCCAGCCTGGACTTCCTCGTCGATGTCCACTCCTCCAGCTGAGCCCGTGTCTGACACATCAGCTGCAATACCAGGCTGTGTAGCCTTCTCGTCTTCAGCCACGTCTGCACCTGAGGTAGGCTCTGCTTGCTGCTGCTGCTGTTGCTGTTCCCAAGTCTCCTTGTCCACAGCCCAGTCGACAGCAAGTGTGCGGCCATCCACCTCCTTCCCATTGACACCCGCCAAAGCCTTCTCGGCATTCTTCTTACCCCTCAAAACGACAATCCCAAACCCATACTGCACGCGTGGCCCCTTCTGAGGCACCACCGCATGTTTGACCTTGCCATAACTCCGAAAGAGCAGCGAGAGATCCTCGGCGGTCTTGATACTCCATGGCAGATTTCTGACGATCAACCTAGGCGCCTGCGTTTCCTTCCTGTCCTGCTCTCTTTTCGCTCGCAGTTGCACACCGGTGGTGTTGGGCCCACTCTTCTTCCCACCGCCAGGACCGGGAGTCACTCCAGTGCCAATCTCATCTGCATCTCGGTGTCTCGACTGGGCCAGCTCGACTTTGATCTTCCGCCCGTCGAGCACCGAGTTGTTCAACTGCTGGATCGCGGCTTGCGCATCATCAGCGTCTGCGAATGTCACGAATCCAAAGCCCTTGGAGATCTTCGTCTGCGGGTCAACGACGACGGTGGCGTGCTTCAGAGGAAACGACTCGGAGAAGTATTCGGTCAGGCGTTCCGTCGTGACTGTGGCAGGTAGTGAGCGGACGAATAGTGAACGTCGTTGATCTGGCTTGGTCGAATGTTCTGCTTCGGTTGGCGTGGTGGCGGTGGTGGTTTCAGGTGCAGCATCGACGGCTGTAAGGGCTTCATAATTACCAGCAGACAGCTTCCGCCTTTTGTTGTCGGGACTCATGGCTATTTTGGTGGCCTTTCTCTGGACCAAGACTGATTGACGGTGGACTATCACTTGCCCATGAAATTTTTCCTGAAGGTCGAGGAAAGAGCCTGAGGCTGCGGAAACAATTTTCTCCAACTCCGCCTTCTCCAATGTCTTGGCGGCACTAGCACTGCCGGTGCATTGAACTTCAACGACTTCAAGTTGCGGTTTATGATCTGTTGCTCATGGAATGGAATGCACGCTTGAAGTTGATCTACGTTATTGACTACATCGGAACGGGCCATAAAACTCTTTCGAAATACCGTTTATGACAGGTTGTGGAGAAGTAGGTAGATTAATAGCGTCGAAGCTAAACTACAATGCGAAGCAGAAGGGGCTCGCAGGTGAGGCCCGGTACCATAGGTACCTAGCTAGTACAGCAATCTGCCACCAGCCCAAATACAATAGCATCACCTCTGTTGTTCATTCCCTGAAACTGAAAGCACTTCTTGTAGAGATTGCAGGCATTCGTCACCATAATATGATGGTGCACACTGAATCATTCACCCCATTCGTGCGCCCCTTGGACATGAAAGCACCCAACCTCATTCTTCATCATTTTCCGTTTCGGCTTCCGTCCTTAACTCGTATGCTAAATCGTAGCACTCGGCGAGAAGATCGTTGACACTTCCCTGGCCTTCGGGAATGTCTTTGCCAATTTGGAATTTCCCATCAACTCTCATGTTGTCAATCGAGTTCAACTTCATACTGTAGGGATAAAGTTCGCGAGGGTTGGACACTCCACCTGCCTTCTTGACCTCGACTAAACATCTGCGCAAGGTCAGAAGTTGGTTGTAGATGGGAAGTAGAGCTTCCGAAACAGGTTCTGAGGCGATTAACAGTTGATATATGTATGCGTAGCCTCGTCGGATGAGATACAAAAGTGTCTGTTTCAAGGTTTTAGCCATAGGTCGTCGGTTAAAGGCCAGTCAACTTACTCTCTGAGCATGTAAATCAGCAGGACGTCCTTCAGCATCGAAGAAATTGCCATCCCGGCGGGAGTCATCGATCCTGTCGAGTTTCCTCTGCCACATATAAAGATCGGTTTCACGGAGAGACCAAGCCTGGGTCATAGTCAAGCGGTCCAGCTGATTTCGAATTTCGATCAGTTGGTCGTAAGTGTCCTGAAATCGTTCATCGATTTTGCCTTTCCTGTTCGTTGATTAGCACAAATGGCCGTAGATTCTCAACGATCAACGTACTTTTGCTCCACAATGTCCGTGAAAGCGAGGCACCTGTGCAGGAGGGGCACCACAAGATCCTGCCCAGATGATGTATTTCCGGCTTCATCTGGCAACTGTCCGTTTTTCATGCTTGTCTCCAACTGGACCAGTTGATCCCGAAGTTCATGAAGATCTTTCACACTGTACTGTTTCTTCGTCAGCTTCACACATAGCTTGCCTGGAGGAATGCTCCTACCTTGCTGCGCGTATTCAAGGCCGCGATCGCACGCAGAATGGAAACGAGTTTTTCCCAAGTGGGAACCATCTCTGGAGACAGGACAGACAAGAAAGACCTCATCTCTTCAAGGAGCTTCTGGCAGATTTCCAAACGATATTGTATCCTAGTGAGCAGGTGGTGGGAGTAAACTTCCTTTCCACGCTCTAACGTAGCCTCCATCTTGGCCAGAGAGTGTTCCAGGCTGCCCAGGTCTTTCTTGCTGTAGAAAGCAGCTTCTTTGAGGTGATGGCACAGGCGCATTATAGTACCGGTCATGGAGTACAGCGCAGGGGCTTCATTATTTCGACCAATAGCCATGAAAAAGAGAGAGATGAGTTGGAGCGAGTCATCGAGAACGGTATCGACCCGGTTCTGCACCAGATGTTCGGCGCCTCGTGCTTCGTTGAGGGCGGAGACCTGGTCTATGACCTGCTCGTAAAGAGGGAGGACATCGGAGGACTTGACGTAAGTGCTTTTGTCTTGTTTCAAAAGAAGGAGCTTGTCTCTGAGCAACAACAATTTATCCAAGATGGGCTTCTCTTGAGGGCCAACTGGCGCGTTTGTAATGGGAGAATCAGCCATAACGAAGGCCGACCATGAAGAGGGGTTGACTTTGGGACAATCGCAACCGTTGATCTGGGATATGACCTGTACGTGCGCAGGCTCAGTCTCAGGCTCGAATGATGTATGAAGATGTTGTATAGGGTGTACGACCGAACAAAATATGGAAGTAAAACCCAGAGATGAAGTACTATTGTTTTGTTGGTGGCGGAGATAGTGGTCAACTCGGATGTTCGGTTGTGCCCCAGACCAAAGGAAAACGTAGGTGAACTTGGAAGGTGGGATAGCCGTGCCTTGCCCCGCGCAAACCAATTCGGGTGATTGCCAGTGTGAGGAGGCAATTCGAACCTCACGTAAATTAGTCATTCTGAGTTAACTACCTCAGGCTACGAGTAGGTAATCACCACCTCGACCAGCCAAATGCTACTTAACTAGATAAATAACTAGTTAGTGCTTAATTGTGGCCAGCTAGGTGCCTATTTCTTAGGTGCTGTACCATGGTTGTAGGTCGTAGAAATGCCCTATCCTCCGTTCAGCTTATCGCCCCTTTGCCGCCTGCGATCTGGCTCTCAGGCAGAGGCAAGATCGCCACGGGTCAATTGCCATGCATTTCAATTGAAATTCTCCTCGATATTGCTCCATGTTGCTTTCTGATTACGAATTGGCAGCAGTCCCTCCATATTAGTCACCACAAACTCCGCTTTCTCGACAATCCCTCCAAGCACTGTACATGAGCAAGACCATACTTTGTCCCTCACTCGTCTGCTCTGCAGGTTCTTTGCTGGGAATGTGTGACACATCGGCTACAGGGCTCACATTTCCCAGGCTGTCAACGTGAGACAAGACTGCTTTGCGAATTGTGTTTGCCCAACCCAGAAACTCAGAAGTGGCAAACGTATCGGGTAGCAGTACAGCCAGTCGATACACAGCGGATGCCATCAGGGCCGTTCCAGCGGCCTCTCCGTAGGCCCACGGCGCAGACGCACTCGAGCGACCATCTAAGTAGTTCTTGAGGAGACCCGATCCTTCGTCACGCGCCTGATGCATTGCACATTTGATCATTTTGATGAGGATATCGACAAGTATTTGGGTACTGTCTTGAGAGAACTCTTCGTAATTGACGTTCCGCCGGTCGATTTCCGTAGGCTTCCACTTCAGTAGGGTTGCTAGGACTCTGGTGATGCCTGCCACCGCCCACGCATTACTGGTCAACCATACATTATCATCAGAGCAACAGACTCCTCGAGGCAGCTGTGCTGGCCGGGAAGCAATATGCCTCCATAATCCAATGCACACGCTTCCATCCTCGAGTGTGATATGCGTGCCCAACACTTCATCATGAAGCCGACATTGACGCACAGCTTCGTCCAGAATTTGGAAATCTTGAGTTGCAACTGCAAAGGCGGCAAGGAATGGAGGCACCATATACACAAAATCACCCCACAATTCTGAAGGTTCATCGCGGTGCGATATTGCCGAATGCGTATCATTGATCGTAAATCTCGTGGCGCGCCCCAGCAGATATTGCGCTTGTCGACGTGCTGCCGCAAAATATGTAGCATCGTTTGTCCCAATCAAGAGGGCTGCGCAGCCCAAGGACGCTGGATCTGCGGGAGAACCTATGAAATCGTGAGTAATGTCGCCCCGGATCCATCTATAGAACCTGCTTCCAGACCGGAAGGAGTAATCGATTCTAACCCAACTATTTCTTACCTTCTCCATCCATCAAAAGGTCACTGTTGTTAGTCTGGATCACAGTTTTGGCGTACTGTAGACCGTGGACCATCGAAGGATCATGGACCAGTGGAAGTTCGGCATGAGGGAATGGCTCCGATCCAAACACCGTCAAGGGAGGATTGTAAAGCTCCAGCATGGCCTGTACTAATGTGCCGTATTCCCAAGATCTTGAAGTCAGTGTCATGGCCCTTTTCAAAACCTTTTCGGTATTGAACTCGTGATCTGGAGCCTTGTGAGTTAGGTAACGATGCAGCCCCAAGGCTGCAATGAATATCAAGCTCGAACCAATTCGCAACATCATTGTTGTCCCTGCGAGAACTATCTCGACGTCTCCTAGGGGTTCCGTCCTTGTTATGATTTCAAATTCGAGATTTGATCGATCATAGTTCTTACACTTGAAGTTGATCGTTATTGATGACGTTAGTCGGCCAAACCCCGGCAGACTCGAGTCAGAACAGGGAGGAATAGTTGACTGTGGCGATATGCAGGGTGAAATCTATATGAAACTTGCTGCGAAAGCCGCATATCACGAAACTCAAGGGACATGCATACCGTCCAAGGTCTGGCAAGCTGTGGGCATTGTCATCGATGAGGACCAGTCAATAGACATAACGATTGGTTCGATTGCCGTAGGAATGAATTTCCGCTGATGTCGCTAAGCCTCTACAGGGGCTCATCTGTACAAGAGAAGTCCGCTGAAAGGAACCTTGTGATGAAAACTTCAATACTATTTAGCTTGAGATTATGCTAAGTCTCGATCTCTGCCTGATGAAGATGGCCCATTGATGGGGAGCTGAAATTGGTTCGAAGCAAACGAAACAAACGGAGCACACCTTGGCCGAGATATTTAACTAATTGACAAACACGCGGAGCTTAGCTGGGGGTGGACGCAGAAGATCTGTTCGCGTATCTTCCACATCCGCTTGGCTGCGATCTTCAGGCCATGGCAGATCCGCAACCGGAAGGCTGTGGCGCTGGTGGGGCGACCCTGCCTAAATCTTCGTGTGAAGGACACCTATCAAGCCCCAATAGGCCCTGTAGGAAGAAGAGCCGCCTTACTGTAGGCCCTCAACTCAAAAACAAACATCCCGGCTTTCCTCCTGATGGAGAACCACCTACGTCAGTCACTGCATGAAAGAGACGGGCCCTCTCAGCACCGCAGCTATGGTCTATCGTTCCTGTTTCTGGGGCTTTTCGCTCTTTGCCCATCGTCTTGCAGAGACACGAATCCTTGCAACGACTGAAATATTAGCATCAAGATCGACCTCGACGCTTCTATCATTAGTCGTACCCACTATCAGATCTACAATCAAACATCCCACCTTCACATACTCGATTGACATTCTGCTGAGACGGGTTTCATGTGATGAGATAAAGCCAACGATCATGTCGTACAAGCTCTCATGATAGGCATAGTCGGTAAGGATGGACAGCCAGTCTTCCTTTTCCTCACCGCAGAAGGATCGACTCCTTCTTGAGGAGTTGGGTATTTCGGCCACCAATGACCGAAATGGGGATGAGCGATGGACTATTTCTCTTGACTTGGGTGCAGGTATTAGCCAGAGTGCAGTTTTCGACCATGCAAGTCGCCGTTGGAAACTTGAACAACTACCAGAAATTATAGCACCACCTACTATATCACAATCTCTTCTTCAAAATAAGAGTACGCATCCGAAATTGACCAAGAGCCGCGAAAGCACTGTGGGCAGATCTTGGACAGATTTTCTTCCACAGAATGAAAACGTGGACTGGTTTCTAAATAGCGTCGACTGGTCATTAACAGAACTGGGCCCTTTGGAAGGATGGCCTGTCACACTTCAGGCACTTGTCAGCCTGATCATGGCTGACAGTAACCCGGCAGTTGTCTACTGGGGTCCCAGCTTGTCCTCTTGTTTCAACCTGAGAGCTTATCAAGACGTCTCCCAAAGGTTCAAGAAGAGCTCAGGAATCCAAGGGGTTCCTTTCAAAGAATGCTGGAAAGAGGTCTGGCCTGACGTCGAAGCGCTTTATAATGCCATGCGGACTTCCACTCAAGGTTCAGAAGTCATGCAAATGGCAGTATTTCCACAACAGGCTAATGGGCGTCTTGAGGAAACGTTCTGGATGGGCTGTATGTTGCCAATAATTGGTGAATTCGGAAGTGCGTCAGGCTTCTACAACCGAGCTGTTGACACGACCAGAGAAACCGTGAATAATCGCAGGTCAAGTACACTTTATTCCCTTGCCTCGCCTTCTAGAGACAAAGGTGATACCATATGGAAGCATATTTTTCGGTCTTTACGTGAGAACGAGTACGACTTTCCCATGGCTTTTGCCTACTCGGCTGATGACGAGCTTGTCACATGTAAATTGACTCTTCAGCAGTCCTTCGGTCTACCACCTGATGGCCACCAGCTGGTACCAAATGAGGTCGACATTTTTGAAGGTTTTATGGGCTTTCAACCGCTTTATCGAAAGGTTAGAGATTTACACGAGGTTTTAGTCCTCCACAAGGCTGATGGATCAATGTCATCGGATCTGTTGAAGGGCTTTGAGTGGGGCGGCTATGGTGAAGAACCAGATGGGATCGTCGTGATGCCAGTTTCAGTGAGCAGCAGGCTGCTAGGCATTGTGGTCTTTGGTATTAATCCTCGAAGGCCATTTGGCGCGGAAGATCAAGCTTTTATCAACACTCTGTGTCGCCAGGTCTCTGCTACTGTTGCATTTGCCATTGATCACAAAGAGGCACAAGAGCGTGCTCAACGGCTGACGTTGGAACTGGCTGAAAATGAACGGCATATTCGAGAGGTTGCTGAGAATGGAGCTGTTGGGATGATACGTGTGACTCCGGAAGGTACGTCCTGCTAACCCTAAGCCATGAGTTTGTTACCATGCTAAGTCAGGTACGTAGGTAACGTCCTGTGGGCAAACAGTCAGTATTACAAAATTACAGGTCACTCGGCCGACGATCATTATTCGCAGTCATTCATCGACGTTGTTCATCCTGAGGATAGAGCCGCTGCCGAGGCCTTCTGGTTGAAATTGGTCAACAATCATGAGTCTGCGGACAGTGAATTCCGATTGACTCGCAAATGGGAACCACCAGTAACTACCGGGAGAGCTTCAAATGAAGAGGATCATGAGTGTTGGATTATTGCAAATGCGTTCCCTGTGCTCGAGGACGGTGTTCTTAAGAGCATCTCAGCATGCGTGACTGAAGTCAGTGAGATCAAGTGGACTCAAAGAGTACACAGTCAATTAGCTGCGGAAGCAACAAAGGCACGCAAGTTACAAGAAGCCTTCATCGACCTTGTGTCCCATGAAATGAGAAATCCCTTGTCGGCTATTACCCAACTCGCCGACGACATTGCGAGTTCCTTGGATACCTGGAGCCCGCCTAACCGAACGAGCGAGCGGGCTACTCGATTACTCAACGAAAATGTTGAAAGTGGTAAAACAATACTACTCTGCGCCGCACATCAGAAACGAATCATTGACGATGTGCTAACACTATCCAAGCTCGATTCTCAGTTACTATCCATAACACCTGTGGTCACACAGCCCTGTGGGGTCGTTGATTCTGCCCTCAGAATGTTCCAAGCAGAGTTTGCTTCGAGCGGGATTACAATTGAGAATACATTTGAGCAAGCTTATGATGACTATGGAATAGACTGGGTCTTGCTTGATCCAGCCCGACTTACCCAAATATTGATCAATCTGATTACAAACGCGATCAAATTCACTAAGCGCGAATCCAGGCGTCTCGTCACGATCAGACAATCGGTGTTTATCGACGATAGACCGCCGTCTTTGGATGGACTCGTATGGTTTCCTTCCGATAAGGAAACCCAGGATATTACCAACGCTCCAGAATGGGGTAATGGTGAGCAAGTCAATCTCTTATTCATGGTGTCCGACACCGGAAAGGGTCTCCAGCAGGAGGAAATGATGCGTTTGTTCCATCGCTTCCAACAAGCCACAAAGAAGACACACATCAAATACGGAGGATCTGGCCTAGGCCTTTTCATCTCGCGAGAATTAACAGAGATCATGGGTGGTGAAATTGGTGTTATCTCAGCGCCAGGAAAGGGCAGTACTTTTGCATTCTATATCAAAGCACGGCGTGCAGTACCACCGGATGACCGTGATCAGATCATTTGCCAATCAGAATCTCGTGCTAGCTCACGCCGTGCGTCTGAACCTCTTGACAAGATCAACTGGATATCCAGGCAGCTGAGCAACACAGTCATCACCCCACCCCGACTTTCTGTGCTGCTTGTCGAGGACAACATTATCAACGCTCAGGTCTTGATGAAGCAACTCGAGCGGGCGGGCTGTGTCGTCTATATCGCCAACCATGGCCTAGAGGCCTTGGATTTCCTTACGAATTGCAAGGTTTGGCATCAACCAGCCGAAGACTCGCCTCTAATCGAGGTCGATTGTATCTTGATGGATGTCGAGATGCCTGTCCTCGATGGCCTGACATGCACACGAAGAATCCGCGCACTTGAGGTTCAGGGGTCATTGCGTCAGCGTATCAATATCATTGCCATCACCGCCAACGCACGTGCTGAGCAGATCGATGATGCGTTTGCTGCTGGGGTCGATGGAATTCTACCGAAGCCTTTCAGGGTTCTTGACGTGCTTTCCAAGGTGGAAGAGCTCAAGCCGCGGAAGTCTATCTCTTCTTAAATTCTTAAAACGTACTTGCCTTCTCGTTCTTTATGATTTTTAGATTCCAAATGTACCAAGCTACGATCTAGTTACAGACGGAGTATGCTATTTGAGGAACTCAAAGTCTGAGAACCCAATGTCCGTCTTCTCCTGATACCAACGGCTACGAGGCTTAGATTAAGTGTAATAATGTATAGCCACGCACGAGATCCGAAAGGGTTGAACTCCCCTAGTCGAGCGTAGTCATTGCTTGAACTACGAGGTCTTCTTTTTCATGGATTTCCTCTCGGTTGCGACTGAACCAATAATGGTAAGTATTCCCAAAGCCAAAGGTATGTACAGCGTCTGTGACACTGCATTGCTGTACCCGGAAAGCACATTTTTCAGATTTGCACTGCCGATGTCATGTCGAAGGTCGGAAAGTCCAGAATGGCCAACCGCAGTGACATTTGCACCAGGAGCATGCTGTTGGATCTCCTCCACCAGACGGTTCTGAAAAAGTGTCGCTGAGGCACAAGTCCAAAGGGCAGAGCCCATTCCTCCCCCAAAGCCAACGACGGCGGTTCCAATCGAGACATCTTTCGGCGACAGACTTGTCTGCACGATGAGGATGGGAGTCTGCATGCCAAACCCTATTGCAGCGCCGAGAAATCCAAGTAGTGCGGCAACTTTGGCGGAGCTCTCGTCAAGATTGATGGTTGTGAGTATGCCAGAGGCAACGGGCGCTAATATGCTGGTTGCGAACATAAACGCTAATAAATCCAGTAAGTAAGGCAGAAGGAATATGAATTGACATGAAGTAAACTCACGGAAGTAGTATCCGATTTTGCTGATTCCCATGCCTGCGGCTAAGCCGGCAAGCCCCAGTCCTGCAATCATGGGCAAGCCCAACAGTCCAGAAGAAGTTGGAGATAGACCTTTCACTCCTTGGAAGTAGATGGCAATGTATGACTCTGTCACAGCCAAGATTCCATTGCAGCAGCTAGAAAACCAAAGAGCGGCCAGAATGCTCCGTTGTTTCACTATCCTCGTTGGTAGCGTGGCTGCCTCGCCTCGACGATGTTGAGCGTAGCCAAAGACAGTAAACAGCACTCCGAACAGAACGAGAAGCAAAATAATCCGCCAGTTGTTCCATCCATACTTGATACCTCCCCATTGAAGAGCCATCAGGAAACAAGTAATTGCAGGAACGATGAGAAGTGTTCCCAAAGGATCCAGCCGATTGAGTTTCTCTTTCCAAGGCAAGTTGTTGTCAGGGTTGCCAACAGGGTCGGAAAATCCGTACCACGTCAAGAGTATGCAGAGCACGCCCAGCGGGAGATTGATCCCAAAGCAGGCTCTCCAGTTGAAGGCATCGATCAACACTCCACCGATCATCGGTGCAGAGACGAGACCAAGGGATGAGAAGACCATGACCGAGCTCGTCACCAGTGGTTGTTTCGCCAGGGGGAAGCAATGTCGTAAGATGGTGACACTTCCAGTATTAAAAGCACTGGATCCCAGACCCGCAATGGCACGACCAAGGATAAACATCTTGGAGTTTGCGGCAACGGTGCAGAGCAGGGAGCCAAGTTCGAACGTGATGATCCCGAACATGAAAAGGGGTTTGGACGAGTATAGAGTATACGCCTTTCCGAAGCTGTGGCAATGGTTTTAGCTTCCTGAAATACCAATCTAATGGGGCAGAACTGACAAGAAAATGAAGGCACTACTAGTCATCATACTATATCCAAGCATCAGCTCTTGTCCAGAAGTCGGAATGTCCATCTACATACTAGGCCGCTGCATATCAGCCAATGTCATTGACTGTCTTGAATTGGTCTGTGAGGCTTGGTATCTGTTTGACAAGTCAGACGGGTTAATGGTGGAATTCTGTCTCCCAAAGACCACTCACAGCCACAGTAACTATGGTAAGATCCTGGTGTTGTTGGATTAGTGACGTTGATTTCAATCGGCACGTCCGAGAGACTGTAGACCCACCAAGCCATGTAGGAAGAATGTAATGCAGAGGCAAAGTATAGTCAGCCAGAGCTTGGCACCTGTTGGGTAGTTGATATTATCTTCTGCATCTCTGGCAGATTCTGGTTGTTCAATCTGCAATTGTTCTTGCGGTCGGCCGGGTATAACAACTGTCTCACTCTGATGGCCTAGTATCGAATCACCATCTGTACGGTTGCTTGATGTGGCCATGCTGGAAGGTTGAATAAAATATCACAAGCGGGAAGAAATGACGACGAAATCTCGAAATATTCTCTGGACCTTATAATGTCTGGATATTGGGGCATCTCGGTGCTGCCTGAATGATCGATAACCGTCTCCTATGTCACCCCGCATGCTTGACGCTGATCATTAGACAACTTGGGAATAAGTTGCACGACTAAAAGACCACACGGTTGAGTTTCATCTAGGCATCTGCCATAATTGCTTTTGACGTAGAGGACTTAGATTTCGATATCATGCAACAAGAGAAAGTGATCAAGATACAAAATGGCTGCCACCGTGCGAGGATAAAAAGACTCTAGTTGGAGCGACTTCAGGGGTAAATCCCAAGAAGCCTGAGGCTAGATTTACAGAAGAAATGCCTACGTCATAGCATGCATAGCCATGGATTTGTGACTTTCTGGTCTTTCTGGGATGCCACTTTGTCCAAAATTCCTCACTAATGAGGATATGTGCAAGTCATGGACATGAAAGCTGACGTGCAGATAATATCGTGCCTGCCTAGCCACTTAAGAGACTTCAAGCCCTTGTTGAAACTCCGGAAGTGCTTGATCCAATATCCCAATACTGCATAGCGTCCTCCTACGAAGATGTCGTCTACGTAAGTTTCAGGCGAACCTTCTACCATACTACTTAGCCGCTTCGAATGCGGATTTGAATGAGGTGATATACTTGAGAGGATGTCCGATCGAATATCGCTGCTATATCAAGTGGACACGAACATCACGTCCGCAGGACTTCCACAAACTCAGCTTGGGAGGTTGGAAGACGGACATTTGAATATAGATCATTCATATGTTTGTCCTGGTTTGCCAAGAACCCCGAAGAACGACGCCCATTGTTGCAGTCATAGAAAAGCGCGCAGGTCTGTACCACTTGAACATCCATCACGAAAACGCGAAGATCATCTTGCGAGAACGCAGATCGTCAATGCAGGAGATCCTGATCATGGGACGCCTTGGGTGGTGGAGCCTTGCTGAATTACCTAAAACATACGTGAAGAATTTGTTCCGTGGCCGCCTTTGGTCTGCATCAATACCAAGGATGGAACGCCTCTCTGCATTTTGAACACATCTTTATCGGGGTGGGTCAATCTCAATGAACCGATACGCAATATGGTACGGAGCAATTGATATCACGTTTATGGCCATCAGAGCTTGACCGTGACAAATATGTCCAGAATGAATAGTATATCAACACCGCAAGAGCCATGACAGATTATGGGACAAGCAAAACCATCAACTACTCTACTCTACTCCTTAGCACGACTTCCTGACAAAAGCAAGAAGAGAAGATGAAGTTCCAGATTTTCCTCTCAGCATTCGCGCTCTCCACCCTCGGTCATTCGACTCCAATTGACCTTGCTCCACGGCAAGCTTGCACTCCTTACACACTCTTCTGCAAGAACTCGCAAACGGTCTCCTTTTGCAATCCTTCGGGCGGATCTATCGACGTTATTTCCTGCTTGGGTGCGCAAAAATGCAGCATCGTGCCACTCGGCAGTGGCGGCCAAACTGCAATTTGCGTTGACCAGTCGGTCTGGTCAGTGTGGGAGTCTTTCCGGCTTGACATGAAGCGCTAATTACTACATTTAGATCCGTCGATGAGCTCAATCCATGGACCATGTCAAAGGCCAGGAACAGATGATAGAAGACCGGAGGGAATGCGCCGTGTCACATGGTCTCAGATTGTGGTAGGCATTGTGATCAAGATTATGAACTGATCCGCCCCGCTGCAAACGACAGGCAATTATCTCTAAGTAAATAGTAGCAATGTCTGAATTCATGTCGACCCGAAAAGCGTCGGCCAATCACTCCTTAATTGACTCATCACCACAAATAAATCCCCTTCTTCACTGTAGGTCTCATTGCCACTTAGTCCCCACGTCTCATTCTGCCATGATTCGGAAAATGACATGAAGTGGCCTGTGAGCTCGGTCTCATTGTATTCGGCACGTGGGGTGGTCGTGATGTAATCGGTGAATGCCAGCCACCGAGGAAGATAGTAGGATGATACCAGCCCACTCCAAACCTTGGAGGCATAGTCGTTGATCTCCCCAGTAGGGCCCCAGAGAGTCAGCTGATTTCGAGCATTGTACTCGTAGTACGATGTGAGGTCGGTATCGTTTGCCCAAGCACGTGCGTCTGCGATCCATGTGGACAGGCGGAAGTGGCCGTTCGTTGCTAACACGGCGTCGAGTGATAGTAATATGCCGGATAGCGTTGAGCTGTATGTGGACAGCATGTCTGTCTCGTTGTTGGAGGTGGCTTGAGACCCATTGGTGGCATTGTAGCTTGATACAAAGTCGAAATATGCTTGTGTGAATGCATTACTCAATACCTGGCGTGAAATATCCACATAATCATACTTGTATGCAGGATTGTCCCATAATGCTGGTGTTTCTTCGGAGGCTTGATAAAAAAGCGACCAGGCCATGGATAACACCGACGGGTCGTAGTACACCGTGGTACCATGGCGCCCGGTTTTGTTGTAAATTCCATTGATCTTAGGCGAAAGCTCCAGGACAGACTTCTGGACACCTGGGATAAAGGTGGTATTGGTGCTGTTGTAAACTGTAGTCCGCATCTGATCCCAAGCACTGTACAGGGCTTGAGGGATCGTGCCAATCCCCGTCCCTGAATTATACCGACTGGAGACCCAATCATGGAAGTAGATATCGGTATCGATGGGTTCCTCTGACCAAGCCTGGTCGAGAAGCAAATCATACACGATTTGATTGCCTTCCTGTCCTTCCATAGACAGCCCAAATCCAACCAATGAACTCGAGTTCTGAAGTGCTTGGATCGGATCTATTGTCAGGTTCATTATTTGCCCGTACAAACCAAGATTACCTCCGTAATTATGTAGTTGACACCAAATCCAGGGCTTTCCATAATATGAGTTGGTTCGCTGCCATTGGGGGCTTGACTCGGAGAAGAGGTCCAAAATGAGCATATCTTCGTTTGGAGCGCCACCAAGGTATGCTTCAATCCGCTCATTTGTCCAGAAGTCGACATTGCTGTGGAACAGCCAGGCTTGCATTACCCATATTGATTCAGGATCCGCAGCCTTCAATGATGCCCAAGTATTTTGTGTCAGGTTTCTGAGAAAATCGAGATCTCCAGAGGATGGGTCGTTCTCGTTATATTGATCTAGTGTGTATATGTGAGTCACGTTGCCGTACGCGTCCTGTTGCTTCGATATGAAACTCTTTTGGAGCTGGGTGAACAGTTCTGGATTCTCTGAGGGATTGAGAAAAGTGTCGTTGGTGTACCGTGGTGAGAAATCCTCCCATTGCGATCCGATCAGAACTGATGCATTTGGATACACCCGATCGATAGCCCTTGGCACAAATCCGGTGAAGGCTGGAAGGATGGGAGTCATTCCAAGCTCGACCATCCGAGCGACAATCTTCTTGTTTAGCTCAAACTGTTCATCAATCCAAGACATTGGCAATTGACCACCCCAGTCTCCTTGAATATTACCGAATCGGTTCCAAGCTTGAAATGGCGGTCCACTGAGAAAGTCGAATATCTCAGTGTCATTGAAGCCTGCATCACTGAACGTCTCAAAGAGAAGCTTTTCTTGTCCCACCCACGCCAGCGGGAGATTGATACCATGCAGAGCCATCCAATCGAGTTGGAGTTCCCAATCATCCCAAGTCCAGAAGGCGGACGTATAAGAGAAGGTGACTGTACCATGTTATCAGCAAATAGATGGAGAGTTGGGCCGATCATACCTGTGTTGAAATGGTATCGATATGGGACAATACTGGACCCTGCTATGGGGTTTGTGATGTTCGGCAGTGTCTGTGGTATGAGGTGAAGGCGACTTCCAATATACCAGTATATGTCCACATTTGCTTGTTCTGTCAAGTATCTTCGAAGACTGGGCGTGGATTATCAGCAGAATCCGCAATGCTTCTGTATCAGTACTTCGATCCACTTACCCGACAGCGAGTGCTGATATTGAATTGCCTGCCACGAGAATCTTGCCATTCGAAGTTGACGAAATGTGGTAATCGTCATTCTCGGTGTCATTTTTTTGACCGATCAGTTGGAACTCGAAGCCACTCGCGTGGTTTGGTATCAAACGTTGCACAAGACTATTGATTCCGTCTGTTCCAGCCTGGTGAGTAGGTACGGTGAATACAAGGAGAAGGGCGAGGGCGAAGAAAGTAAATGGGGCCATCTTGGGGCTCTACAGCATTAATGGCACTCAAGCGACGTTAACCAAAGCATGAAGGTAGAGGTCACTTTTTTAATACCTTACTATATGTCATGGGTAAGTTGGCGAGTACCGGGAGACGAGCAGAGCCACAAGAACAGTCTCGGCTTTCAACGTTGCATTGAGTAACCTGCAAGGCACGAATTGTAACCATTCCAATGGACCAACACGATAGCGGCACGATGCCTTGCGAATAATCCAACCGTGTGCGGGGAGACGTTGAATAGCCTCTGTCGATCACTCCAAGTTACTGGAGCTTGAAGTTATGTCGGTGGGTGGCATTGAGAAAGATGTAACCGATCCAGTCAGGCCCGTCGATCGGAGCATGATGCTATCCATATCTCCGTCCCAATACTGAGGGATCCCGGAATACTGATCTCGGTATGCTAGAGAGTAAAGAACCTGGGGCTTGACTTGTTAACATACACTCCTATGGTCCACAAGGAGCGCTCAGGAGTTCGTTGGAAGTCCAGACACAGGCACGCAGAGGTAGTGAAGGACGGCAATATCCGATCTACGTCAGTGGCGTTCTCCGGGTCGTCCTTCAATCCAGAAGTATTCAATCCAAGTGTCTACCTACCTAGGTAGGTAGGCAGCCAAGTGCGGTACCTAGCGAGCCATTGCCACTGGAGTTGGTATCACGTAGCAGTCATGTATGTTCTCGATTCTACGTGAGATCTGCACTGGGTCTTGAAGCTCCTAGAATGCTTGTCATGTCGTGGTACTTTGTTTAACAGTTGAATGGAACGCGTAGACCTTCATGGCTATCATACCTGTCCCACAGAAATATCCATTTCCAGGATTCTCTGCTGAGTACAACTCTTCCTAGCAGATATCATCACATCGTAACAGGCCACCCTCAGCCTTGTCCAACTGGTTCATGAAATTCCACCCAAATGTTCAGATTCCCTCACAGAAAAACACCCCGAAAGTCACTCACACGAACGGAAAAAAAGGTGCCCAACTACCTAGGTGATTATCTGCCTTTGAAGTGCGTTTGGTGGTCTTGCTGCTGAGGGCCGATCATAGTCCTGCTCTTATGATTTGGTCGTTGAGCCAATCAAATCATCCGAGCTTCAGCCTCGCTTGAAGTCAAGACCCTCACAAGGTTCCAGTGCCAGTAAGAGTGACTCAATCTCAAGGACCAGAATTTTAGTTTGGCGTGACGAGATCGATGCACGGATTTGTTTGGAGGGGTTGCTGCTCATGCTGCAGTCGCTGTCCGCCACTAATGGAATTTCAACCTGTTGTTTAAGGTCCTCATTTTTTGCCCAGCGATGTTCTTGTGAAACCTCCTATTTTGCTAAAATAAGTCAAGGTGAGTCCCCCTCCCTCGAATGCCACCTTCTTCCAAACCTTTCAGAGCCGCTTTTGCAAACAAGGGCACCAAGAATATATTCTCTTCGAATACTGGCCATATTGCCGACCTGCCCCCAGGATTGGAGATAGTTTCGAAAAAGTCACACATACTTCGGACATGGAAATCTGATCTGTATCCTGGTCCTCAACATATCCTTTTCTGTGGCGTCGATAGCTTTCGGAAGCTTTTCGGTCTTCTGTTATTTTTGCCATCCGCAGAGCAAAAAGCATTGATTTGACTCTGATGGTAGGGTATCCGGGTACCCATTCGAAGAAAGCCACATACCAGGACGAATACGGCCACTTGGAGGGCTCCTAGAGATCCGATGAAAATGAAAAAAGAAGGATGAAGTTCTGAGAAAAGAATACCTCGAGCTACCTTGACTCATTGCGCAGGTCAAGTTCTCCCTACGTCCTGGCTTGAGACTATCACAGTGTCTCTCGACAAAAGCCTTTCGTCTGGTGATGATGTCGTTGAGACCAGAGTCTGAGTTTCAAGAGATTGTGTTGTGGCATGCAGGCAGAGGATGTCTTCGAACATACGACCCTGCTTCGACAATTCAATGGAATCTATCAGATGGATTACTAGAGCGAAACAACTTAGATCACTGACGGGTTAGCGGTGAGTCGATTGTTGAGAAGACCGCGTACAGATAAATCGCGGGGCGACGCAAACACTGAGCGAGTCCTTGTCAGCTGTTTCAAGCAAGGTGAGAATCTGTAGTCAGATCTGCAACTTACCTGCCAGGAATGGGGAACCGCTCACAAGTTCTATGAGCAACAGGTCTACAGTAAGGGAGTGGAAGGCTTTGACGGTATTACTGATTGTTTCTATCTAGCCATCTGACTACGTTCGAAGGACTTGGGGAAGTCCACTGACAGCGAACGTTGTTTGGTAGGTCCACTTCTGCCGGCAAGCCGTCCAAAAACAATCTTGTCTATGCAGTAATACAGTTGATCCATCATTCCTTCCAGGAAAACTTGTAAGAGGGAATGATGTTTTCGTCAAGACATTTAGTGCTATCGATATGTTAGCAAGGACTTGCGTGTTTTACAGAAAGATCCCATACGGTGCAGCAGGAGCATCCGCTGCAATCACCTGAACCGTGCTTGCATGTGCTGCAGTGAGGATCCATTGCGAGTAATTTGTTTGTTTGTTTGATTTGATTGAGGTGGCGTAGACGAAGCTGTTGTTACTGACTGATGATAAGACTCGAAGTTTGAGAGTGATGATGGGGAGGTCAGAACGAAAAGAGTTGGTTGTTTGAGATCTTTTATAACCACTCGCTCACACCCTTTGCTTCAGGAGAGCTTTGAGGTATGAGAAATACTACGGCGAGCCAACGCATCCCACGCAATAAGCAAAATGCAAAAGCTGATTCGAAGGGCATATCTTGAAGCTTCAGGCCTCATTGGCTTCCAGTACTTACCATTGCGTAATACCAGAGAGTGGTGTGTGACGGCTGTGACCGAGGGCCCGTTCCACAGTGGAAGGATCACAAGTTCACAACGGGCTTTTCTAACGCGGAGATCTCTGCCGGTTCAAGTTATATCAATTCAAGTAGCCACTGTGAAGGATACCTTAGCTGTCTCCAATTTTCGGACACTCTTGTTTGGTCTGAGCTATCCGACCGTGCATTTCAAGGTTGGTCCAGGTCTTGGGTGTAGGTTCAAGACGTCAAATGCACGGCACGATGTAATGGGATTGGCTCGTTCAGGTGTGATAAGAGTAGAAGCTCTCACAGGAGCGTGGGAGCTCTCTTGGGCAGCAGGATAATAACTCTGGGGTGGCGTGGCACCACCTGGGTGCACATGTGGGAGGTACTGCAGAGGTCCGACCCTTTTGATTTGCCTTCTGCCGTGAAACCTGAAGGAACACAGAGAACGGGATCCACAGAGTAATTTGTCGACGTAGTCTGGTCGCACTATTGTCCACTGACCGTGGGGAACAATGAGCAGGGCTTGAAAAGCAGGTGATGCTGGATCAGGCCAGAGCTCAACCATGCCGGGTGCCACGATAGCACAAGTAGGTTAGGTAAACTTTACATTGTACCTAGGGCGTGATAGACTGAACGCAGCGATCGATTCTGCTGCTTCCTTCCATAACCCTGACTTAGGCTTAACGTGAGATTCATCGAACAGTCCTTCTTGACCAGAAAGTCTTCGTTTCACCCATTGATGTTCTCGTATCCCCGCGTATTAGCAACGGCAGATGCTGCCTGCAGTCAGTAGTAACTAGCACTCAAGGCTGACGAGCTTGAAGGAACATACAGGCAGACCCAGAAAGACCGACTAGACCAGCGACAGTGGATTTCAAAGGCCACGATTCACGGGTTGATGGGCGTCCACACCACATATTCCTGAATGACTTACATACGTAGACCGTAGACGGCTTCAGCTTCTCGGATCATCTACAGAAGACGTTGGTGTTGGTCTGCTTGCACCGTGGCCATTCTCTGCTTAGCCTAGCTAACTCAGGTTGAATGTGTTGGCTGCTCAGGGCTGTGTTTGATTGTACCTGTACCTTCCACTGGCCAGAAATATCGCTTGCTAATGAAACTGCTTGTTTGCAAGACATGAAACGTTTGCTATGAAGAGGCGTGATCATGATGAAGAGAATCAAGCCAAGATCATGTTGACTTCGTACCTTGGTAGGTAATGATGGTGGCTACGAGTAAGTTGTAACTCGGATATTGAGCCAGGGGTAGGGAGGGCTCCGCTTAAAGCAGCGAGCTTTTTGTCACTTTTCGATGATTGCCAAGGCTTCACACGAATTTGGACACCTCTCCCGGTGGCCGGTTCAATGCGCAGGGAGGACATCCACAGCGTGCTTTGCCCTGAGATATTCTATACCGTGTCTTTTGGTACTCTTTGACATTTCAAACCGCCTCACCGATACTATTGGAACGCGAACATCATAAGACTTTCCCGGAAAGAACGACTGCTTAAACAATGTGGTGAATGCCCTCAATTGCCCGCTGTCGTCCACGAACTCGTTCCCTTCGTCTCACGACGCCCTGATCTTGTCCCCTTCACCCCGCAAGACTTGCAGCCATGGCTAGTTCCCTCGACAGTTCCTACAGCCTGGTCCATTTGGACAACACGGCAGACCAGCCAAGTCAGCAAGATCTCAAAACCCAACTCGAGAAGGGCACCGATGAAACCAAACTCGACACCATGCGCCGTATCCTGACAATAATGCTCAGCGGTGACCCAATGCCCAATCTTCTCATGCATATCATCCGATTCGTCATGCCGTCAAAAAGCAAGCCTCTCAAGAAACTTCTGTACTTCTATTACGAAATTTGTCCGAAATTGGATGCGAGCGGAAAGTTGAAGCAAGAGATGATATTGGTCTGGTAAGTGTGCAGATACCTCATCACCAACTGGCGGCACTGACAAGCCCAAGTAACGGCATTCGGAATGACCTTCAACATCCTAACGAATTCGTCCGGGGAAATACCCTTCGCTTCCTCTCAAAACTCCGCGAGCCTGAGTTGATCGAGCCCCTACTGTCTGCTGCGCAGACCTGTCTAGACCACAGACATGCCTATGTTAGGAAAAACGCTGTTTGGGCCCTCGCTTCAGTCTACCAGCATGCACAACATCTTATTCCAGATGCTCCAGAAATGCTCTTTGCATTTCTCGCTGCCGAGAGCGATACCACATGCAAGCGCAATGCTTTTGGGGCTCTAATGACTATCAGCCATGAGAAAGCTCTTGAATACTTGACGGGGGTTCTTGACGGAGTTCCAAATGCCGATGAACTATTACAACTGGTCGAGCTAGAATTCATCAGAAAAGACGCCGTACAGAATCAACAGAACAAGGCGCGATATCTGCGGCTTATCTTTGATCTGCTCGAAGCGAACGCCAGCACTGTCGTCTATGAGGCCGCGACATCCTTAACAGCTCTTACTAGCAATCCAGTTGCGGTCAAGTCTGCTGCCGGAAAGTTGATTGAATTGAGCATCAAAGAAGCAGACAACAATGTGAAGCTGATCGTGCTCGAGAGAGTAGATCAATTGAGACGACGGAACCAAGGTGTGCTCGATGACCTCACTATGGAAATCCTTCGCGTTCTTTCCAGCCCAGATCTTGATGTTCGCCGAAAGGCATTGTCTATTGCACTGGAAATGGTGTCCAGCAAAAACGTCCAAGAAATTGTGATGCTCTTGAAGAAAGAACTCAGTAAAACAGTTGTGGAACAGTATGAAAAGAATTCAGAATACCGGCAACTCCTCATACAATCCATTCACCAATGTGCTATCAAGTTCTCGGAAATCGCCGCTAGCGTTGTGGATGTTTTGATGGATTTCATCGCCGACTTCAACAACAGCTCCGCCGTCGATGTCATTTCCTTTGTCAAGGAGGTGGTGGAAAAATTCCCCAAGCTCAGATCTTCAATCGTGGAAAAACTCGTCTCAACTCTTGGGGAGGTGCGAGCTGGAAAGGTCTATCGGGGTTCCTTGTGGGTTATTGGCGAGTACTCTTTACAGGAGAATGATATCAAAGAAGCCTGGAAACGAATTAGAGCAAGTCTTGGAGAGATTCCTATTCTTGCATCCGAGCAAAGGCTGCTTGACGAACAGGCCAACGAGGATACCGAATCCAAGGAACAAGTCAATGGCAACTCAAATAAGCCAACTACAAGCAGCTCGAGGAAAGTACTCGCAGATGGAACATATGCCACTGAGACAGCATTGACCAGCGATTCGGCTGCCAAAGCTCGACTCGAAGCAGTCAAAGCAGCACAGAAACCTCCGTTGCGACAGCTCATCCTGGATGGTGACTACTACCTCAGTACTGTCCTTTCTTCAACACTCACAAAACTTGTGATGAGACATTCGGAAATATCATCTGATCAAGCCCGCACGAATGCCCTAAGAGCGGAAGCAATGTTGATCATGATCTCGATAATTCGTGTTGGTCAGTCACAATTTGTCAAAGCACCTATAGATGAAGATTCTGTCGATCGGATCATGTCTTGTGTGCGCGCTCTCGCCGAGTTTACTGAACGCAAAGAACTGGAAACATCTTTCTTGGACGATACACGAAAGGCTTTCCGAGCTATGGTACAAGCTGAAGAAAAGAAACGTGCTGCCAAAGAAGCAGTGGAGAAAGCGAAGACTGCAGTTCAGGTCGAAGACGTCTTCACAATCCGGCAATTGACGAAGAAGAATGCTGGCGATGGCGCCGACGAGATGGGCCTCGATCTGGAAAAAGCCACTGGAGGCGATGCGTCAATCGAAGATCTATCGTCGAAGCTGAGCCGAGTGGTTCAGCTTACTGGGTTCTCTGACCCTGTATATGCAGAAGCCCATGTCAAAGTCCACCAATTCGACATAATCCTGGATGTGTTATTGGTCAATCAGACAAACGAGACACTACAAAATTTGTCAGTCGAGTTTGCAACTCTTGGTGACTTGAAAGTTGTTGAGCGGCCCACCACTCACAATTTAGGTCCCCAAGACTTCCTCAACGTTCAATCCACAATCAAGGTCTCAAGTACCGATACTGGAGTCATCTTTGGAAATGTCGTCTACGACTCTCCATCAGGCACAGATACACGTGTGGTTATCCTCAATGATGTTCATGCTGATATTATGGACTATATTCAACCCGCCACCTGCTCAGAGTCGGCATTCCGCACGATGTGGACAGAGTTTGAATGGGAGAACAAAGTCAACATCAATAGCAAGAGCACAACAAAGACATTGAGGGAATTCTTGGATCAATTAATGAAGAGCACCAACATGACATGTCTAACACCTGACGCAGGCCTCAAAGGCGACTGCCAATTTCTCAGCGCCAATCTCTACGCTAGGAGTGTATTTGGTATGTTGTACTTCTATCAAGTGGAAATGTCGTAAGTTCTAACCAAATGTGTTTTAGGTGAGGATGCTCTCGCGAACCTGAGTATCGAAAAGACAGCCGACGACTCAGTCATCGGATTTATCAGAATCAGATCCAGGTCACAAGGATTGGCACTTAGTCTCGGATCACTTAAGGGGTTGAAAGCGGGCACTTATTAAAAGCCATAAATGGGGTTGGCTCGGATAAATACTTCAGAACAGAGCACGGTGTGTTTGAATCGGTGCCAAGGACACCGTCTCCTGATAGATACAGCTTAGCCACGACGAGTTACTTCCATCACACGAGTCAAATGTGAACATGAGAGCAGGTCGGACATGGACATGGAAGAGCAAGCATGCACATGATGCATATGAGATCAGTTCCTCCTTTTACTTCTCCGAGCATACGCGCCTTCGCCCCTGTAGACTATCACAGATCCCACGTCCCTACCATGCTCACCGGATGGCTCTTCTGTGTGTGAGCGGGGAGAAGGGAGGAGTGACTTCAGATGACTCTGAATCCCCCGCGTTGAAAACATGTAGGCAGTCCAATAGTCGCTTGATCTGTATCTACTTTCTCCGCCTCTGAACCACTAAGTAACCCAATACCGCTTGCTTGCTTCTCACTCGCCATGTCACACACAGGCTACGCGGGAGTGCGTCTGACATAAGCAAGGCTGCCACGCCCCTATTTTGATCCCAATTCGGGAGCATTGCTCGAGCACCACACGCAGCAAAGCGCAGTGCACTGAGGTTTCGACAAACTCGATCACTACACGGTACCGTTGCTACTGAGAGTAGTTGGTACTTGGTGTCGAATGACGTTCACTCCGCACGAGATGTTGTAGTGTAATTTATGCATTTAATTTGGGCCGGCTGTAAGGATACTTAGTACCTAGGTCATAGTTGTTGGTTCTAGACTTGGCCCCTGATCAGTGCTACAATTGTGCACTGGAGCGTGGCACATTGATACCGTTCCAAACGACACTGATATTGCCTCCACCACTCCCTCCAGACCAGCTGACGGCCACGTCGAGCTTCTCACGAGGCCACAACGTCACGTAATTGTCGCTCCAATACGCGGTTTCCACTTCGGTATCATCCTCAGCCAGCGCCAAGCGGATAAACACAGCTGGGATGTCTGAATTGTTCTCCAGGGTGACCACCTTGCCTGTGCTATCGGTCCCAGAGCTATTCGAGCTTCCTGCACTGCCTGTGGTGACGGTGACGCTCGCGTTGTCCATTGTGAATAGGGATGTTAAATTGGCGAACTCCACGACTGGAGTGTGGTACCAGCTTGAGTTGGTCCAGTTCATCACGTCGTTCTGTACAGGAAGCCAATAGACGTTTCGACTCAGAGTGATGTTGTTCTCGTCCGCCAATTCCAATTTCAACAATGCGACATCTTCTAAAGAATCGAGTCCGTCGACTTGGGAGAGTTCCGAGCTGGCGTTTGGTATGGCGTCCAGGGTATTAGAATCTGTTGTTATGTTGGTGCCGTTCAGGCTAATCAAATCAATGGACACGGTTCTTGTGCCGTTAGATTTGAGAGAATTGCTTGTCACCCAAACTGAGCCGTATTCATAATCATAAATGACATGCTCGGTACGAGTAGCCACTTTGACACCGTAGTAGCTGCCCATGGGTTGCTCGTAGTAGTCAAACAATTGCCAGTGGAGATTCGGCCAAGCACCCTGCAGCATCCAGTATATCAGGCCTGTGCTCGGCCTCTCGTTGCCCTTGTATGCCGAATATGCTTCAAATTGAGCTCTTGTTGCTTCATAGTCGGAGATTTGCGCCTTCAGAAGATAGTCCTCAAGACTTGTAGGTTCGCCATAGCGATTGTACAAACCACCATTGTATATTGATCGATCATAGAAGCTTGACTGATTGGTAGACATGTGGTAGAGACCCATGTCTGGAGCTGTCCAGAGATCCTCCAAATCCTGGTCCGAGAGAAATTTTCTCAGGCCGCCCATCTCAGGAGTTCCAACTCCGGCTCCAAGCTCAGATCCAAATCCAAAAGCGGCTCCAAGGTCATCGCCGTACCAATAATTTGGTGGTACCCAATCATATGGACCATCCATCTTCATTCCTGAAGGCCCAAGAAGCGCTGGGTAGCTTCGCTTAGCAGCGGACGCTATGATCGGATTCGGCCAGTCGAGCTTGTCCAGTGCATTCACGTATATCTTGACAGCTTTGTCATCTGGCCAGAAATCCGAGCCGACAAGAAATGCGAGCATTGAAGGGTGCGACTGCATCATCGCTGCTTCGTGAAGCATTGAAGCATTGGCCGTCGAATAATCTGCATCATCCCACAAGACTCCATCGGCTTCGTCGTTGTATGTCCACCCCTCCCATTTGTCGCAGCACTCCCAACCGGCCATGATCATTAGTCCCATCTCATCAGCCAGTTCATACATTTCAGGATGTTCTTGTTTACCTTCCAACCGGATCGTGTTCAGACCCATGTCGAGCACACGCTGAAACTGTGATTGCGTTCGGGCAGCATCAAATCGATAGAAAACATCAGAAGTGTAGCCTGCACCAAGGACGAGGAACGGATAGCCGTTTACAATAAACGCTGTGTCGTTGTGTGAATTGACATAGGATGAGACATGCCGGATGCCGAACTTGAGAGGCACAGCGATGTCTGAAATTTTACCCGCGATCGCTGCATTGACAGACACGGTGTAAAGAGGTTGAGAACCCCAAGCGGCTGGCCACCAGACCTGAGGCTGGGCTAAATCAGAGCTGATCGAGATTGTCTTAATCTGCCCAGGCGATAAGCTGACAACTTGTGAGATGGCGACCGCCTCTGACCCATCGGGACCATTTATGATTGCTGTGACTGTGGTATTGACAGGCTGAGCACCGTTGTTGGACACGTCGGTTCGCACGGTGACCAGTACCGTGTTCTTCCAGGTGTACTCAAAGTCTGTCTTGATACGGGACGCTGATAAAGACACCTGATCTGATTGAGAAATCTCAACATATCTCCAGACGCCGGTACCATTATCTGGTGGGTACGGATTCCAATCTACGTATCCCATAGCAAAGTCCCGTAGATAGTTGGTCGGGTACGCAACAATGAGAATGGCATTGCTTCCTTCCGACAATGCCGTCGAAATCTCGTAGCGCTTGCCGCCATAGGCTCCCACTTGTGTCTCATTTGAAGCTATCAATTTTCCATTGATATAGATATCTGCACGTGAAGTGATACCATGTGTCTGTAAAAAGTAATGCTGGCCTTGCTGTGGCGAGAGAGAGAACTCCTCTCTGTAGAACCAGGGAACCTGGAATTCAGAATAATCAACGGCTGTCTCGAGGTTATCAGAGAAGAAAAGAAACGAGTCGTTATAAATGCTGTTCTTAAGCAGACCAGCGAAGACAGATCCACGAGCCTCAACGCGGTACCAAGAGGCGGTGTCAACGCCAACATTGGACAGGTTGCCCCAATCATCAGTGACGCTTTTGCTTGACCTCATGTACCATCCTGGAAGCACAGCTTGATCACCAGCTGCGTTCAAGATATTGGTCGAATTTGAAGCAGCTGCACTCAAGGCAGTCGTGAGGGTAAGTGTTAGGACAATAGCAAAAATAGAAAGGTGTCCCATCGTGCTGGGTTTTTGTGACTGCACTTGGGGTTTGGCCAGCTTTCCATTTCGTAAGGTACTCCGATCATGTACCACATTATATCTGAGTTGATGCCGTTGCACCCAACACCATTATCCCAAAGCAGATCACAATACCACCTTGCCAGAAAGCGGGGAGAGGGGAGTGTTAGATGCTACCTTGCCAATCAAGCCTACCTTGGGCGGACAAAGCCGTTGCTTTGGTGAGCTTTTACAGGATTGGGTTTTGATCTAACCATCTCTATGCATTCAGTCATAACACATTCTCACCGACTAGAGCGTGATATGGCATTGCTAGAGTAACCTGAGTGGGAAGATATGATGAGAAGCTCTTATCGGTGGAATGGCCCGAAAGTCAAACATGTTCCTCGCCACTTTAGGACTAGTGAAGAGATCGAACAACGTCAGATTTCGGACCTGAGTTTGAGCTTTAGCGATCGTTCTATCATGATAACAACCATGGACTCGCTGTCTGACTAGTATGAGGTTGATTGCACATCAATGGACTGGTCGAGATTATGTCTCATTTGGCAGTAACAACCCAACCTCCGTCAACGACCGCCCCCTGGCTGCTGTTCTTACCACCCTTCTTCCCGCCCCAGATCAAGAAAGAATCCCTCCCTTGATCCGCCCAGACGTCGCTCCCAAAGTCATACAGTCCTGGTGGCCATTCGCTGAGAGTGTCTTTCGTCTCCTGCTTTTCCTCTGCTATTTTCTTTTGCTGATCAGCCACCAGTTCACACTTGGCCCAGGTGTGCCTTCCGGATTTCCAGGAGCTGTCAGGATCCACAGGAAGTGCATCCCGAATCTTATCTTTCACGCTTGCTGCAGTATTGCTTTCGGCATCAATCTGGAATGTCCAGAAATCATCATGAGGTCCTGTCATACTGTCTCTGCCCATGAAATATATCAGATATTCTCGTCCAGAACCTGTGGTGATAGGAACAGTGCCGCTCGAGACTCTGGGTAATGGTAATGAGACTGGTTGATTGGTGGTAGGGGCGGATGATGTGCCCTGAGACTCTCCATCCGTTACTTCTGTCCCAAAATTGACCACCTCCCAGCAAACGCCATCTTTGAGAGCCACACTGATCTGCGATCCAGTGCCCGCTGAATTAGCTTTGTTGAGGTCAAGGTACATGACCCTGCCGAATCCATCTCCAAGTCTCCAGAGTCTGTCATTCCTGTAAACTATCCTTCCTTCACCAGCGATCTCTAATGGACCAGGGTCCGGTATGTCTGGTAGTTTGGCCCAAGCTCGAGTCCCAATATCAAATGCCCAGGTATCGCGCAGTGTTTCACCAGCTTCCGAACCTGTGCTCCGGCCACCATGGATGAAGATAGTTCCGTGAGCATCAAGTGTCGGACCGCCTGGTAGGGAATTTGCGGGTGGTAATGGAGAGACCGTTGCGGAATGATTTGTCCGTGGTGGAGGTATACCATCAACACAGCTCGAAATATCAGCTTCCAGAACACTGTAGCCATTGGTCAACGTGTCGAAGACGACGAACTTCTCGAGGGAATGTGTAGATCCGCCTGTGGCCACACTCTCACCACCAGTAATAAACAATTTATCATCAATGGCAGTAGAGGAGTGGCCTACTCTGCAGAAAATTTCGTCCTGGGAGATCTGTTCATCACTAGGCTGAGGCTTCTCTGCCAATGGACGATCCAGCACCCTATACTCTGGTCTCACAACCTGAAAGTCCTGAGGATTCAAAGTGCCTTCTCCAGCCGTCGACGACGCAACCGGCAGCGTTAATGCAGCTATAGCAGCTTCCCGGCCATTGTCACCAACCCCTCCAATGACATATGCTTTCCCCCTGACGATATTGACCGTATGACCCGATCTGGCGAGCTCCCGCCCCTTTGCAGGAGAACGAATCTTTCGAAAACTCAAATGTAGCGGTGCCGTCGACCTTGCTACCGCAACTGCGCCAACAGCGGCGCCCTCGACCACCGTTTCCACGGCATAGAATGCTGCGACCGCTTCGGCCATATCCGTGCTACCAGATGATTTATGGTGGGCTTTTCTCCTTCAAGTGATAGTTCTGACTCGTCGAGAATCAAGTGAAGTGCTTTCTCTCCTCAAGTAGACAACGCCCTGCGAAAGCGGCAATGTGTACAGGTAAACATTTAACACGTGGTTGCTTCGATATCCTTCTTCCAAGCAACTCCATCTACGGGCTTGACCTATTCACCCACTATTGGCACCGTCGTCATATGATGTCATGCGGGAAAGACGTGACATGCACCTCGCCATGGATGACGCGTGGGCCAAAATCACATGTGCGAGCCTCTGTTCTTGTTGAGTATATGGAAAAATGGCATAGATGAGCAGCGAGACGGAAGCCAATATCATCTGGAAAGACGTCGCTGATGCCTCACTAGTCAGAACTTTAGTGTGGACTGTTGTTACTGGCATCCCAGCCTTGGACGGTAATCCATTTATTTGACTAGATTACATAGTAGGCCATAAACAATGTCATGCTGCTCAAGTACTCCTGGATAGTATGTTTTCACAAGGTGCTTTACCCAAAAGTTTTGTCCAAGGCGCGTGGCTGTGTTGTATCCTCCGTGCTTGTTAGATAAACAAACCCAACCAAAGAAGAGGAAAAAGTTCCCGCCCAACATGTTATGTACAGAGTTCTGGACTCAACAAGACGGAATAATCCATGCTTGTGCCGTAGGTCGTAGCCCGTAGAAACCGAAGTGAAGAAGCCGAATAATCTTCGAGAATCTGCGTAGTGCAGAGGATATCACAAGACGACTCCAAGAATACCGACCATGAAGCTCACCATCAGCGACGCGCCCACGAACAGGCCGACCCTCGCATCGCCGACAAGCGCAGCCGCACCGCTCTCCGGCGCCAATTTTCCGACATCACTACCACCGCTGACGGCAGCACACGTCGCCGTCTCACAGGCATAGCCACTGGGACAGCAGCCACCGTTTACAGAGGGAGCGCAGGTCGCCCAGCCCTGTGCACAGGAGCCGGTGAGCAGGGACGCCGGAGCCGTGATGCCGGAGCCGGTGGGCGCGACGATCGTGACGCCGTTGGAGTTGACGAGGGTGGTGCTGGCGCTCGTCGGGCAGGATGTCGAGCCGCAGTCTCGTCCGACCTGGCAACATCCGCCTTGGTAGTATGCGGAGCACGCGTAGAAGCCTGTGGGGCAGCCTACGATCTCTGTGGTGGATGATGAGGTAGACCTGGAGCCAGGCACGGTGGTGGTGGTTTCAGTCGTTGTTGTCTCGGTGGTTGGACGGACGGGTGGTGCTGCTGAGCCTGTTGTCGTCGTGGCGGGACAGTTCGCTGAACCGCAGTCTCGATCTGTAGGACAGCACCCGCCGCCTTGCGAGGCAGGGCAGGAGCGGTAGCCTGAGGAGCAGGTGAGTGGCTGGTTGGTGGGAGAGCTGGTCACGGTGATGGTGCGGGTCACGGTTGCGATTTCGGGTGGGAGTGTAGAGGTTGATGTTGGTGTGGAGGTACTGCTGGAGGTCGTTCTGGTCGTCGAGGTCGTCGGGGAGGACGGAGTGACTGTGGTATAGCTTGTGACGGTCGTCGTGGAGGGGCCTGGGGCTGGTACCAGGGTTGCTGTGTTCGTTTGCACACATCCGACTTCGAAGCACGCGTATCCTGGAATGCAACAGCCTCCGCCCGGGTTATTGGGACATTCTGTATACCCTTGAGAACAAGCACCAAGGGATCCTGTGCAAGTCTGGCCATTTGGACAGCAACCGACATCACCCAGTCCAGTGTCTTGCACGATTATACATGTTGACCCGGTCCCACAGCAACTGTTTGGTCGGTTGATGGAGGTGCAGGCTGAAGTGCCAGAAGGACAATTGAAGTCGCGCTTTTCGAAGAGATGCCAACCAGGTAATCGAGCGAGTAGCCTCGGTCTCTGGTGGTGGTCCGTGGGTGCATCGTGCACTCTGACAGCGGGATCGAACGATGTCCAAGAAGATAAATATGTGAAGTTGTCCCAGCTGGGAATTTCAGACGAGTTTTCTTCTCTATCTTCTTCGTCTCCCTGCGTTTCGTGTTCCTCGGGTTCAAAATGCCAGTAGTCGAGGTAGAACTTCTCGCCGGGATCTCCAGTCATTTTCCTCACACCCTTGACAGGACTTTGTAACAGCCGTTGCTGGATGTGTAGATCGCGCTTGATCATCTTCTCGTCTTCAGGGTAGTACTTCACGTCGGGCGGAAGATTGTACGGCCATTGGGATTGGGAGGCGGACGCGACGGAAGGCAGGAGGGCATGAGTGAGGAAGAACACTAATGATGGAGGAAGAGCTGCTAGATGCAGCCAGGGAGCCATTGGAGCGAAGAATCACAGTCTTCGGAGAGGGAGCTGGCCTATGTAACGGTCGCGATGGAGGAAGAGAGAAATCTCAAGTCACACTGGTAGTGAACGATAACCGTCGAGCAAGGTGCCGATTCCTGGGGTGGATTTGGACAAATCGTGGAATCAAGGTACGTGAATATTGGAATGAAACAGATGAAAAGGTCTTACATTTGATTGAATCCTAGAGACAGCCCATCATTTCTCGGCCGCAAAGTTGGCCGCAGTGAAGCCAAACGTTGGCAATAAGATGGCTGGGATGCCAGTAGCAGCGAGTCCTGCAACCAGTTTTATCTCGGGTGACCACTCGGCCTCCTCCAACTTTCAACCTTGCGGTGCACTCGACGTGCGATAATAACACAAATACTCGCCTATTCCAAAGTCCAGATTGGGTTGACAGTTTGTTCAATGACCGATTCTCATCAAGTGTAGTATTGACATGGCATCACAAACTATAAACGCATTATTCTACTTCCAACAGTGCACAATCAAGAGAATTCCTCAACTAAAGCTACCTGTCCTCAGTGCCGTTCCAGGCCACCTCGTTGTCCAGCTGAGGTCTTGCTTCTTGTTTGCTTCTTCATCTGTCAGTCTGGTTGAATAGTCCATTACAGTCATTCTGTCAATCAACGGCAACTTTCTAGCCCTTTGCCCATTCTTCTCACGAGCAATATCTCTCACTAGGTTCGCCTCCGTCCACTCGCACGCTCGCTCTTGAGCGTGATCCCACAGAACAAAAGAAATATTCATTGAGAAACAACACGGTTGAAGTGGTGATTCCTTCCCCGTCCTGAATATTAATGGCGACAACAGAATGCCGGACCGATAAGTGGCTTGTTGCAATACACTCATGACTCCGTGCGATAAATAAATATGACAGAGTTGCAGATCAATATTTTCCAGTTCGATCAATCAAGATGACCGGCGAGTGATGAATCTGCTCAATAAGTCTCGCTTCCACTCTCATTGCACTTTTGGCAAGGGTCCAGTTCCCTGCTGAGCTGCTCCCTGGCCTGACGAGACCGGGAATTTCGCCAGTGTTGCAGCATTTGAGCAAAAAAAAAGAATTACAAATGAAATAGTGTTGTCCAAAATAAGAAGTTTCCTTTTCTTTCCCGAGGTGAGCAAAAGGACAACGTGATTGCGTCACCTAATCGAGGAAACCAGTTCGAAGGGGAGATGATCAAGAAAACAGCCTCCACAGCTATCTGTGAAAGTATCATGTACCAGAGTAAGGATTGTCCACCAAACCGAGCCAGCTTAGCCCATGCGGCTCAAGGTCATAAAGTCGTTCATCGATGGAGTAGTGTCATGATGGAATAGAGCCAGAAACGCCATAATAGAAATCCAGTGACTGGATTTTCAGTCCCAAGGAGTGGTGAGTGCCGTGCATCCTCATGTGTAGTGGTGAGAAAGAATGGCATATTGAATGTCCGGCACTCATGTGGTCCTCCCAATTCAGAGGTTCAATAGGTTTGACCATCCTATGCTGAACGGCGTGGTCAAACTCCAATTATCGTCATATTATTACATGGATCCAAGACTGAGCAATGCCTCGATGGCAGCTCGTTCTTGGGAATTATTAACGCCAGCGCCGGTGGGAAGGGAAAAGTTGGGGTGTCGTTGATGATTGACAGGCATTGCGGGAGCCGGAGCTGTTCGTGCAATGTCCGCCGGGGTCTTGCTTCGTTGTCTCGCATTGTAGGGATAGGTGGCGATGGGTTGATAGAGCCTTCCTGGTCCCGAGACCGATCGGCCTGCGTTGGGAAGTGATCTGGCTCGCAGTGCTTCGGCGCCAATCGCTCCCCAATCTTCTTCATCGGTGATTTCACCGTCACCGAGGTCCTCGTCAAGAGGCTCTTCAGCGATGGATGAAACATAACCATCATCATTGTCGTCCAGAGACATTTTGTCAGCCTCATTTTCCAATACATCATGGTCCTCGTAGTCCATCTCCGAATGAGAGAAAGCGGCCGAGTTTCCGGTGAAGCTAGTGCCGAGGTTTTCTGATCCGTGACGCCAGGATGGCTGGCCTGGGACCTGAAGTCCGGCTTGGGAATATGAGGATGGTAGGCTACCGGGAGGAGTGATGGCACTGCCCTGTCGCTCTCTTGGCGGTTGGCCTCTGACTCGAGCATCCCACCTGCCCCAGCCAACCTTTTCAAACAGAACATCGGCATCTCGGCCAGCACCCTCCAAACCGCCGCCTTTGCCCTCCAGAGCAGCGACCACCAAGCGTCGAGCCTTGGCGGAAGTGATGCGGGAGAAGCCTGGGACCGAGGTTGTAAGGTATCCCATGATGTGACGAATGGCCAGAGGACCATGAGACAACAGGATATCTGGGAGATGGTGTTTGGCCAACATGCCGGGAGTGATGGCACCTGCACTGTCCAAGTCACCCAGACTGTCAAGAGCCTCGGCGCTGAGGGCGGTGGGTTGTGCAACATCAGGCGCATCCTGCAAGTCAATATCGGAGTCGACCTGCGTGCTCTTGGGTGACATGGGAGCCTGTTGATGGCTAGCACGACGGCGACCATGAGGCGGGAGGTTGGGAGAGATGGAATTGGGAGGCGTTGGCAACATGCCTGAACGCTTCTTTCCAGAAGTTCCCGGTACAGCAGTGAAGGTGTCCCGGGTATTCAAGGCATCGCGTGGCTTGGGGATGTCGACCGATGCGGACTTGCCATTGAGAGCCATTCCAAGGGCCGAAACTGTAGGAGGAGCCATGATGTGCAGTTCTGTGATGAATGTTCGTGTGGAGTTCTAGATGGAAAATGAGTCAGCTGTTGGTCAGAACGGCTGGTGCAGGGCAACGCGTCGCTGACAAGAGTATCCTGTTTACCAAAGGGGTTGAATGGGTGACTCACCACACGATTCACGATGACGCAGAAGAGGTGATGACCACTTTTACTGTTTCGTTGATGGTTGAGGCTGTCAGTTTGACAACGAGGTCGCGCAGTTGTGAGTCAACGTCGGATAAGCGACGCAGGTTGCAGAGTTGGAGTACTGAGTACCGAGTACTGGTTGTAGGCTGAGGTGGCGAGAGACGACCTGGTGAGGGTGGTCTCTTGTTGCGCGCGAGCGATATCTTCCCTTGAGATGAGGAAGATGGAGAAGGGAAAGAAAGAAGGAAGAAGAAAGCAACAGATGAGTAGTAGTGAATGGAAGTGTTCTGATAGACAAAGCGGGGTGAGTTACAGCGTTGGTTGATGGTTGGTTGTTTGGTTGAGTTGATGCAGTACAGACGTACGTCTACGTTGAGAACTTGAAGGCAAATGCAGCTTGTGATGCAGTCGATACAGGATCAGGATTAGGTTGCAGGATGGGCAAAAAGGTGCGGGCTACGGGCCACGGGCTACGGGCGATGGGCTGGCTTGACTTGGCTGATGGGGGTCCCTAAGTTGACAGCCTAGAGCGGACTGACTTCAGGCTCAGGCTTGGAGCTTGGAGCTTGGACTCCTTTCCAACTTTCCACTTGGAGGACCTCAGTGCTCACCAACCAAGTCCAACTCGTGCTCCTTTTTACAGGTTGTCAGCCTTTACTCTCATCAAGACCCAAAAGTCCAACATGTCCACTTCCAAGTTACGGTTTGTGGGCCCGGGGCCCGTAACTCCTCTCTCCTCCCTCCGAGTCCCCGGTTTCCATCTAATTATTGTCCACCTTTCACACACATGGCTTTCTTTGTTCAAATAGTCTGACTTGACTAGTAAAATGAGAGCACTAATTGTCTGCTGTGAAATAGACACGTTCATCATGTTAAAATCATCATCGCCTGTGAGTAGCTCATTCTTGAATCACGCGCCCTGATAGAGTTTCTCCCACCCCTGGTTACTTGTTGGAGTCCAAGTTCTGGGCCCTCCACACTTGGATTCGCTCTACTCACCCACCACCACACCACCACACCCACCCAAAGATAACAAGCACGAATGGAAGATAATGAAGCTCAACTCATTATCCAAAGAACCCTCCAAACGGGTGAACACGGGAGCCAGCATGGGGACACCTACGGAGAAAGGTGGCGACGCATGCTCTCAGCTCTCTCCCCTGTCATGTAAATGTCCAGTGCCCAGTGCCCACACCAGTTCGTCCATGCCACCGGGGCTCAAGCAAGATGACATCGACACACATCTGCAAGCACTTTGACTCCATGGTTATCTCCACACTATCTTTTCACACCCAGTCGAAGATAAGACGACTTATTTCAGACGAGAATTGCCGAGTCCAACCTTTCGTTCATCCCGCTCTCTGAGGTGTCACCACCCATCATCCCAGCAATTCATCCGAGGTCTGACTGATATTGAGTTCGTCTCAAACCGAGATGTAGCTCGGTCTCAAGAGCCGTCCAGACTATTCGGGCCATTCATCGAACTCTCCGTCGGTGGTTGATATGTGCAGATATGTGCGAACCGATCAGCTTATCTCTCACAATAGATTGTGTAACATCGGACGGAGTTACATTCTCAACGATCTACTGAATAGCAGCGATTAACTACACAGAGCTTCCAACCCTTGGTTTATGGCGGCATCGTCAGAACAACCATGACAATATTTATCATTACCATTACTGATGAGTTGAATGTGCGATGGGGCCCAGAATCCCCAAACCCAACGGTTAAAGTTCCGGGACTTCTCGCATGGCAAAGAATGACGATCAGCCATTCACTGATCCGCTGATCATCGCGATCAACGTGATCAACAAACACCCATTCAGACCTGGTGACCCTAAACCAAACACAGCGTCGATTTCGAGCACGCTGTGCATGTTTCTTCATGCCGCATCGTCACACTTCCGGAATAGCACATATCACTGTTTTAGCAGGTAATCATCTACCTTGTCAGGAATGCATTCATTGATGCTGAACACGTACACACACATTGTTGTTCTCCCACCCACCTGACCTCGACACCCAAAACAATTCAGGTCTGATTCAACTCGTAAACCACATAGGTCCTCGTAGTAGTAGGGAAAGATGCGCCCTCCCTCTTTCGCCTACTCACCTATTAACTTAAGGTACCACGTATCTCTTGAACCGTAACGCTTTAGATCATATATACATAGGTACATATATACATCTATGTATACACATCTATGTACATACATACCCACCAGGTAATATATAACGACGAGCTAGCTATCCTGCCCTCCCCCGCAACTAAATGACTCAATAACCCTGCCAATAATACAGCCGTGAACCAAAACTACTTGAAGGTACCTTTCCCCTACACTCAGTCGTTGGCGTGCGTGCGTGCGTGCAGAAAGGTAGGAATCTGATTCGTCCCTGCTGGACGACAGGCCGTACGTAGCATTATGGGTCTCGCTTCGCTCCTTGCGTTTCATGCTCCAGAGAACACGGAATCTGGAGAACCTTACGCGCAAGTGGGTGAAGGTCGCTCGCTGCTGATTAGTATATGTTTCATGTAATAATGGAATTCACAGTTCGGAACCGGGATCGCACAGTATAGAGATTGGAAAATTCATCGTCATGATCAAAGCTATATCGCTGCTACTCACACCGCTTGGCTCATTTCAGCCTCTCCCTCTTTCCTAGGTACTCGTCTCTTTCTCTCAGTAAACACTATGAAATCATTAGATTATCGTGCGGAACGGAAGGACCCTTCCTGTGAATATAATGTACACGTTGGTGGTATCCCCGATCAACTCATGTCTTGACCATCTTCATCAATTGCTGGCAGAGCCTTCATGTCATCTACCCCTTCAAACTGATTTGCTTGATATCGTAAAAGGTCTTCTCAGCTCATTAGCACTAGTCAATCATTCTAAGATGGTCGCAGAGGATCTTGGGTATTTTGAAAATATGTTGTTTTGGATGCAACATTTCGCACATCTTGCGTGCCTTTCTTCCGATGTGTTTTTGCTTTCACATCGTCAGTCGTTTGCTGGCTCGAGTCATTGATCCTCGAGTAGAAGTAGACGCACGAGCGACGGGAGGAGGAAGAGTCGGTGAATCGACTATCAATTCGTCTTCCCACTTACTGTCGCGCGCAACAGACTGTAAAGGATAGTGAAAGGCATGAGTGCGTCGAGGTGTTGATTTCGTTCGGAATAGTGTTGTATTAGTTTTAATGCCTCCTTGGCCCTCAACAGAGTCCACCTTGGGCCCCGGATTATTTATTAAGTGTTTCCGTGCAACCTCATCTAACAAAAACTGGTACAGGACTTGCGAGAACCGGCTAGGGAGTCACCGATTAGGGTTCGGTGTTCCCAAGTTCAGCCAAGACATGTCACTACTTTTTGCTTGTGGGACTTCTTTGTGATCGCCGAAGTTACCGAAATAATCTCCAGTAATGTTGGGTGAGTGGACAGCAGGTCGCAAATTGAAAGATTCGGTGGTCGCATTTGCTCCTGTCGCCTGCCCATTGCGTATCGAGTTGGGCATTGGAAATGATGGGATTGAAGACGTCTTTGTCTCCGAGGTGCCATTGGTCTCGTTGGATGATGCGGTGTTCAGCGGTTGCCCATGAGCTGCAACATAGCTGCTTGGAGGTCGAAGAGGTCTTTCGGCGGGCCCTGACCAGGTGTTGCCGACTGGTGTCCAGGATACGTTATTGACACTGGCAGGAACACCACTCGAAAACGCACCATTGATACGATCATCCTCATAGTCGTCGTAACTGCTATCTGTTGTTATCGAGCTTGCACTCGAGATCCGGGCTGGTATCCCCTGAGCAGCTTGGAGGCCTCGTGACTGCGCATTTGATGGGCCATGCTCAAAGCTGGGACTTCCTGCAGCGACGCTGTGGGCTTCAAGGGGATTTCCAACACTGTCACGCAACAGGATTTTCGGTGGTCTTAACTGGGTTTGACTTTCCGGTACACCTGCACCGGGCCAGAATCCACTTTTGCTGGCCGATGATCTTGACAAGAAAGTCGTCCGATTCCCAGATGGAGCTTCTTTTTGGAAATACTTTCCCCATCCCTCGTCCGTCTTGCGTTGGGACGGCTTTCGCGCTGGAGCGGTTGCTGCGGCTAATCTTGGGGCACTCACAGCAGCCGCCGCAGCAGCCGGCGTAGCGGCGCCCAAGTCGATACTTGGTCTTTGTTGATAATCGTTGAGAACAGGGTTCATTGGTTTTGAGATACTCAACTGGGCAGATTTTTCTCGCTTGAACAGAGCTTGTCCGAAGGCAATGCCAGAGCCACGGAAGCCAGGTTGATTTCGGTCAGAAGAAACGCGACGTATGAGATATTTGGGATCAGGCTTCGCTCCAAACATGGCGGTACTGTCGGCATCTGAGATCATTGTGGATGGAACAGGGCTTCTGCCCATTGGCTGGCCAGCCTTGGATAAAGGTTGCAGGCCACTTTCCTCGAAATTATAATCACCACTTCTTCTTTTGTCGTCGGGATATGCGCTCTGCCTCTCTGCCTGTGCTCTCTTGCGGCGCACAGATCTCATCCACAGAAGCAGAATGATTAAGATTGCCGCCAGACCACAGATGCCTCCAAGGACGGCACCTAAAATAGTCAAGCCATGGCTCTTGCTAGAGGGTGAGTCCGCCGGCGTGGCAGAAGTTGTTGGGATAGAAGATGCTGTCGGAGTAGGGATGGATGATGTTCGACTCCCAGTGCTTGATGCAGTAGTCAGAGGTGCTTGTTCACCTAGGACTCGAGCGTTATTGATCCAGCTGTTTTCAGACTGGTTGAAAAAGGCAACAGGAACGTCATCGTTGCCTCCAACGAATGCTATCAGCCCATCGTCTCCCTGTGCGATGCTGAATCCACTTCTGGTTGTGGAGGGAGCATAGGTAGAATTGTATGTAGGGAAAGTATTAAGGAAGGTGGCACGTTTCATCTTTTGAGGCACACTTGAAGTGTCTGAGGGCGTCTGCTCGGCATTTCCAACGGTCTCATTGAACGTGGCGGGTTGACCTCCGGGGTTGAGCAAAACATTAGTGAACACCGTTGGAGGAGAGCTTTCCAGGTTGAAAGTCTGTAAGATCTTGCTATTATCGGCCAGGGTATAAATTGCGCTCTGCGCAATTGATGAATCAGGAAGGGCCGCGGGCAGAGAAAGACCAAGATCCTGCCAGCCTTCTGAGGGACCAAAGGTAAAAATTTTTGTGTTTGTATCACCACCTCCTACTAGAAGCGCACGTTCATCGCTCCACGGTAACATAAAAGGTCGGATGGTAGGCGGCGCTGTTGAGCTGTATGCCTGCACATCGTAGGGTGGGTATGTTTGAAGAAGGAATGTCTCGGACGATGCACCATCATATTCGTCTTGTGCACCTGAATAGACAACAATGGTGGATGAGGCTACCATGTATGCGGCTCCATGATTGTGTCTGTGTTGAGTGACAGGAGCGGTAAGGGGGATGATTTCCCATTTATTGTCGTTGATGGAGTATCTCTGAAGTCCCGAATAGTCATTTGGAGCATTATCACTGGCGATACCACCGACCACATACAGAGCAGGTCGAGAAGCATCCCCGTCGACACCCCCTTTGACACAGACACCATCGGTCACTGAGACTCCCTTGGACTGTTCCTTCCATTCAGCACCTTCTTTCAGCTCCAAGGTCTGGAAAGCATCTGGGGTATAGACGTAGAGAACTCCATTGTGGACGATGGAGCATGGGTTCTTCAGCGCAACAGGCGGCTGAGGGCTTGACATTTCCAAGCGTTATGACCTCACCACCAGGCAAAACAAGTGATATCAGGCAATTGTACGCATTCTCTTCTGCAAATATGGAGGAAATCGAATACAAGGGGTGGTGACAATCTGCCCTGCAGATTGGCAATTGAGATTCTCCAAGACTCGAAAGTCGCTATACTGTTTGAGACCACTTGTACACGTTGTCTGAGTGGTGAAGCGGTCTGTGAGGATAGTGAATCGAACTATCGCAGCTGTTTCTTGGGGGACAAATGGTTGAGACTGGGGACGTGTGATAGCGCTCGAGCCAATTGGTCGCGAAGGAAATGATTTGACTTTCGCAGCGACGCGACGGAGTAAGTGTTGGTGAGTAAGTGAGATAACTTAAAGTTTTCCAAGGAGTGTAAATGAAATCGAGGTCAACTCGATAGATTCCAGTCGGTCAGGAAGGAAAAGGACGATGCGGTAGAGCGTTCAGTCTGGTCTCAGTGCAGACCTGGTTGCGACGAAAAGGTGAGGGTAGATAACGAAGGAGCCAGGAAGAGGACAGGCCGAGTGGAAGAGGATTAACCTCTGTGTAATTGCTGGTGGAGAGAGCGCCCGTCGCAAGCAACAACTGACGGAGGTCCGCTGAGTTGATCCCGTGAAATTGTGGGTCGAAGTGGGTGCTTGGGCCACGAGAGTTCGAATTAAGACGTGAAGATCGATTGTTAAACCTCAGTGATGCAAGTTGTATTGATGCAGGTGAGTGATGATGGATAGTTGTTGCGATGGGAGTGACGACAAGGTGTACGAGGATGGGATGGAAGACGACGGCGGTAGTTAGAGAGAGAAGATTGGAAAAAGTGATGAGAGGAGAGGGGAGGGCGAGAGAAACGGGAACTCGGAGGGCACGAAACGGAAACGGGAACATGAAGGAGGTCAGGTACGAGGCACTCGAGTCTGGGACTGGCAACGAAGCGAGGTCCCAATTCTGTGACGGCAGGTGTGCGGATAGCAACCTTAGTTACAAATTTACTACTAAACTAGCATGTTGGTCCCTGGAATGGAAGAGCCCGCAGGCACTTTGGAAGGGCCGAGGGGCTCTGCTACCCGCTAAACTCAGCAGGTCGCAGCCAAGCTGGGTGCAGAGGCATCCGGGAAACACTCATCTGTTTCCATCAGAGCATCTATGAGAATCACACCTCGTATCGGGCTCAATAGACTGGAAGAGAAGTTACACAATTTCCAGAATACTTAATGCTTCACCCCGCTGAGTGGCTGCGCACGAAGAATCCAACTCGAGAGCCAGGAATCATATTCACATCAACAGCCCGAAATGCCATAGTGGTGCAGTCATGGCAGTGTGACACGCTGACGACTCACAAGCATGAGTGAATGAGACTCGTTGGAGGAGAGGAACGGTGGGTGTTTCAAGGTGGTTTTTCTACCAACCCAGTTGGCCCAACAAGGTTTAGTTAAGCCAACCAGAATCCCCACTGATGCAGGGACCAGGCACAGAACTCCTTTGGCTTTCTTAGACAGGCACGACGAACTTCTGGGCGCCAATCGACCTATTTGGTGCCGGGCGTATTGGGTTTGAGACAGTCTGAGTGTGATCCTCACCGCAGACTCAGCACTGGCAGTCTAGTCTGCCCTCTGCATTATGTCATCCTCCGTTCTGCACCACCCACCCACCCCTGTCCATGATGAACTGTCACACACGCCTTCACCACTCCATCTAATACCTGTCTACTCTCTCTTGTGCTCCAAATGACTTTTATATGACACCCCATCACCCAAATGGTGAGTGATCGAAACCCCAATACCTCTTCCCAAGGCAATGAGATCGTCGACCTGCATCCAAGATTGCACGACTCCGGACGAGGCTGGCGGAAATTAAAATTGCATGCGAGGCTTGACGCCCATCATTTCCATTTCACCTTCCAGTGGGTACCGCTTGGCCCTTTACTGGCCCCCTACAAAATATCTGCTTGATTTGGTGCTGTTTCTGCTTTCCCCTTTGGGATCTCTTCTTCACTTGATTAGCCACGAGTCCCTGGGTCCTTATTGATGATTACTCCCACAAGTGTGGATGACATCGTGATCCGGCCGGATAAGGGTTTCCCATCTCCAGCATCCAAACCCAAATTCTACCACTAATTTCATTTCCTCTGACCTTTCACGTCCCTTCCCCGTTCACTTGCTTCTGTGCTTTCCATTGATGCGCCATCTGTAGCATCTTCGACAACTTCGCAGCGCTTTCGTCATCCGCCGGGAAGACATAGTCGATGTATTCCTCAAATCGGTCCTCTTCCATCTTTCTCCTCTTCTTGACCTTGCGAGGCATTTGTTTCTCAATCTTCTCGATATCTTCAGCGCTGCCGTGAGTTTGTTCGAATGATCGCCAAGCGTTGAGCAAGTCCACTCGTTCTTCCTTCATCTCCTTGGATTTGAAGACGTCATGTGCCCGCTCAAACACTTTGCGCGCCTTCTTCTTCGCTTCCTCGCCCACCTTTTGTTCGTCCTCCGCACCGCTTTCGGGTTCGTTGGGATCCGGGACGTTGATCTCAAATCGTGCGTAATTAATCCAGACCTTGACATGATCCGTCTTCTGCAATAGTCTCTCGTAGAGTGCACGTGCTCGATCGTAGTCCTCTTCATACTCTTCAAAGTCGATATATGCCTTCCACACCAGTTCCGGCATGTCGAGAGTGGGCTGTTCAATGCCAAGTTCGAAGATCGCTCGTGCCCGTTCCAAGTCATCCAACCCCCGCTCAAGCTCAGCAAACTGAATCCATGCTTGACCGTTGGACGGATTCCATTCGATCTGTTTTTCGAAGAGGGTCCGACACCGCAGGAATTCGAACAATTGTTTCTCAAGTTCAATGTACCCGCGGAACAGCTTGTCCTTGGGACACATCCCGATCGCCTGCCCCAGCGTTTTCCTTGCCGCTGATAATTGCATCTGGCGCACTTCGAATTGGGCCATCATGATCCAGATCTTGGCAAATGTCCACTTCTTGTGTGGTATCAACTTGAGGCACTCTTGGTAGACTTGTCTCGCTCGATCGATGTCTTTGTTGGTGATTTCTTCCCACAAAGCGTAGAAGATCCAAAGGTAGATATACCTTCGCCAATGTCGTTTTTCTTGTGACGGGGGAACCTGCGCAATGGCTCTTTCATAGACATCCCGCACCCTCTCCACGTCCCCCCCAGTCTCTTCCAATCGGGCAAAATCGAACCACACGTCGTAATTCCGAGGATTACTCTTGACCTGTTCTTCATATTGCACCCTCCGTTTGGCAAGAATCACATCTTCCACACCCTCACGGTTGCCGAACTGTTTTTCAAACTGCGTGTAAGATTTGTGAAGAGAAGTCGATTGCGACCTTGGAAGTCTGTCCAAGGCGTATTTGAAAATCGCACGAGCCCGTTCATACTCTTTGAGCTTGGCCTCGTAGCGTGCGTACGCAATGAACAGTTTTTCGTCCATAAAGTCGTCGCCCAATGTCTCAATGGCAACTCCAAAAACATCACGAACCAACTGGCTGGTCCCATTCTCTTCCTCAAATTTGGCCCATCGAATCCAATTCCGGGATTCGGGATGAACAATAGTGAAGCGTTCATAAATGGCCCTTGCGCGGTCAAATTCTCCGTATCTCTTTTCCAGTTTAATATAAGCTAGCCAGGCAGCCTCATCCGGTTCCCAACTCATCCACCTCTCAAACACTTGTCGAGTCCCTGGTACATTGCCCAGTGTTTCTTCCATGTAGACATATTTGTACCACAACTTGTCAATACGAGGAAGAATCGTGACAGACCGATCGAGCAGGTTCCTTGCATGGTTGATGTTCCGTGTCTTCATTTCTGCCTCGATATAGCGGATCCACAAGATCACACTCGTACTGTCCACATCTAGCGCACGTTCGAACACTGATCGGGCTCGTCGGTACTCTTTCTGCTCGAGTTCCCATTGCGCATATCGCATCCAGTTGTTCATGTTGATTCTGTTCCTGCGAACATAGTCCTCGAACTCCTTCCGTTTCCGACCTTGAAATTCATGGAGTTCTTCCAGATCGGCAAACCGCTGGGTTGGGGCTTGTAGTCCTGGCTCTTGTCTGTCCACAGCTTCCCGCAATAGTTGTTCCGCAGATATTTGCTGGGGCGCGGCCGCCTTGTTCTTGACCCGCGGAGGGCCCCTTGAGGAGTCCATCTTGGATCGGGTGTTGTAATCGCGGCAGAACCAAAGGTAGTGGTGTTGGTGTTATTTCTATGAGTTGGTGTTGGTCAGAATAGCGACAACGAAGTGTAATTGACCAGTGGCTGCCAAGCAACAACCCACAACGGCCCCAATGGTACCTCAGGCTCAGTATTTGTGCGGCGAGCGAGATTTCGTTTATTAAATGTGAGAAGAACTTTTGATATGAAGATCAAGACCAGGAATTGCCTGCGGAGAAACCTGATCACGTGATTCAATTTTTATCTGGAACAATGATTCTCCACATCAAGATTCAAGATTCGACTCTTGAAAGGCATCAATCCTTCTACTGCGACGACTGCCTTATTTTGCCTTTCCTTTCCTAGTACACTATCGAGGTCTGATGTCCCCTTCAGTTCATCATGGCTACCCTCGCAGATGAACTCCTCAACGATTTTGAGGACTCTGGCTCCGAGCACGACGAGGAAGCCAATGGGTTTGACAACGGGGACGAAGCGGCGGTTGGGGAAGATGACTATAAGGAGAATGGTACCGTAGGGTCTGTCGATATTCCCAGGGACGATGATGAGGAAGAGATGGAAGATGCAGAAGAGGAGGTAGCAGCAAGAGATGACGACCTGGAAGATGAGTTGGACACAAAGGCAAAGGTCGAAAAGATGCGCCTGGGTGGTGTACGCGATGTGCGAACGGTGGCCGGCTTGATGAAGACTCTACAACCCGTTCTCGAGGTAAGTAAATTCCTGGTCTCTGCTGGTTCAGGCCTGAGTGATTTGCACATCCAACTATGCAGTCCTGACATCTCCTCCATTCTCCAGAAAATTACCCACTACCAGTCCATCCCGCTGGATCAACGGACCACCTCCGTCGGATCCATTGAAGACAATCCAGAGTATGCTTTGCTAACCCAATCCAATCACCTTGCAACCCAAATCGACAGCGAGATTATCCTCGTCCACAAGTTCATTCGTGACCACTACTCAACGAGGTTTCCCCAGCTCGAAACGCTAGTCTCCAACCCACTGGATTATGCCAAAACGGTGGCCATCATAAAAAATGGACCTCTTGAGGATATCAAGTCGATAGCAGCATCATCCGATAACTTAGTGAAAGCCCCTCTAAGATCAATTCTTGACGGTCCAACAATGATGGTGGTAGCTGTCGAAGCGACTACGAGTGAAGGTCAACCTTTGACTGAAGCCGAGCTTGAAACGACACTCAGGGCATGCGAAATGGTACTACAGCTGGACAAAGCGAAACGGGTTCTTACCGATTACGTTCAGTCACGAATGAATATTTTTGCCCCCAATTTGACGGCCCTGATTGGATCACTCACAGCTGCTCAATTGCTCAACTTCGCAGGTGGCTTAAAGGGTCTTGCAAAGGTCCCCGATCGCAACATTCCATCCATGGGCTCCAAGAAACAGAAACAAAGCGGTTTAGCTACCAATGTTGGAATACGACAGCAAGGCTTCCTCTACCATTCACCACTAATTCAAGCTATCCCTAACGATCTGAAAATTCAAGCCATGCGTATCGTTTCTGCCAAACTGGTTCTTGCCGCTCGTGTAGACAGCGTGCATCAAGCAACAGATGGCTCAACTGGAGAGCAGTTACGGGATGACTGTCTACGAAGACTTGATAAACTTACAGAACCTCCGCCAAATCGGGGCCCTAGAGCTCTACCCGCACCCGACGACAAACCAAGTCGGAAACGAGGAGGGCGAAGGGCGAGGAAAGCCAAAGAAGCAACTGCAATGACCGACCTGAGAAAACAACAGAACAGGATGGTCTTCGGCAAGGAGGAAAAAGAAGTTGGTTATGGAACAGGTGAAGGCACTGTTGGCTTGGGTATGATTGGCCAACAAAATGACGGTAGAATTCGCGCCACACAAGTCGACCGACGAACAATGGCCAAGTTGAGCAAGAAAAATCCCGGTTGGGGCAGTTCCGGACTGGCTACCAGTCTGAACAGTGGAATGAATACATCTCTCAAGTCGTTCGGTGCGACAATGGGTGGCAATGCTTCAAGTCTGCGCGCCCAGGGTCTTCGAACCTCCGGAGTTGGTGCAGGGACGGCCAGCTCGATCTCATTTACACCTGTACAAGGCCTTGAATTGGTAGACCCCAAAGTGCAGGCCGAGCTCAAGAGAAAGCGGGAAGCCGAAACTGCCGGTTACTTTTCGAGCGGCACCTTTACTCAAGCAAGCGGCAGCAAGACTAATGGAGGTTTCAAGGTACCACAATTACCGCCCGCAGCCAAAAGAACCAACATGGGTCCTCCACCGCCGAAGTGAAGCAATGAAGTCGAATCGAAGGTGTCCTTGAGGGATCAGGATGAGCAGCTGTTCATTCTAGGTTCAGCTTTTATCGACGAACTCTGTCAGTGCTTACAGCCTTACAGTTCATCAATTCGGTATTGTTACACTCCAAGGAGAAGATAATCAATCCCAAATATAAAGCAACCACGGAGCAATGATTCTGGCAAAGCCGACTCGAGACTAGTTACTGAGCAGCAGATAACCGACTACCTGCTGAGAATACGATGCTCAGCGTGAGGATTTCACGCCTGCACGAAATCTCGGCACAGCCAGAAGTGCCAGCTATACTTGATCATTTCCTGTCGGTCGCGGGGCAACAGCCAACACCAGGATTTCTCTTGTTCGTTCTCCAGCTCCAATCTATCGCAGAATTCGTGCGAGGCTGGACTCCCTTAGGGGGGAGTCGTGCCAAGATCTCAGGGCTAGGTTCGGAGCGCATGTTGAGCCGCTTAGCAGCGAGTATCACATGCAGAAGGAACTTTCTTTAACTAGAGCTTTCCAGAAAGGGTCGGATGCGACAGCTACGAGAAATGGGACTGTGCCGACACATTTTGTCATTGCACCTGCTTTGTTGAAGCCATTCGGCCAGTTTGCTGAATTGGTCAGGCCGTTGATGAATACGATTCCTGACGAAAACCAATCAGTCTACTTAGCTGTCCCGTTCGCGGAGGGATCAAAGACGGTGGGTGGATGCCTGAAGGGTGCAGAAGATGAGAGGCTTTCCAGTACTGCCGCTCACGACTTTTCTCCATGCGAGGGCCGTTTCTGCTCTTGAACATGAGATAGCCATCCTCCGAATAGAAGAACAGCTTCGCACGCGGAGCCAAATAGGTACCATCAGTGGAAAGAAGTTTTCTCCTCGTTCATAATAATTCCCTAACCCCGGCCTTTCGATCGCCCACCACGGCCTCCTCTATGTCCACCACCCTTTCCTCTAGGAACAGCCCGATTTCGTAATGCCTCGGGCAGCTCCTGCACGACACCATTGTCGCCCTCACCCTGTTTCCACAACAGCCCCAAACCCTGTTTGATCTCCACAGCAGCGAGCCAGTACTTCTTCGGAACGAGTTTTACACCTCCTTCTGGTTGAGAATCTGTAGCGATGCCCTCCGTCAGGATGACCCCGTTCTCGCTCCTCCACCACTTAATTTCCGGCTCTTCTTGCAGCGCCTTTCGAATGTCGATGTACACCAGGATCTGCGCGTCGGTCCGCATTCCGCTTATGACTTTGTTCTCACCCATTAAGTGGCCTAGATTTCCCTTTTGCCGCTGTGCAGTGGTAGTGGTCGTGGTGTCGAGTGACGGTGCGGGGAGGACATCGCCCAAGGGTGGTCCCGTGGCAAAATGTACGTGGTTTCTCGTCATGCTCTTCAGTCCTCCAGTCTGCAGGATGGGATTCCACGCTCCGTAGAATGTACCGTGGACGACTGTGGTGGGGATGCTGTCAGGGTCGTCGAGAGAGATTGGTTTTAGCAGGTTCTCGGCTTCCACGGCCCGCATGCTGTGGCCTTGTGTTGCGCGGATGAAGAAACGCTTTGAATCGGTATCGCCCATGGTCGATTGGAACATGGATATTGCCTTTTGCGTTTCCGTGTCCACTTCAGCTTCAGTGGTTGGTTCTTGGCTGGGTTCTAAAGCAGTAGAGTTCTCAGGTGTCACTTCCGTGGTGTCTGGGTCTTTGCTGACATATTTCAGAGCGAAGCGCTTTTTCTCGTTATCTTCAACTGATTCGACGACCTCCTCGAACGTCACTGGTGGCTTCATGCTCCTGAGTCTCTGCCACGCCAGTAGATGGTCCACTCTGACATAGCCATGGTTGTCGATAGGAATTCGCTCCTGCTCCGCGGCGTGTCTCAGCAAGCGAGAGAGTGCTTTCGACACCAGAACAGATCTCGGCTGTGAATCGTACCTTGAGCCTCCTCGGCCGCGCCCACGCCTATCAGTCGACATTGGTGGGGATGGTCGGGAAGTTTGAGATGAAATAGTGGAGAAAAGATGCGTAGGTTGAGGTGTTGAGATCAATTTTAGCCTTGCTGAAGGGTGACTGTGAGAATGAGCAGACACAGACTTGAAGAGGAAGTGACACACGCTGCGTCGAAGTGACTTGTTGAAGACTGGCACCTCGTGTGGGGGGAAAGCGTGATGAGTCACTGAGACTTCACCAGATTCAGCGGCACATAGCCAAAACTAAGACGGAGCTCAGGCAGCAGCTGATTCTAGGTGAACTTCTTGCTCTGGTCACTTCCAGTCTTGTTCGTGATGCTGTTAAACTAGTTCTTGATCGATAGATATGGTCAGTAGTTGCCCAGATAGCCTTAGTGAACTTTCGTAAAAGTGGACTACAGGGGAAGCCTGTAGCTTAGGTATGAAAAAAGGGCTCTTGATGATTGAACGGTACATACAACTTGATAGTCGGTTAAATAACTTGGCGCCGGTCCTTCTAAAAGAATGCGAGGTACGGTTGTATATTGCATGCATACCCGAAAGTTGATTAACTACTCGTAGGTTGGTGGATAAATTTGAGCTGCCACTCGTGTATGATGACGAACAAGGCTCGGCGGGAGATACCGAACAGATGCTTAAGTGCCTAGTGGCCGAATATGTAAAATATCAGAACGTGAGGCATCAGGTGGGAAGGGTCGTTTGCTCAGGGGATCTGCTACTTTAGTTCTACTGTCATCTCTTCCTTCCCCCTTCCTCTCAAGTCAGCTATGGATGCGTACTTAATCACAGCTAGTGTCCTCGTATGCAGACCACATGTGATTTTGAGTTCTCATCGAGACTGGTGAAAGCGCAAGGCAGTCTGACCTTCTCATTTCTCAGGCCGCTCAACACCTCCTCCAACGGCACGAAATAGCAAGCGATGCAGTCTCACGCGCCCATATACCCCGAGGGCGACGGGGAATGCTTTTAGTAGCATGGAGGTCACGGTATTCTCAAATGTAGGTGGTGCGCCTGCTTGTCGGCATCAGGTTCGGGGACGTTTCGATGAGCTCAAGTCACTCATTGACCGTCATTGAGATCATCGAACTCTTCATCCGCTGAGAAATCTGGATTGCGATGTTCAGGCGAAGCTGGTCGCAATTTATGAGACTAACCGAACTGCGGGACGAATTGGGACGAACCGGTATTTTATAGAGAAGATAGGCATGAGTCTCAAATTGGAACGACTTACCACTGGTATTACTGGAACCACTGGTATCACTGGTATCACTGGGACTCATGAGACGTCCTCGTTGCAAATATTTTGGCTATGATTCTGCTCGTTTCTCTTGTCCATCAATGCCAATCGGTCACCACCATACTTAATGATGACATGCATCAAGTGTTCACGGGCGCGCCTTCACCTTCGGAGTGCAGTAAGAGCAACATTGAGTTGTGTCCTATTTGCGATGTGCGGCTCAACGACAGATTCTGAGGATGTCGGTCAGCGGATTGAACGAACCCCTCTTCTCCTACCATGTCCTTATTTCGTTTGGGCTCGAAAGTGACCAAACGGAAGGACGAAGCCGGCCGGTTGCACGTGTACAAACTCCGGCAGGATTGAACAAAGCGCGTGAAAGTGGGAATCCCAATACCATATATCGTCCGAGAGCGCCAGGTCAGGTGCTGTACCAATCCCGTGGAGGCCCGGCGTCTTCGGCCGCGACCTTCCCGAGCAGATTCCATATCGTGGGGCGACCAACCATACCGAACTCCGTACTCCGGGGTGATGAGCCAAACCAGTTGTAAGATGCTATTTATCATCGCAACCTGGGTCTTCGCTCTCATTTCATTCGATAATTCATGAGAATTGTTAATCGGAACCGACGGGGGATGGTCAAGCCCCGGGGAAGATCTTTACGGCCTCGGCTGGGCGCCTAGCCATGTGTGAATACCCCGGAGGATATAAAGGTCCCCGGGAGGGACAATACCTCCGGTCATGAATACACCTTTTTTTCCCATTACAACAATGGCATCGACTTTTTCTTGTCTCGTCCGCTTCAAGGACTCAAATGGAAAGGTCCAATATGGTGATGTCCCCAGCGGTCCCGACGACTTGGTGGGCAAGACTGCAAACGTACTGTCTGGGGAAGAACCATGGGATTTGAAAGCGACAAAGGAGACGGCACAGATTGCAGAGGTTCTGTCTCCACTAAAGTCCACCCCTCTTGTGTATGGCGTCGGCCTGAACTACAAGAAGCATATTGAAGAAGCATCATTCCCAACGCCCGAATTCCCTGTCATTTTCACAAAACCAGGAGACTCGCTGGCCGGACCATACGAGGATATCCCAGTCGACCCACGATGCGAGCAGCTAGACTACGAAGGCGAGTTGCTGATCGTGATTGGCAAGGACGTTCTGAACTTCCGAAAGGGCGAAGATCCACTGCCATACGTGCTGGGCTACTCGGTGAGCAACGACGTGTCATCGCGATTCTGGCAGACGCCGCAGAGATGCGGCAATCAGCACGGGATGGCCAAGTCGTTCGACAAGTTTGCGCCGATCGGTCCCGCCATTGTCAGCCCGCAGAGTCCTCTCGTCAAGGACAAGATCCAGGACGGTGCTCCCAATCTCCTGCTTCAGACTTTCGTCAACGGAGAGTTGCGCCAGGAGACCAACACGGACGATCTGCTCTTTAGAACCAGCGATCTGCTGGAGTATCTTAGCATGGGCCGGACTGTCAGGAAAGGCACGATCATCATGACGGGCACTCCGAGCGGTGTTGCCGCGTTCATGAAGCCTCCTGCCTGGCTGAAGAATGGAGATGTTGTGGAAATCAAGATTGAGGCTCTAGGGTCGATCAAGAATAAGATGGTCATCGGCTCATAGGTAAAAAGAGAATTAGGACTCGTTTTGCTCTGAATATCGCCCCTCTACGGCTTTAGAAAGTGATCCTTAAGGATACCACTGAGTACCATATAGAATGCCCGCATAAGGAACAGGGCTGCTTGTCCATCAAACGTAGTTTCCCTGTAGTCCATCATGCCAGTATCTTGACCATGAGCTTCCTCTCGAGCACACCATTCCAGCCAAGCTGGCATCTGGAAGCTGAGTCGGGTCAGAAAAAGGTACGCTTAAGATCGGATAGCAGAATCCCTTGCTCACGACCTGTTCAATTTCTGATATAGTTCTCGGCCATCCCTGCATTTGTCATCCCGGGGATTCAATACCTTCACCGGAGGAACGAGGGTATGCCGAGAAGATGCTCCGGCTGCAGCTGGACGCAATACATAATTTCGCTCTTATTCTGTGTTTCGCCGGGGGTGGGGGGTTGGTTCTCTCACTCACCCACTCACTTCATTCATTCCTCCCACCCAATCCATCTTTCAGCACCTACCATTCCTGTTCTTTCCCCCCGCCGATTCAAACCAGAAATCACCATGGGCTACGTCACCGCGAAGACGACATGGCCGACGGCGGTCCAGCTAGACGCATCGGTGAAGGAGCTCATTGACCTCTTCTACACCCTGGCCGACGACAAGAGCAGCGACGCCGGCCCGCGCCTGGCCGCCGAGGTGTTCACGAAAGACGCGACGATGGGATCATCGGCTGGAACTGCGCAGGGCACCGAAGGTATGTAACGAACGTAACGCACCTCCAGGGATTCCAACGGTGGGCCCGGACAGGCTGTAGCCACCGAAACAGACCGACAAACAATCCGAATGTTTCTCTGTTTCTGTTCAGCTCTCTAATCTTCTTTGGAATCATTCTTTAGCCATCTCGCACAGCCGAGACAACGCCTGGAACATCGTGGCGTCGCGCCACCATACGGTGTTGCAGGTCTTCGTCAGCGATAGCGCAGGCCGCGATCTCACTCTGATCGGGGAGCTCACCCAAGTGTTCAACAACGGCAAGGAGTTGACCGCCCAGTTTGTCGCTCACTTGGTGGTCGATGCAGAGAGCCACCGAGCCGGCAAGCCGAGATTGAGTCTCATGCAGGTTTTTGCCGTACGTGTTTCCTTCCCCCTATGCCCCCCTTTCGAGAAATGTCTGACTTAGCGTTTGATTGTAGGACAGTGCACCATTCGCTGCAGCCGCAAAAGCGTGATGATCTGCGATGTCTCCTGGCATATGAAACACATGGTAGAGATGATTGGGCGGACATGATCCATCGTGAAGGTGAATCGCAATACAATGGACAAAGACCGATTCCTTCCGGCTTTGGCTGAATTGAGCATTCGGGTTGGAGAAAAGCATTCGGCCCGGAGGCCCCGGACAATAGAAGTTCATACTCGTAGTCGAAACTTCTAAATTCCGCCCTCACCTGGCATAATGGTTATGAGCATTTTCTTTAGAAAAGAGTGTCTTCACTCTGTGTCTAGGCAGTGATCTGGTGCCGCGTGCATTCGACGGTTTCAAGCGAGTTATCGGAGATCGCTTCCCGAGTAAAATCATTGCAGATCGATATCAGATCGAGGATGAGGCTTGAAACAGCTCGGCTTGTTGGTGTACAAAGGAAGATTGCATTAATGAGATAGATAGATATGGACAATGATAGGGACCGAAATATTCTTCGATCTTGCTCTGGTCAGAAGATCGGCCGTTGATCGCCCGTCCTTCATTTCCCCTCAAAGACATACAGACAACCCAAAAGGTCATACTTGGACCCTGCTTCGACTGTTAACTCCTCCCCAAAAGTGATGTATATATGTCCAATCAACTCTGTACAAGTTGCTGAGGGTCACTCGTTTCCACCCCTGGAAACCGGGACACTGCCTGTGTAAGAGTAGTAAGAAACTCGTAAATGGCAAATTATCAAAACACATGTCGGGTATAAGACAATGCAAATCAGAACCTTCCCAAAACTTCCCAAAATATTCTGCCCATGCTGCTTTTGATCCATGCCCACAAAACTCCGGAACCAGACCTCAAAGCTCATGGCTTGGCTAATAGCCAGCCTAGGACGAACCCCTAAAATGCTTTCATGTAACGGAAAATTGTTTAGAAATTCTGCGAAATTCCACCTTGTGTTTGAGGGAACGTTGGTGCTCTTTCGATCCGAGTGTTTCTCCGGGCTTGAACGTCTCTTATCACAGGAGGATTATTGGTTCCACCATATGAACCATCTCCGTAAGGGCCGTGGCTAGGGGCGGCGTCGTTATAGATGTTGTATGGGACCTCTTCTTGATAGTAAGGCCCGGGAACACTTTGGTTATCAGATGATAGCTCAGATACATGACCTTCGGAATAGGTTGATGAGGCATTGGAAGGGCCTCGACGGACACCACTGCGGTTTCGGTTGAGACCGGCTCCCACTCCAAGTGCACCGACACCATCACCACTCTCAGGATGTCCATTCATCAATGGGTCGGTAGAATAAGCGTCAGAAGGCGCATTAGGTGAGCCGTGATATCCTCCTGGTTGACTGCTGCTTTCGGACAAAGCAAGACCAGCAGCGGCTCTACCATTCGAGCCCAAAGTGGTAGAGGCTTTACGATTGGACGAAGTAGCACCCCATCCACGATAGCCACTGTTGTCTTCTTGGGCCTCGGAGGCATTGTCAGTATATGCGGTGCCGGCACCTGCCAATGTTGGGTCACTGTTGGGATTGAAGCCGTATTCAGCCATCTCATTCTTTCGGAGTTCTTCGTTGGTTTTTCTGGCCTTTCTCTTCCTCCATAAAAAGAAGCCAATAAAGAAAGCGGCAGCAATGGCAATGATGGGGATCACAACTGCAATTGCAATCTTGCCTCCATCAGAAAGGCCTTTGGAACCACCCGATCCATTGCCTGAAGCACTCAAGGCTGAAGCAGTTGAGGATGCGCTCGTGGAAGTAGCCGAGGAAATCGTGCTGGTTTGTGTTATGGGAGTAGACTCGCCAGGCTTTGTGGAAGTGATAACCAGTACTGATGGGGTGGTTGGCGGGAGTGCAGAAGTGGTCGGTTGATTAGGGGTTATTGTTGTGGTTTGAGTCACATCAATGACGGACTGGGAAGTGGTGGGTTCTACCACCGTGGTCGAGGTTGGGACTGTAACAAACGATGTTGTTGTGGGCGCAACAGGAGTTGTCTCTGGGGTAGAAGTCGAGGTATCGGTCACAATTACAGTGGTGGTGGGAGAGGTCGTTAAGCTGACCGAGGTAGTAGTTATCACGGTCGTAATGACCGAGTCGGTCGCAGATGTAGTATCTACATGGCTATGAGTAAAGAAATACAGATGAATGACGAACACTTACCCGACATAGCTGGTTATTGTTGCTGCAAGGCTGACTATGGTAGAGTAGGCGTGAAGACGACGTCGAAGCTGGTGAGGCCGCTCGGCGGGAAGACAAAACGAGAAAGATTATAGCACCCGGTGCATGAATAGTGAGAGATGAATGACCACACGGACCCTTGAGAGGGATTATAAGATTGTGTCAAGGTTGTTGATATTGAGAGTGGTTTCCAGCCGCACCGTTGGGCAGAGGGAAAGTGGATGGAGGTGTCAAAACGCGGTCGGACTGATAGTTCCCTGGTTTTGGATGGGCCAAGCTGGTGGCGCGAGAGGGACGATCGAATTCGTGTACGGATGTCGACAACGATGGTGGGAGAAACTCAAGTTCGGTAACTTGGTTGCGCGGACAGAAGATTGTCGATGACGATGGTGATACGGGTGGTGACGAGAAGGAGAAGGGAAAATGAGCGATGGTGATGGTGAGGAACAGAGTAGCACTGGCAGGGAGGATGTTGTGCGTAGGAGCAGGAGAGGAGAGGAGCAACAAGAGACTCTCTCAGAGGCTTGGGAAGGCGCAGCTTGGAACTGGATTACTGAGTACGGCGCCAGTGGCCAGTGGCTCGCAAGTTGCAGGTAGGGCTCGGAGGTCACAGGTGTGCATTCTAACTTCTAGGGTATCCGTCCCGCCTAAGGTCTCACATCCCTTGATTTCATTAGCCCTCGACTGCCTTTCTCATGAGGCCAAGCGGATGTAAGGATTTCGAGGGCAGTGGATGCTGAGCAGGACACAAGCCAACAATGATTGATCAGTTCGCTGACATCGGATCTCAAACCCCAATGAGATTGTCTCCTTTATTGGAGCTAAGCTCTTTGCAACAAGCATGGCCGGGGGGCTCTGATCAATAGCGGCACCGTTGCAATGTGACCCATGCTCGCAATCCCCCAAATCATGAAAGTGCTGAGTCAAGGGGAACTAGTTTAAGTACGAGTAGATTCGTTTCCCACTTTCCAAGCCGTTGCAGCCGGCGAGACATCATTAATCATGAACTTGGAGGCGAGTCACACTCTTACGAGTAGATGATTATAAAATATCTCACGCTCTTGGAGATCTCATTGAAGCATGATGTTTCCGACATCTTGGTCCAGTTGAACAGGAGCCGGCCAGAGCCTGGTTACACCACCTATACGGTACGAAAACCAACACAATGGGACTGGGGATGTGAGGCAGTGGGTGTTGTTGTGATCGGTCGCAACCTGTGACACCGGAAACTTGCAAAGCAGGTAAGGGACTCGGCACCCAGACTGGGCAGCCTGAGTCCCAAGACTCGCGGTGGTCAGGCTTGAGGCTTCTGCTGCTGGCTTTCTGGTCCCGCTTAAGATCCCCAGAATTAGACATGCCTAAAACTCAATGTGCCACTAGCTCAGGCCTATCGACGCCTAACTTTAGGTCGGTATATCGTCCTGTCCAGTCGGCTTTAACATATCACACGGCAATCAATGCACCTCGCATTGTCAGTGCCCGCGAGCGTCGCAAAGCTCAAGAAAATACGGATAAACTTTGCTTCCTACTCGTCTGTACAGCACAGACCTCATGCCGTGCCATAATGGTCTAGAAGTATTCTGGTGATTTGCCACTGCCGCTGGACAAAGGTACCTAGGTAGTTTGCGATTGACCTCCGACTCATCTCATCAGCTGACTTCTGACAAGACGGTAGACTTTGTACCAACTTTTGGATAATCCGTGACCATTATTGACCAAACTCTACTCTTATAGCAGGTGACCTGATAGAGCTCTGGCTGGAGTTACCTCGGCGATCATGCTTCTATCTTTCATCCATTTGTCCTTCCTCACATATATCGAGAGGTGCCAAGTATGTCCTACTATATTTTGAACTTTTTTCGATGCGTGCCTATAGCACAAAGGGCTCCCCGGACCCTCAAACTCCATCCGCTATGCTCAACCGTCACAAAGGCCGTTACAGTCTCAAAAAAAATACATCTTCTCGGCGCCATCAGTGGACGAGTCTCATCGATTCAGATTCCACTGTGGCCTCAGTGATTCGGCAAATTCCTCTCTCGTACCGCCAACATCCTTGGGGATCTTCGAGACACGATAGGCTCCATTCCTGATATTGTGTGCGTGTATCGCCGAGACACCTGATCGGTTGCTGCGTATGCTACCTGAGTCGCTCATCGTATCGTTAGATCGAAACTTGGGGGGTGCAAAGTCAAGAGAGGTAAATGTTCCGGACTTGCGCAATTGATGTCTGAGCGTCAATGTTAGCAAGAATTCCACACTACCAATTCAACAGCAATACTTACGGGCTTGGGATTACCGCCAGGTCGTCGAACGACGATATGAGAGGATTGTGCGCCCTCACGGATGGTGAGTATGGCCTCTCTCCACCCCGAAGACTATCAGGTGTGCCGGATCTTTGGTTGGAGATTTTCTTGGGTGGCGCATAGTCAATGGGTAGGAATGTGTCGTCCTTCAACAAATGCGGCGTCGGAAGTACATGAAGAGTCTTGAGTGGCACCTCCCTCCTCTTGGCCGCTGCACGTGGCGGTGGTGGTCCGTATCTGCCAGATACCGAAGAATACGCTCTGGGTCCAGACATATAACTTCCATTCGAGACAGTGGCCCGATGTCGGCCATAAGCACCTGCAGCAGTCCCTCCTCGTGGTGGATATTGTTGTCCTTGATCGTAATACCCATCCTGCCCATGGTTATCATAGTACCCTTCTTGTTCCTCATAGTAGCCTCCATGTTGCTGTCCACCATGGTTGGTGAAATTCTGGGGCTTGCTATCGTCAAAATACTCCTTGTAAAATGATCGAATTCGATTGGCTCGGTCCTCGGGGTTCTCGGAAGGATCATCAGGAGGAAGTGGTCGCATACCCATCATTGACCGTCGCTGGTCATATCCATCATGATTTTCGTATTCTTGATAGTAATCTCCGTAAACTTCTTCTTCCTCGTAGTAATCATCTGCGTCCTCATACTGGTCCTCATAGTTTTGGCTAAGATGCTCGGACTGCTGCGAATAGTGCTGGGCTGAAGAGTGATCCATCGAAGTTGCTGCTGAAGCCGAAGGTTTGTTATCAATGACAGATGCCGCGGTCACTTCCGATGCCAAACCTGGCTCTGGAGAGCTCTGCTTTTCACCCTGCGGATCGATGAAGCTAAGCTGGGGTAGCCGAGGTTGGCGATCTGTGGGGTTGTTGAATGTGATGCTGGGTGTTTGTTGGTATTTTTCCTCTGGAGCACTCGGTGCACTCTTGAGATGGATGTCATCTTTCAAAACGACAGGAGGAGGGCGAACTTCTTCCGCGGGCGTTTCTGCTCGCACTTCATTGATGACCACAGCCGGTGCCTTTTTGCTTGACTGTTCCCCACTCAAAGGTGCTCCTCCACTGATAAACTTCCCAAGGTAATTATTACTTGCTCTCAAAGCATTGACATTTCCAGTGCTGCTGGCCGTGCTAAGAAACGAGTCTCTGGTAGAATCTGCTCCTGTCGGCGCCAACAGATTGTTGTTTGACGGAGGGTACGGGGTACGGAGACCGTTTGAGGGATCAACTGAAGGATCCCGTGAAGAAGACATGGAACGGTCGCGCACGGCTGATCCTAACGGATTACCCTGGGCATTGCTGAGGAGGTTATGCTTGGACTCGTAGTTGAACCTGCGGCTCGAAGAGCCAGTGAACGTGGACGATGAGTCGTCCAAGGGACTTCTTATGCTCGATGCCGGGCGTATCGATCCATCATCAGGTATGAAATTTGTGGCCCGGTATTTGTCGTCTCCAGTGATGGATCGCGACAAAGAGTGCAACGACTCTCTGCTGTGATTTAACGCTGGTGGCAGCACGTACGGATTATGGGCCTCTAGGTCCATCGACAGCCCGCGTTCTCTTGGGCCACCAATTTCCTTTTCCTGCGAAGCAGACATTTCGGTTCGACCGCGTGCGTTGGGTTTTCGAGACTTGCCCCTGCCTTCACCCATCCCAAAGTCCAAAGATTTGTGTTTATCGTTCGCATCCTCCTGCCTCAATTTCACGACATGGCGGCGGTGCAGCCATACCAGAATGACTATAGCAATTCCCAATGGGATCACCACTCCCAATACGATAGGTAGAGTGTTTCCGGAGCCATCTGCATTGTAGTATTTTTCACACGGCCCACTGTTGTCATTTGGTGCACATGAGAATGTTGCTGATGGACTTGCAGTAGTAGTAGAAGACTCATCCCTTACGACCAGAGCTGGAACTGGTCTTTCCACAAAAATCCCATCCAATCTGCCATCGGGTATGGGTCCTGGTCGTGCAAGAGGGTATGGGTTTCGGGGCTGGATCTGAGGTTCATTCTCAGGTAATATCGAGTCCAGCATGGTTATGATGGGTGAAATTCGTAGTTCCGGCAGGTTCGAGATGATCACCAAGGGGTGATTTGTATTAATACATGATAAATCGAGATGCTAAGCGGGTCTCTAATAGATGGATTACAGGACTCGTGATTCTCGTGGGTGGTTGTGGATGGCGTCGATGGTGCAAAGGAATGGAACGTGGAGCCTGTCCACAAACAGCAGAGCAACAGGTTGGTAACGAACGACTTGAGTTAACCTCAAAAGAATGACTGTACTCAGAGTTGGGCTGAAGGAATGACAAAGAAAGAAAGGAAGCAAAGGAGAGACGATTGTGTAGAGCTGGTCGACTCAATGCAGCGATGGAATACGAGTGGTTGTGTTGAAGCACACCCTGTTAGCAGATGCAGTTCACAAAGGAGAAACAATCATGAGCCAGGAACCCTGCCCCGTTGGATTCTGTCCAGTCGCCTAGGGTTAAGCTCCACGATGGACCGAGGGGGCCCCCAGTTCTTTGACCTTAAGTGCCTCTCCCGCACGCTAAGGGAGCCTAGCAAGCCCAAATTCAGCCACCGGCTCCAATATATGCTGGTTATTGGTTTGGTCGATCACTAGCAAGCTCAAGTGCCAATTTAACAAAGTCGTCCCTGGAGGCTTGAGGAATCAAGGATGAATGGTGTGGGACTTTGGCTGGGATTAGCTCCAGGTGGCTCCAGGTGGCTCCGGGTGGCTCACTCAGGCTTTCCAGGCCCAACGGAGGACGGATAGGTGTGGCTCCAGGGTCGCTTCTCGTTCTCTCGACACGTGCACTGCCACTATTCTCCAACTCGTATCACTCCCAGCTTCCAGTGCTCTTTAGCCTGGGGTTTCGTAGAGGACAATCTGTACGAGGTAATGTTGTTGTGATTATTATAATCATTATAGAGAATTCTTTCCCCTAGTAATCATCATGACTACTTAACAAAGACTACGTCACGCTCGACCAAGTAGCATCCCAGTCTCGATTCTAGAAGAAAACCTGCACGTCATCAATCGTCCATCGTCTCATCTGGTTCCTGTCAATTGTCAATTGTCAATTTCCGATGGCCACTAGCGAAACACCGACCCCCGTGCTCACCACCAAGTCCACAACAGGGCCGCCTCATCGTAAACCACCTCGTACGGAGTATCTTTAGCTCTCCTTTTGATGCTGAGAATTCTCTTTGTGCTGACTTGTTTAGATCGAGTTCATTACACCAAAACTAATCGGCTGCTCGTACGGATACTCGGTACCACACAAAGTCGAGCATCTGGACGCGTAGTATTCTACTGGCACGGAATGCTTCCTACAGGTTACCCTACTGAGGAGGCTTGAACCTATTCCTTGTTATTATTACCTTCGGTCCGTTCTTGCTAGGATCGAATTGCTGGACTGAACGGCCTGTCAGGATCATCCGACATGAAGCACAATTTCGTACTCGTAGTTTTCTTTCTCTGCATGCTTTGCTTAGATGCAAACTCATACGGAGTACCAAGGACCTGGTACTGGGGAACTTGACGAGGTGTCAAAGCCTAGCCTGGTGACGACTACTCCATACTTATAGCTGGCGTTGGTACTTGAAACATCCTCCCCTGATGCTGATCCAATGATCCTTTCACTTGGTTCCAATCTCTTGAATGCTACAGGCGCTCGGCAGAAAGTTCAGACCTTACGCATAGTGGGATGCAAACTCGGCGAGATATGAGTTCTCCCATCTTGTATAGAATTTGGAGCCCCGCTATGACATCTGACACTCCAGGGACTGAGTATCTTGCTCCTGGAACTTACGGAGAGCTGAAAGCGTTGTTGGAGGGCCACCCAAGCGCCACCACCCCGCGAAGAGACCACGCTCTCACGTGTCTAACCCGAACCACCAGAGTCGGTGCCTACCCAGGTACGGAGTAGGTATCCCGCCCCGCCCTACTTGGTGCATAAGGCAGAGTCCATGGATACGAGTTATTACCAACCCCGTCTTCACATTGTCAATCTGGCAAGGCTCCTTGCGTTCTACAAGAAGGGATCGGTAGGTACACTGTTGAATTTATGTGCTGAGACCCATCCAAACGACGCTCTACAGCCACAATAACCTCATTCAGAAGAAGTCTCCAAGCTCCCACGATGGAATCCTATGACCTAGTGATCGTTGGCGCAGGTATGATCTTCTTCAAATCATCTGAATGAGCTGATAGCATCAACTGACTCCTCGGAGGTATCAATGGGCTTATAATGGCGAAGACATATCTTGATGTCTACCCAGAAACAAAGCTGGTCCTATTGGAGTCGGCTGAATCCATTGGGGGAACTTGGTCTGAGGGCCGGCTCTACCCAGGTCTGAAGTCCAACAATCTTGTTGGGTCCTATGAATACAGTGACTTTCCCCTGGACAAGTTCTCCCTCGGCATCAAAGCTGGAGAGCATATCCCGGGTGCCAAACTACATCAATATCTCCAGCAGTTCTCGACCAAATTTGATCTAACAAGAAGAACCAAAGTCAATGCTGCAGTTGAGGAGGTTGAAAGACTTCTCAATGACAAGTGGAAAATCACTATCAAGCTCCAAGACAAGGGTACGGAGCAAGTCATCGCGGACAAGCTGGTCCTTGCCACTGGCTTGACCAACCATCCTTTTGTCCCGACTTTCCCTGGACAAGAAGATTTCCAGGCCCCGTTATTCCATGTGAAGTATCTGAAAGATGAGGCAGATAAGCTGATCCAATCGTCCAAGAATGTCGTTATTCTAGGAGGATCGAAATCTGCCTATGATGCAGCCTATGCCTTCGCGACTCAGGGCCTGACCGTCGATTGGATTATCCGAGAGTCTGGACATGGCACAAACTATATGTCTCCACCATACGTAACACCGTTGAAGAAACGCCTCGAAGGCCTGGTTGGTGTGCGTTTCTTGACCTGGTTCTCTCCGTGCATTTGGGGCGACGAGGACGGCTTCTCCTGGATACGACGCTTCCTTCACGGCACTCGAGTAGGCAGATTCATCGTCGATAGCTTCTGGAAAGTCTTGACCAGCGATGTGATCGATCTATCTGGGTACGATAAGCATCCAGAGACCGCCAAGTTGAAACCGAAGCTTTCGGCTTTCTGGCATGCCTCGTCCCTAGGGATCTTCAATTACACCTCGGATTTCTTTGCACTCGTACGCGATGGGACTATCAAGGTCCACATTTCGGACATTGATCATCTCTCCAATCACACCGTTCACCTATCCAATGGATCCGTCGTGACCGGTGACGCCCTGATTTGTTCGACTGGTTGGCACCACCGCCCAGCTATCAAGTTCCTCCCTGCTGGAATTGACGCAGAACTCGGCCTCCCCAGCAGAACCAGCGAGTCTGAAGCGCAACTTGTGAAGCGAGCTGAAAAGGAGATCCTGGCCCGGTTTCCACGCCTGCTAGATCAACCAAGTGTGCTACAACGATACAAACCCCTCGATTCAAACGATGGTGAATCAGCTGTGGCAGAACGCCCCTATCGCTTATATCGCTTCATGGTACCTGCCGAAAGCATCCCTAAGCCATCGATAGCGTTTCTCGGGATCGTCTTGACGATAAATACCGTCTGTGTTGCAGAAGTTCAGTCGCTCTGGATCACCGCCTTTCTCAATGGCCGCCTTCTCGCACAGCACGCAGTTGACCCATCAAAGCCGGCACGACAGAACCTTCACCCTGATGCGGTGGCTTACGAGACCATTCTACAAACCCAGTTCGGCAAATGGCGCTACCCTGGTGCGTTTGGAAAGCGGCACCCAGATTTCGTCTTTGATGCTGTGCCTTATATGGACATGATGCTGAAAGACCTGGGACTAAGATACAGGAGGAAGAATGGTTGGTGGGCTGAGGTTTTTCATCCTTACGGACCGGAGGATTATATTGGTTTGGTCGATGAATGGCGGATCAAGGTAAGCTCATCATCAAAAGAACCCTTACACATCCGACATTTTTGTCATTGCGGTTTATGCATTTTCGCGTCCAATTGACTTGTCTGATACCTGTAGGACACTCAAACCAAAGCAAAGCGGAGTTAAGGGGGTCGGTTCCAGGCTGAGCACAAAACCCCAGCTTAGTGAGTAGGAAGATGCCACTAAGACCTTGTAGGATCCCACTGGCCTAGCGAGCAAAGATTTCACTCTTCCTATACCTGTTTCGTCCTACTCTCTATCTTCCCAACTCCTCGATGAGTGTCCTCAAATTCTACCCGTCAGACTCCCGCACCATCCAAAATATCAAATAAAGTGACCGTTGATTGTTCACGACTTCTGACTTTTCTCTGCATCTTCAATGAAACCTTTCAACGCTCCTGCACTTATGTTCAACAAGTGCGTCTCGTCGTCGTTCAGAGGGATATTGAGCGTTCTTACGATCCCTTTGCGCCCTAATACCACGGGCAAGCTCAAGCAGCAGCCCAGCTCTTCGTTCCAATGTGAGATAGGCCGAACATTACGCTGATCAAACAGGATCGATTTGCAAATAGATGCGGTCAAGGCAGCAATACCATATGCTGTCGCTCCTTTGGCTTCGATGATTTTGGCAGCCTTATCCTTGGTCTCAGCTGCAACTGCCTTGCGGTCGATTGTGACATCTGGTGGTAGGCATTGATCCATGGGGACTGCCCCAATAGTCACGCATGACCAGGCAACCTGTTGTACAGTTCAGTGGATTATCTGCATTGTTCTGGTGTACTCTTCGTACCAATTGAGTTTCACCGTGCTCTCCAAGCACATATGCATCAACACTACCAGCATCAACACCAATCTTGTCGGCCAAAATCCCTCGCAGTCTAGCACTATCGAGGAACGTCCCACTACCGATGACTTGTGACCGAGGAAGACCTGCGAATTTCTGGGCATAGTAGGTCAAAACATCGACGGGATTTGCCACCAGAAGAATCACAGTCTCTTCCCTAAATGGCTTCATGTCATTGATGGCAGACCGTAAGATTGCCAAATTTCTTCCGAGTAAGTCCGTCCGTGACTCGCCTGTAGCATGATGTTAGATGTCGTTGCCGTTTTCACATTTCGATACCACGAATCTGATCGGTTACCGACCTTGTCTCTGCTTTGCACCAGCAGAGATCACAACGATATCACATTGTCCAGCCTCTCGATGCGTGCCGCTTCGAATTCTCACCCCACCACCACTATTCGAATGGTCAACAAGACTGATGTCATTCCAGCTAGCAAGTCATCTCACCCTACGGCGCCATGGTAGGTAGTTGCGTCTCCAAGATCTTTCACTTGGGCGTCTCTCAAATCGGCCTTAGGGTCCACCAGGAGGACTTCGCTTGCCACTGGGTTCAGTATCAAGCACAGGGCAATGGCCGACCCAACTGAGCCAGCACCCAAAACAGCGATGCGAGATCTGTCTCTTGAGATCTCGGGGTCCATAAAAGGGGGTTCCATTGTATTTCGACCACGTTGAAAGTCGTCTGGAGGCTTCTTGTTGGAGGGTGAGGATGATAGGACAGGGTGAGGAGAGGTTTTGATTACCACCTTGGACCGAGAACAGATGTTGAGAACCGCAAATACTTATTTATCATATGTTATCTCTGTTCGTCGTCCATTTGTCTCAACACCTGGAGCAAAAGTGACAGGAGCTGTCGTGTTGCTCAGACCACCCAAGGAGGCTGTGCAGCATGTGCTCAGTCAGTGCTTGCTGCTCACTAACGAGCATGGCGAAGCTGGGCATCTCGATTGGTTTCAGTACTTAGCTTATCATTGCACCAGAACTTTTCGAACGGCTCAAGTTGGCTACCAGGGGAAAAAGAAACACGTGTGTTTGCTGATACATATGGCATAATCCATGCCTACGTAGTTACCCAGGTGTATTTCTTACAGAACTTGAACCTTTTGGAAATCCACCTAGGCACTAACTGTGATCTCAAGATGAGCTATTGTTTGCAGGAGTCGCTAGTTAGTGCACCATTTGCAGCAGGGCCCCTCGGCCTCTCAACCCCTCCCGCATCTTTCCCGGATTCCTTCTGGCGTCTGCTTTGACGCCTCTGATGCTGACTGGCTTGCCTGGGCCGTTTCATCATGCATTGCCAAAAGGTTCCACCAAGAAACTAAAAAGAGTAGCTTGTCGCGTGCAAGCTCCCCGCGTTGAACGATCCTCGAATTAAGCAGTTCGATCGATGCAGGCCGCAGATTGACATGCATAAATACATTGCCATTTTTCACACCCACGTCACAAGATGAGAATATTCCAAGACCTCGGGGTCTTGGAAGTTGGAAAGAATGCTGCTCATGGTTTTGGAACTTGGATTTCAAGGACTCGATGCCCTTTTGCTAACTGTTCGATATACCCATCTTCAATGTGGCAGCAGTGAACTGAAAGGCGATAAACTCCACCTGAAAGACATACAACGCCAGCGTGGATAGGTGATTTGGGCTACTCAGCACTGCAAGCATGTCCAGTAGCTTCCTGTCGTCCTTTCTGGGCGCTCTGCAAGCCAGTCTTTCGGTACTACTTGTCATCCTCTACGGCGTGATCGCAAGCCAGTACAAACTACTGGACGGGCCTTCAGCGAAAAAGATATCGGCTGCGTGCGTGCGCTTGTTTTTGCCTGCGCTCCTCATAACCAAAGTCGGTAGTGAATTGGAGGCGGGCACGGGGACACGCTATGTTCCAATCCTGAGTATGCACCAACATGACCCCTCCGAGCCTCAATGGAAGTTGTTCTGCGTTTGCTAAATGTTGTTAGTCTGGGCCGTACTATATTCTCTGGTCTCGATCGGTATCGGGTTACTCGCAGTCAAGTTCCTGAAATTCCCGGCTTGGGTAACTCCGGCTGTCGCGTTCAACAACACGACCAGTCTTCCGCTCCTCTTGATCGAATCCCTCCGCTCCACAGGGATCCTTGATCGCCTCATCCTAGACGGAGATTCTACCGAGAAAGCAATCAGTCGCGCACAATCGTACTTCTTGGTGTGTGCCATTGTGGGGAATTGTTTTACTTTCGCAATCGGACCACGCCTGATAGATGCTGAAAATGCTCCAGGCGAGTCTAGCGACGATGAGGATGAAGAGGACGCTGATGGGGCCGATGATGACGCGGCAGAACGGGGCTCGATCAACGAAGGAGAGCTCACATCCCTCCTGCCCCATCGTGTGCGGAAAGCTGGCGGGAGGGCACATCGACAGGTATTCTTCCTCGGAAAGCAGAACCTGGAGAAGCTGAGTCCCCGAACACAAGAAGTTCTCATCTTTCTCTTTGATTTCCTCAATGCACCACTTCTGGGTGCCGTCATAGGGGCAATCATCGGCCTGACTCCGCCATTACACCGAGCATTCTTCAACGACTCCAATGACGGAGGCTTCCTCAACGCATGGTTGACGTCGTCTTTGAAGAAAATCGGCGAGCTGTTCGTCACACTGCAGGTCGTGGTGGTCGGTATGTCATTGTCGTCATCGCTTCGGAAGATGAAGCGTGGTGAGGATAAAGGCCTACCTCTCTTGCCAACGGCTTTCGTCATGCTCATCAGACTGGTCGTCTGGCCACTGATCTCCATCGCCGTCATTTGGGTGCTCGCCACAAAGACAGATACACTCCAGCAGGATCCGATCCTCTGGTTCACCATGATGTTGATGCCGACGGGACCGACTGCCATGAAGCTTATTGCCATGGCCGAGGTGAATGGAGCAGATGAGGATGACAAAATGGTCATTTCCAAGGTCTTGACTGTAAGTTGCAGAGATTCCCCCAAATCAAGTGGGCTTGAGTTGGAAACGCCTTCTCTTGCATGTACAATCGAACGAGGCTAACAGATCATCTTCCACGGTTTCAGCTTTCATACGCCTGTTCGCCGCTCCTGGCTTTGACCGTCGTTGGCAGCTTGTACTCGAGTGAAGCCGCAATAAGGAGCTAGTCCATCCTCAATCCCGAAGCAGTCGTTGCCAGCACAGAAGGTATGCACGGCATGGTATTTTCACTCTAAACACTAGAGAGTGTTTGATCGCTTTGTCAGTATGTCTCATGTTCCGGAGTACCACAGAAGGCGATTCACATGTTATCTCTTTCCCATTCATCATCAAATCATGGTACATCGAGGGTGATTGCGTAACCTAACTTAAGCACATGGTGATGGATCTACTCCTAAACTTGAAAAGGTGGTGGCAGCCTTTCTCGTACATCATTGATCTGGGGGTTATATTTCCATGCAAAACTTGAATGTGCGCTGAGGAATATTACCTGGGTGCCATGGATACAACGCAAACGCAGCTCGTCACTACTAGCTACATGTATGGCTCCGTATTTAAGCATACTGAGTGTTTCAAGGTGCTCCATAGACCACAGTATCTAGCGAGCTAGGTACACAGGTCGGTCCTCGAGTCGTACACGGTCCCGCGTAAATAGCACTGAACCAGAATTCCGAGCACAATTCCGAAGATAGAGTTCAAGCATCAATGAAGTGCTTCGTACGTTCGAGGCATAATTCGAGGCATTGCATAACTCGCCCGCCAAACTATCCCCTTTGATCCGGCTCAAAGTGAATCAATGATTTACTCCTCGTGGGGACCCCGGAAGCCCTCGATCCCAAGTCGAATTGATCCCCGGTTGTCGGATGTCGCTTGTCGCCTGTCGCGTACACCCTAGAGGAGCCAATGGTATTGCATAGCGACGGACGCAGGTGTAATGCTATTGGTTGTTGGACGTGCTAGTGCTCTTTTGGATGTTTGGACGCCTCCCGCCCTGTCGCCGATGCGCACCGATGGCTAGGGGTCATATATCCATATGTCAATTACATATCTACGCATTCAGGCTCATGTTATGTTAGGAGAGTGGTTTCGGCTCTAGAAATTGGATATTTGCGCTGTGTAGGTTGTAAAACGCCAAGTCAGAGAACGAAAAATGGAATTTATTTGTTATCCTTCCGATACCATCTCGTCGGCGGACTATAAGCGTCTTAGTCTTGACCTCGACCTGCCACGCACCCCCCCTCATGATCATCCAGTAAACGGTTCGGTCGCTTTGGGAGACCCGCGACCGAGCCTGGACGCAGTGAATGATATATCACAATGGAACACTCCGGTAGAACAGGACACACCGAGCCCTGTGCGCGATCAGCCGGCTGCTGCAAAGCAAGCAACAGCAAAAAGGATGCGAAGGACGCAAGCCTGCGACCGCTGTAGGAGCCGCAAGGTCCGATGTGATGCCAGTGCTCAGAAGCCTTGTTCGCGTTGTCGGCGGGATTCCCTCGATTGCGTTGTTCGTCCTCATGCCAGAGGGTATGTGACAAACCCCTACATGGAGCTCTCTTTTGCATTATAGTAGCGTCCCCGTTCCTGGTTCATAGAAATTAACCACCTTCTCAATCAGGAAACGATCAACTGTTTGGGATTCACCACAATCCGAATCGATGACACCAGCGTCCTCCGAAGCCAGAAAGATACTGGAGATAAATTGCCTTCCTGCAACTCCATTAAGTCTGAAATCGCCAGAACCGGAGCCCACCGATGATATACCTCGATATCTATTCTCCGAACCATTAAAAAGAACTCTCTGCGATAACTATATCGCCTATGTCCATCCACTGTTTCCAATCTTAGACGTGGCAGCCATACAAGAGGGGCCAATCGGCTTGTTTATTCAACAAGGCAAAGAAAGACTCAGCCCTTTAGTTTTTCTGGCCATATTATATTCAGCTATTCCTCATGTGAATATATCCGCTTTGAAGGCTGAGGGCTATGACTCTTGCGAGGAGCTCGCACTGGCCATCCGTAGCGATTTCAAGGTGAGAATCTTTACCAGCTTCAATTCGGACTTCGGCTGACTTATGGAAAGCGTGCTGAGCAAAAGGGCGTCAATCATGACTGGAAATCTTTGGTCCATGCCTTTCTCCTCATGAGTTCCTGGTATAGTCCTCAAACTCGGTTAGAGGCTTGGAAATGGAGTGGTGCTGCGTTATACTTACTCGAGAAGCATCAAGGCCCTGACGAACGCGTCAAATCACCTGTTGACGAAGCGGAGTACAGATGCTTATGGTGGTCCTGTTTTATTCGCGATCAACTAATGTCCTTAGCATCACAACAGAGTCCTCGGATGGCGTTTTCTCCTTCGAGGGTCTCCATGATTTCCGACCATGACCTCGGGTCTTTGGGGATTTCCGAGAATTGGAATGTCTCGCACAATATCGAACCTGTAGACCATCTTAGAAGTTTGACTGAGAATCAGACTCTTGCAACCCTGTTTATCGAGCGGGCCAAACTTTCAGTGATTCTCAATCAATTCAGCCGAGGTCAAAGGCAATCAAATGGTCGCTACAGGATGACAAGCCTGCTTCCTGGCTGCGATAAGCCATCGACAACTGGAGAAGAAACTGTAGCACAATTATTGTTGTGGTATTGCAGCCTCGACAACAACGCACGATACTCGCAAGGGACTGACTATAACCCCAACAACGGCTCCTCTCTGCAAGATGGTCTGCTGCCATTTTATCAAGCTCTCTTGTTGATCCCATATTATCTGACCTTGATCAAGGCAAATTTTCATGACAAAAGCGAATGTTGCAACGATCCACAGTCTGCATCAAAGCGAGTGCTATATGCACGACAAGAAGTGAGTCGGCTTCTGCAGGATTTGATCAAGGGCGACAGGCTAAAACATATACCAACCGATCTGGTGGAATGCCTCCTGCCATTTGCAACCACCGTCCTCCTAGAAAAGACCAGTACTCCCAGTGCAAGTCGCGAGCCGATGTCAAATCGGATCGAGGGCTTCAAGCAATGTTTACAAGTCATGCGGGTTATGATGGCGAATGACAGACTTCAACCACAGAATGACTATCGCATTTCCCTTCTTGGAGCAACATGCTCCTTATATGCCGGGCTCGAAGAACGACCGCGAGATCTTGGTCTGGGAGGAATGGCTCGGAATACCATGCCCTTTACTGGCACCGACATTCTAGATGCTGCAGTATCCTCGACGAAAGAGATCTTTTCGGATTGTTCGTTCCAATGGCAATCACCTCGGCATGATGATATGCAAGAAACTTCATTGTTGAACAGTGTTCGCCTCAATGATCACCAACCTCAGCTGAATGGCTCGAATGAACAGACTTTCCCATCGGATAGTTTGATCGACCGTAGCTTTAGTGAAGATGTCTTAAGTGCAGATGATGGCGCGCTGGCTTTCTCTTGAGCTTCACAAAGGAAGCCAGTCCGTACGAGGCTGTAACATGAAGGCACAGCATGCAGCTTAGCGTGGGCTGCTGCTCTCGATCTTCGTAGAAGCTTATACAATCGAGAAGTAGCACCCAAACATCTTGATGGAAAGCTGCCGGTCATCGACTCGAGCATTGCATTCATTTTGTTCCTTCACTAGTTCTTTCAGTAATAAGGCCGCTCTTTTTGCGTTCTTTGTGGCGCCCGGGCTCAATCGAAATGGTGGAAGATCTTCACGGCCGAGATCAACACTGCTGGACCTTGGTCTTGTTGCTCCCAAGGTTTCCAATTGCTCAATGGCCCAGGACTGGCGATGTTCATCAGGGCACTCTGTCCCAAAAAGAAACACTGGCCAGAGGAGACCAGGGTGTAGTATTCTGCTCCCAGTCCCATCAACAACTTCTCCATAAGAGTTTTGCAAGTTTTGCCACACATTGTTCAACGCAGCTGTGGCAGTCGGCGAATGTGGGAGATGCCACCATGTAACACGATGTAAATAGACGAAAAGAATCCAAAAACTGGCGAAATGCAGATTGAATAATTCTTCCAATCTAATCGCTAAATCCGGAGATAACGACTGAGCCAGTTCGTCCCTCGACAAGGACATTATGGTGGGCCTTTGCTGCCATACTTCCCATAAATCTTTTTCTAATTGCTTTGATGCCACAATCACTGCAAATTCATCGTCAGGAGTGCCCCTGCTTCGATGGTGACGATCATGGGATCCTATGCGGCGACAGAAAGCCTGGGTTGAAATATACCATTCAACTGCAGGCTGAACGATGGAGTTTAACACAACTTGTTTGATACGTGCGCTTGTCAAAACCCGAGGTGATGCGTGAGTGGCAGTAACACTAGTAGCGGGTGATGTGGGCTGTCTCAGTGACGTTCTGAGCCGCGCTTCAAGGCTGTCGTGCTCGGTTTCAGAATCCAATTCCTCCGCATCAGCACTTACTATCTGGATTGGATACCTTGCAACCGCTCGCAAAGCGAGCTCGGTGAGAAGAGGCTCACCACTGGAATATGTCGCCTTACCGTCGAGAACGCAGAGCCAGGACAGTAACTGTTTTGATACCCTACTCCAATTCACATCGCTTGTAACGGTAGCCTCTGCTACTGCACGAGGGAACGGCATCGCAGGGCCTCCTTGGTCTCGGATAACCTCATACCACGCAAGGAGAAGAATGGCGGCCAATAGTGGTTCGTACAATGTCTGGTCAGTTTGGACGAAACTTGAGAGAATACTGTGAACACCATCGGTCGCCAAGCGATGTCGTTCGATAATCCGATTTAAATACCTTTGCTTATCCTGTGCTGTATAGTTGGTAGTTTGCTCCATGAATAGAACACCTGTCACACACAGTAGAGCATGGAGGACTGCTTCGTAAGATTTGCTCATTGCCAAAAAATGGCGTTGTACTCGCCGCCAGTTCTTGACACCTGAGATCAAGATCGCCCCTGGCGGCTGGACGATTCCAGTGAAGAGTGAGAGTAGATGTTCCGCTTCTGGGTCGAGAGCTAGGGTTTCGCATCTTACGTTCGGTTTATGGGAAAGGGGTTGATCTCTTTGCGAATTTGTAGCAGGAGAGATAGCCTCGGTGACCTCCTTGGCCTTTTCAATTTCAGCAACGGCATGGGGACTTCTGCTCCTATCTGCAATGGCAGTTCTTGAGCGGATTGAGGCGTTAGTTGAACGTCCAAAGTCTGCTGAGTTCGGGTCCTCCATTGAAAGGGGAGCATGTAAAGTGTGCAACACATCATCAGTTACATCCAAAGGGATGAAGTTCAGATTCGAAGGACTCTCCATAGAATAACCTGCCCAGGAGGGATATATATCCGGTTCAAGGTGGTTGAAGTCAATAGCATCCGTTTGGCACCAAGACATGAAGTTCGAATCCGAAGGTTCGCACGATGTCGATTGGGACGATGTGTGCCACGTATCCGTGACCATTGTTGAATTGAAGGTTGCACCATCTAGCGGGGCCGAATGGAAGGATAGTCCTGGATTTCCTGCAGAAGTCGTCGATCCCGAAGTTGATTCAACGTCTTTCAATTTGGTTGAAGTCGAACGTGGCGTTTTCCGACTTGAGTCCGAATTCCCTGGATGTTTTCGTCGTGGTACACTGAGGTATTCACAATCAAACCCCAGCCTCATACAGGGTGTACAGCGAGGGACTCCTTCGTCGCACTTCACGCGCCGTCTTCTGCAAGTGGCACAACCATTCTTCGATCGAAGAGACCGCACAACGGTCTTGTTTTGTTGGGTATCCACGAAAGTATCCATGGTGAGGACTCGCGTTCACACAGCGCCTCTGGCCTTCGTGATGAGCTTTGGGCAACATCGATTTCCAGGTCTAGCTCAACAACACCTCTCTGGAGTTTGTAAGATGTGAAAATTCAGTTGGCGTTGATCTTGGTTAGTGCAATGGAGAAGGCTGCCAGCCATAGCAAAGGCAACGGTGAAAGCCTGGGTCAAGGATGTCTCGAGGTCAAAGAAGTTTCCAGAGAACTAGACTCTACCTATTGATCTGTCCACGCTAGTTAGGCAAGCAGTGGTAAGTGAATTAGAGAAGGAGGGCCGCTTGGGCTGTTGAAGCGGGCGCCGGGAGGTACAATGCGGGATCTCGGGTACTTGGGAAAGCGGAAGGCGCGACTGATGAGTTGCACTCCAACTGCCAGTGCACTCAGGCTGGGGGTGCCAGCGGGTGCCAGCGCCAAGCATGACGAGGCTATCCAAATTCATCCAGACTCCAGAGAGTCTCAGAAATCGTCAAACTGCGAACTGGAGCCCGTCTCGTGTCTTCGTCCCTACTTCCATATCCAACCGCCACTCACTCAACTACCATCCTCTTGCATTGCGCCATCTTCTCATCTGTAGCATATTTCGATTCCTTGTGAATATGTTTTAGTTTTCTCCTCCAGTCCTCCATGATTCACTTTGATCTCCGAGTCCTGTAAAGCGCCTACCACTGTCCCTCACGTCTGAATCCTGACCACCCAGACCCTTCCATCAACTTCTACAATATGGCACAACCACAACCACAGTTGAGCAATAAAGATGGCGCCCTGTTCAGACAGGTGGTGCGCCATTTCGAAAACAAGCAGTACAAAAAAGGTTGGTCACACAATTCACTAATCCCAACCTCCAGGCTGACCACTCTTGTCTAGGCTTGAAGGCAGCCGAACAAATTCTGCGCAAGAACCCAAATCATGCCGACACCCAAGCTATGAAGGCCCTGATCATTGGCCAGCAAGGCCACACCGAGGAGGCTTTTGCTTTGGCCAAAATCGCCTTGAACAACAACATGAAGTCCCATGTTTGCTGGCATGTCTACGGTCTTCTGTACCGTGCGGAAAAGAATTTTGAAGAAGCAATAAAAGCATACAAGTTTGCCTTGCGCCTAGAACCGGAGTCCGCCCCCATACAACGAGATCTCGCCCATCTGCAGATACAAATGAGAGACTTTGAAGGCTACATCCAGAGTCGAAGAAACATGCTCCAACAGAAGCCTGGCTTTCGTCAAAACTGGACTGCTTTGGCCATTGCTCATCATCTAGCCGGTAACTACGAGGATGCCGAAAACGTGCTTACTACATATGAAGAGACCCTCAAGACCAAACCTACGCGGTCTGACATCGAGCATTGGGAGGCAGTCCTGTACAAGAACTCCATCATTGCTGAATCGGGCGAGGTCGAGAAGGCTCTCGATCATTTGGAAGCCGTCGGTAAGAAGAGCCCAGACGTGATGGCTGTTATGGAAATGAGAGCCGACTACCTCGCTCGCTTAAATCGCAAGTCGGAAGCCGAAGCTGCGTATGCTGCTCTCTTGGAGCGAAACCCCGATGACTCAGCCTATTACGATGCATATATCGAGGTAAAGGGTTTAAAGGATGGCTCGGTCGACGACATCAAAAAGACATATGACGAGCTAACCGAGAAATATCCCAAGGCGGATCTTCCCAAACGGAGAACGCTGGATATTACGTCTGGAGATGAGTTCAAAAAGGCAGCCGATTCTTATTTGCAGAAATTCCTGCGAAAGGGTGTCCCCTCAACCTTTGCAAACATCAAACACCTCTACACCGATCAGTCGAAACGAGATGCTGTTCAGGAATTGGTGGAAGGTTATGCTTCTGGCAAGATAAGCTCGCAGAGTAATGGTGCAAAAGAAAATGGTGATAGTAAAGACGACTCCCGATTTGAGTCTTCAACGCTGTACTTTTTGGCTCAACACTACAATTACAAGTTGAGTCGAAATCTCGACAAGGCTTTGGAATATGCCGACAAGCTCATTCAACTCGATCCCAAATCCGTCGACTACCATGCCGTCAAAGCTCGATCATACAAGCACAAGGGCGATTTGGAGAAGGCTGCTGAATTGATGGACCAAGCTCGTAGTCTAGACGAAAAAGACCGAGCTATCAACACAAAGTGCGCCAAATACCAGCTGCGGTCCGACCAAAATGAGAAAGCCCTTGACACCGCCAGTAAATTCACTCAGAACAAGACTGGCGGTCCACTTGGGGACCTCATTGATATGCAGTGCGTATGGTATCTGACAGAAGATGGAAAGTCATACTTGCGTCAGAGAAAACTTGGCTTGGCATTGAAACGTTTCCATCAAATTCTGGCCATCTTTGACGTTTGGCAGGATGATCAGTTTGATTTTCACAACTTCTCTCTGAGGAAAGGGATGATCAGAGCCTACATTGATATGCTCCGCTGGGAAGACCGTCTCCGCGAACATCCATTCTTTTCATCTGCAGCGATTGCCGCTGTTCGAGCCTACATTCTTCTGTCCGACAACCCCGACCTCGTTCATGGCCCCATCATGGACACAGTGAACGGAACAGGCAAATCCGGTGAAGTCAGTGCTGCAGACCGCAAGAAAGCGTTGAAGAAAGCCAAGCGCGAGCAAGAAAAGATGGAAAAAGCCGAGGCCGAGAAAAAAGCAGCCCTGAAGGCTGCGAAACCAACCCCTAAGAGTGAAGATGTCGACGCGAAAAAGGAGGATTCCGACCCGTTCGGTAAGACCCTGGTTGAGACCAAGGAGCCTCTAAAAGATGCACTCAAGTTCCTTACTCCACTTCTCGAATCGAGTCCACAGCTTGTCGAGGCCCAGGCAGTGGCATTTGAACTGTACATCCGGAGGAAGAAGTATCTCCTGGCGACCAAGGCACTGCTTGCGCTTGAGAAGCTGGACGGTGACTATGAGCAACTCCCATCGTACAAGAGTCTGCTGAAACAGGCCATGGCCGAAAAGGACGTCTCGGAGAAAGTATTAGAGATTGTGAAGAGCGAAGCGAGCCATCTACTGAAGTGATGAGATGGAGAAGAGTTCACGACTTGTACAGGTGGCCTTCGAGACGTGCGCGGGATCTGAATGTCCATCTATTCAACGAAAAGCATGATCAGGGTGGTGTTCGGAAAAGCTAACTACTGTGTCATTATTTGTATGCCATCAACGTCATGGATGGAAGGATGGATGGATAGATTGATGGATGTAGAAGCACCTCTCATCTACAGGCCGCAGTACAGTATCTCGCTGGTAGTTATGAAGCATGGCGGGCTACTGCTTGCTACTCCCGTTCACAGTTGACTCATAACACCACCACTGGATTGCATGCAGTGTGGGGAGCCATCGGCAAAATAACATGTACTTGAGCTCCGATCCTGTATTCCCATTAGAGTTGAAGCCTGTACTAAGTACCTACCGAGGTAGTAAGCACATACCGAGATGCAATACAAGTGCAGAGAGGCACCTCAGATGTGCACTACGGTTCTGGGGGTTCAAGTTTCCGCAAAATGTGAAAATAGCCTGTGTGGCTGGACATGCTCGATATTCATCCTTGAATATCCCATCCCCGTCCAGCAGATCGTGACTCTAGACCTTCGAGCCGTCCAATTCATACCCAACGAGCATTATTAGATCTCGCTGCTCGAATCACAGACGTCACGTTTGGTTACATGGTGGCGAAAGGGGTCTGCGTAGCATTATATTCGTCTCTCTTCAACCGTTAATTCTCCCGGGGACTTAAGCCTAAGAATGAGGCTACACACGCTTAGTTCAGAACAGTGATTTGGTCTTGCCTGCGATGACTTTGTAATGAATGAATTGTGGTCGGTTGATGAGCCAAGGTACTAAATAACTAGCTACTTAATGTGTTCAGACTTTCATAGCTGTTAGCCGGGAACCCTGCATCAGAGGCAGGGAGGCTTTTTGCGCACCCCTTGTGAGGAGTTGAACTCCATACTTTTTGATTCACTGCTATCGTCTTTATACTCACTGCCAATGGTTTGGCTGATCGTTCTTCAGCTCTGATACTCTATTCTGCTTTGAGTACGGCTTTGGTTGATTTTCTGCTCACGTCCACACGTGGAATTCAGGAGACGAATCTCTTGATGCTACGATGTGGAACTGCAGACACGCTGGGACGCGGAACGATGACCACCTAGCTTGACCCGGGCATTTATGCTCTACGGCCGAGTCTGCTGGAGACATTGCTAAGAGTGAATCCTGTATAGACAACGAGAGTCGGATCCAGAGAGCCAAAGGCGCAGGAGGTCGATCATCGTTGGTTCATAACGTCTTCCTCATCCTCACTCTTCTCGGACTCGGCTTCTTCGTCATTGATAACCACCCCGCCACGGCGCTTCTTAGCACCCTTTCCGGTGCTTCTGAGTCCATTGGTGTTGGTCGTGACGTTCATGGTGCTCGTGGTCGCGTAGTGTTGATCATGATCATGGCTCGTACCGTCGTGTTGGTGATGTTCGTGTCTGTCGCGGTCATTCCGTTGTTGATGAGGGGATTTCTTCTTTCGATAGATGCCCTTCGTAAAGAATAGGACAGGGACATCTTAACTTTCTTCTTCTAAGAAGAAGAAATTGCCAGCGAGCTTCTGTTCCTGGTCCATTTGAGACTGGTATTTGTTGATTCGTGGACGGTAAGAATTTGGATCGCGACGGAAAGTGACATCAAGATTCTTCAAGAACTTGTTGCAACCGGTCAAGAGGGACTCCGGGGTGTTGGCGCGGGCATTGACGGATGGTTGGCCATCAAAGACAATGACACGATCAGCCAGGTATGTGGCCATGATGAAATCGTGCTCGACGATGAAAGCCGTCTTCTTGCTGTGCATGATGAAGCGCTTGATTACACGAGCAGCAATGATACGCTGCTCCGAGTCGAGGTAGGCGGATGGCTCGTCAATGAGATAGATGTCTGCGGGCAAGCCAAGTGCCAAGACGATAGCGACACGTTGCAATTCACCACCGGACAAGTTCTGCACCTCTTGATCAATGAAGTCGTCGATCTTGAGAGGTTTGTAAACATCGGTCTGGAATTGAGGGCTGAGGAAGGAAGCCTTGATTCTCTTGAAGAAGAGTTGACGAACAGTACCCTGGAATTTGGGGGTGATCTTTTGTGGCTTCATAGAGATGTTCATTGCGGGAACTTTCTTGGAATCTTCGTCCGGCTTCTCTTGTCCAGCGAGCAATTTGCAGAACGTGGTCTTGCCAGTACCGTTCTCACCCATCATAACAATGATCTCCGAGTCGGTGAAGGAACCGGATTCAATGTTCAGATGAAAGCCGCCAAGAGTCTTCTTCATCGCAGGATACTGGAAACCACGAGCCTTGTCGACCATGTAGTCTTCACCAGCCTCGGCAATACGGAAAGTCAAGCTTTCCTCACGGAAGCGAAGATTCTCAGTGGGTATGTTGCCATCAAGGAAGATATTGATGCCTTCACGGACTGAGGCTGGAAGGGTGACGACACCATAGACGGCGGGTCTACCGTAAAGCACACAAATGAAGTCGGAAAGATAATCGAGGACGGACAAGTCATGCTCTACAACGATGACATAGTCGTCTGGACGGAGGAGTTCTCGAATGGTCTTTGCGGCACTGAGACGCTGCTTGACATCGAGATAAGAGGAAGGTTCGTCGAACATGTAAACATCGGCCTTTTGGACTGCCACCAAGGCAATAGCAAATCTTTGCAATTCACCACCAGACAAGAGACCAATCTCACGATCAGCGACATTTCTGAGTTCTGCCCTCAGTCAGCATTGTGTTTGACATGGTTCTCGGATGATAGACCTACCAAGGACATCCATGATATGTTCCATGTTACCAAGTTCTGATTTTGCTTCGATGAGGGGTCGGACGGTCTTGACGGGGCCTTTGATGGCTCGGGGAAGTTGGTCGACATACTGTGGCTTGACGATGGCCTTGAGGTCATCTTCGAGTACCTTTGTGAAGTAATCTGAAATGGGTTAGTCCTCCAGTATCAGGACCAGACCAGGAGAAACATACTCTGCAGTTCTGAACCACGGAAATAGCGAAGGATCTCCTCCCAGTCAGGCGGACTGTCGTATCTTCCCAAATTTGGCTTGAGTTTACCACTGAGAATCTTCAAGGCTGTACTTTTGCCGATTCCGTTTGTTCCAACCAAACCCAGAACTTGGCCGGGTCGTGGCATGGGCAATCTGTGCAACTTGAAACTGTTTGCCGAATAACGATGGGTGACCTGGGTTTCGAGATTGGTTGGAAGATTGATGATGTGAATGGCGCCGAAGGGACATTTCTTGGGGCAGATACCGCAACCGATACACAGACGTTCCGAGATATATGCAATTTTGGACTCGGGAGTGACTTCGATGCACAGCTTGCCGGTACGGACAACGGGGCAGGACTTTTTGCATTCTTGCCGACATTTCTACAAGATTTTTGTTAATTTATCGATCGTCTCTGAACAAGGGACGTCATATTACCTTTGGTTTGCACTGTTGAATGGAGAATTGGTATATTAGTTCATGGCGGGGTAATGGTGCGTGTTTTGGATCGAAAAAAAACGAACCTTGTCACTGTTGACAATAGCAATTCTGGAGAGGGGATTAGCCCAGTGGACAATAGCAGAGGAATCAAGTCGACGCAATTACCTAGTCAACTTGTCCGACATGGTTGCGGTGGTGGGTTTGCGTAGGTAGAGGAACAAAATTCGCGTGGGTCAGGCGGGTGAGGCTACCGAAAAGTGGGAGATCTTGGTTTGAATGGTGGTGGTGGTTCAGACCCTTGAGTGCGCGAACAGGCGAACAGTCACAACAGGGTTGAATTGTCAGAGTCCAAGCCACTGAGAAAGAGAATAAGGAAGACTTTGCTGTGAAGGAGAAGAAAGAAAACAATTGTAGACAGAGAAGAGACTGCGGTGAATGAGGGCAGGCGGGGTGGGATCATCAATTGTGTGGGTTGTGAATTTCCATATTGATGACTCTTGAATAAAGTTGCAGCCACAATGACAGCGAATAGCGACAAATGACCGACTCGTTATTGGTGGGAAAGGGGCGCCTGAGTTGCCTATTGAGCAATTGTCGATGCTAATAGATGTATAGTGGCCAGCTTAGGGGGTCTAACTGATTCAGTGGGTTAAGTGACGGGGGTTGGTGCCTGACCCGAGTTTGTGTGAATAGCAGCAGTGAGGACCTCTGAGTAGGGCAACTTGGCGTTTGGCTGCGCTCGCTGGCAACTGTCACCTTACCGCCCGAAAGTCCGGCAGAAAAGCGGCGGGTTTAGCCTTTCGGCTTTTGGCTTTCGTCTCCAACTCGCAAGCCTTGAGCCTTGTCTTTCTTCCTCCTCCAGAATATTACCCATACCCTTACCCATACCACCCACTGCCATCACCAAATACCCACCACCACCCATCTTCGTGGGTTTCGAGATACGTCTCAATAACCTCATTACTCACGCTCATCTTGTTCTACGCCTTCCTGTGCCTCGGGTGAGAGGGCTCCAACCCTTCGGATGGAATGTAAGTCTTTCTCTACCACCTCGTTTCTCTCGCCGTCTCTCTACCTCGCTTCCGCCCGCTGCTCACTTTTGGCGCCTCGATTTTCCATCTCGAGCTCTGCTACTCGACCTCGAATGCGCCATTCACCTTCCTGCTCCCAGTTGTGGACGAACCAAGACGCATACTTGATCGTGGTTGATACCTGTACCCCTTCCGTGGCTGCCTTACATTTCTCGCCGGGCCAAAACTTCTGCACCCGACGTCTCACACCATCTCATCTCGTCGTCACCCCAAATCATCAATTCTATCATATATATCATACCTGCCATCTCAGACGCCCTTTCTGCACCCTTGTCTCTTCATTCCAGAGTCGCAAGACTTCCTTTTGTCTCAATTTTCACGCGCTTTTGACTCCGCCTGTCTCCTGCTGCCCAACCATGCTGACGACTGTCTGACAGCCTCTACTATAGTCGCCCAACCCTCCCCTCCCTCCATGGTTGAGCCTGCTACTTCCTCGGAGACCATTCCTAGACATTCGGAAGACCCCATGTCTCCCTACGAGAATGGCCACAAGTTCTCTGACAGTGAGAGCGAGCTGTCGGATCCCGCCGAACCTGTCGCTGCCGTAGCCTCGCCGCCTTCCATTCAAGCCGACGATGACCATCATCCAAGTGATCATCACAATTCGAGCTCCACCGAACCCGAAGCTGATGCTGATGCCGATTTCGAGATGGATATGTCAACTCAGCTCCATGAAGCAAAGTCCGAGCCCGAGGACCATGACTCTTCTTCCGACGAATCCATAAGACCTGCCAAGAGAAAGACACATCCTGTCGACGAAGATGACTACATGCGGACGAACCCCGAGATGTATGGCTTAAGACGGAGTGGTCGTGCTCGACCCACCGCCAATCTAGCTGAATCTTCAGGAGAGCAAGACTCGGATTCAGACATCGCCCCCCGTCCTCGCAAACGCCTGAGGGCTGGTCCTTCTCAGCGTTCCTCCAACCACCACACTCCCATTGTCGAATCTCCTACCGACTCCGACGATGACTCCGACGCTTATGGTGGCCGTCGCGCAAAACTTTCCAAGAAACAACGTCGAAGGTTGCTCCAGTCTGCCGAGAGCCTGACGCCTGCACATGCCGAAATTCGCTTTTCTACCCGTAGGGCGGGCAAAGTTTCCAACTACAATGAAGACGACGACGACGAAATGTTTGTTGAGGACGATCCCGATGTCTTGACCCCCAACTACTACGCCAATGGAGTCGAGGACAACTCTCCCGCCATCGACATCGTCCTCAATCATCGGCTAAAGGCGGATGTCACCACCCCTTCACAGGCAAAAGAGGATTATGAATTCCTGATCAAGTGGCAGCAAAAGGCATACTACCATGCTACATGGGAGAGTCTTGATTCCCTAGCTGGCGTCAAAAGTCTCCGTCGTCTCGATAACTACATCCGAAAGACCTTGATGGAAGACATTCGCATCCTCAATGGTCCTGGCATTGCCATCGAAGACAGAGAAAAGTGGATCCTCGACCGTGAGCAATACAACGACACCATCGACGACTACAAAAAGGTGGAGCGAGTCATTGGTGATCGTGCCGGTGATGAAGGCACCGAGTATTATGTCAAGTGGAAAGGTCTGTTCTATGACCACGCTACCTGGGAGCCCTCAAATCTCGTCTCTCAGATCGCTCAAAATGAGATAGATCGTTACATCAATCGTCAACGGGAAGAGTTCAAGTCTAATGCCACCGAAACAAGTCTTGCAACTCGATCATCATTCCAACCTGTCCGTGAACAACCCTCATACATCCAGAACGGCACCCTGAGGGACTTTCAATTGACTGGATTGAACTTCCTTGCCTATAACTGGGTCAAAGCCAAGAACGTGGTACTCGCTGATGAGATGGGTCTCGGCAAGACTGTCCAAACAGTTGCATTTCTGAGTTGGTTGAAGAACAATCGTGGCCAACAGGGTCCATTTCTCGTTGCCGTCCCTCTTTCCACCATGCCGGCTTGGGCTGACACATTTGACTTTTGGGCTCCTGACATGAACTATGTCATCTACAACGGAAATTCGACTGCTCGCAACATCATCAAAGAGTACGAACTGCTTCCCGATGGCAGTTTGCGTCATCCTCGGTTCCACGTTCTCCTCACTACTTATGAGTACGTGCTTCAAGACTCCGTCTTCTTGAATCAGATCAAATGGCAATTCATGGCTGTAGATGAAGCACATCGCCTCAAGAACCGAGACTCTCAACTTTATGACAAACTCCGAGAGTTCAAAGCTCCTGCTCGGCTTTTGATCACTGGAACCCCTGTTCAAAACAACTTGGGCGAACTCTCGGCTCTTTTCGACTTCTTGAAGCCTGGTGTTGTCAACATTGATGAGAACATGGACTTGACGACTGAAGAAGCTAGCGCCAAGATCGCTCAACTGACAGAAGACATCAAGCCATACATGCTGCGTAGGACAAAACAGAAGGTCGAAAAGGACCTGCCACCAAAAACTGAGAAGATCATCCGAGTCGAGCTCTCCGACATACAATTGGAGTATTACAAGAATATTCTCACCAAGAATTATGCGGCTCTGAACCAAGGCGCAAGAGGCCAGAAACAGTCTCTTCTCAACATCATGATGGAACTCAAGAAAGCAAGCAACCACCCTTTCATGTTTCCCAGTGCTGAAGATCGTCTTGTGCCTGATGGTGCCCGACGTGAGGAAGTACTGCGGGCGCTTGTCACGAGCAGTGGTAAGATGATGCTGCTTGACCAACTCTTGACCAAGCTCAAGCGTGACGGTCATCGTGTCCTCATCTTCAGTCAGATGGTCAAAATGTTGGACATTCTCGGTGACTACATGGATTACCGTGGTCATGCTTATCAGCGATTGGATGGTACCATTGCTGCTGCCCCGCGTCGCATTGCCATTGACCATTTCAATGCACCGGACAGTTCCGATTTCTGCTTTCTTCTCTCAACTCGTGCTGGTGGATTGGGCATCAACCTTATGACGGCTGATACTGTTATCATCTTCGACTCCGATTGGAATCCTCAGGCTGATCTTCAGGCAATGGCTCGTGCTCACAGAATTGGACAGGTCAAGCCAGTCAGCGTGTATCGTCTAGTGTCCAAGGAGACCGTTGAGGAAGAAATATTAGAACGAGCAAGAAACAAGTTGATGTTGGAGTTTCTCACTATCCAGCGCGGGGTCACCGACAAAGAGACCCAAGCGAGGCGTAGTGCCCTCGTCGGTGAGCCTGGCTCATCAAGCGAGATTTCAAGAATCTTGAAGAAGCGCGGCCAAAAGATGTTTGAGCAAACAGACAATCAGAAAAAGCTCGAAGAGCTCGATCTCGATGCAATGTTGAACAATGCTGAGGACTACAAGGTCGAGCAACCCGATAACACCGAGGCCGATGGTGGTGAGGAATTCCTGAAAAGTTTTGACTTTGTCGATGTGAAAGTGGATGAACTGTCTTGGGATGATATTATTCCTAAAGACCAGCTAGATGGTATCAAAGCAGAAGAACAGCGAAAAGCCGACGAGAAATATCTAGCTGAAGTCATCGAGCAGAACAAACCTCGAGTTCGAAACCAGAATACCGAGGATCGCGAAGCTCGGAAAGCCAGACGACAGGAACAGCGACAGAAAGATGTCGAATCTGACAGCGAATCTGACGAAGGCCCTAAATCTGACCCATCACGCCCATTGAGTGAAAGAGAGTATCGTTATCTCATCAAGGGTCACCTCCGTTATGGCTCAATCGATGATCGACAAGAAGAGTTCCTCACAGAAGCTCGACTCAAGGGTAGGGATATCAATGTCGTCAAAGCTGCGATGCAAGAGGTCTGGGACAAATCGGAACAACTCTTCAAAGAAGAGCAGGTCCGAATGGCAGAGCTGGAACGCAATTCTAGTCGTCCCATTACCAAGAAAGACAAGAAAGCTGTCTTGTTTGAACTCCATGGAGTCAAACGCATCAACGCCGAAACCATCCTCGACCGCCCTGGCGAGATGCGCCTGTTGAAAGAAGTTACCACCAAGGATGCCGATTTCAAATCATTCCGCATCCCGGACGCAACCAAAAATGCGGGTTACAGTTGTCCTTGGGGTGCTCGAGAGGATGGCATGCTCTGCGTTGGGATAACTCGTCACGGCTACGGTGCATGGGAGAAAATTCGCGACGACCCTGATCTTGGTCTTCATGACAGGTTCTTTTTGGAAGAGCATCGTGTGGACAAAAAGGCAGAACGCGAGAAACTCGACGCCAAAAATGCCAAATCTCCCGGTGCAGTTCATCTTGTCCGAAGAGCAGATTATCTTTTATCCGTGTTGAAGAGCAGTGTTGGCAATGATCCTGTTGCCAAGCGAGCGGTTGAGAATCATCATCGGAACAATAAGAAACTGGATAAACCCAGACATAGTGATTCTCCGGTCACTGGATCGGCTCGCAAAGCACATCGCGAATCTGACAAACACAGACGACCTGCTAGCCAGCCACACAGGGATAGCACCGAAAGATATGGGACACCAAAGTCGGAATTCCGCCACAACCACAAAGACCGTGAAAATGAGAACAGAGATCATAGGGACAAGAAGCATCGTGATCATGAAGGTTCTCATCATCGACACGGGAGTGACCTTCGGCGAAGTGAGGGTGCACCAAATGGTAGCTCGACTGATGTTGATCCGCTCATGGTTATGCTGTTCAAGCCTGTCCGTGAAAGCTTGAAAAAGATCAAGGCCACCACCAAGGGCGCCATTCCTGACGGGCAACAGAGAGCGAATGAGCTTCGAGCGTTGCTCAAACAAATCGGTAACTTCATCACTGATCAAGTTGCAGACCTTGATGACAACCATGAATCAGTTGAGAAGCGGTTCTGGTAAGTGATTGATGGTTTCCCTTGTATTTAGGCACTAACATGTTATGATAGGGATTATGCTGCAACCTATTGGCCAAACAAGGGCATTCGGGGTTCTGAGCTTCAAAATATCCATGGCAAAATTGTGGCTTCTGACAAGAAGCTTGCAGGCGAAGGTTCACCAAATGATGACTCCAGTAATGTTGATGGTCGAGCCAATGGATCTTACCGCACCTCACCACCACATTAGGTTTGATGGAATGCTCACCATGACTTGCACCTTTTCTACCAATGCCAGATGGCATATCCAGCCCTCAAGGACGATGTGTTATGTGCTTGGACGTTATTCATTCATTACTGTTTTACATTTAGAGATCATATTATGCGGGCATATTCTTCGGGGAAAATGAAACCATGCATCCCTTCGACTTGGTATGCAAGCCTTCACGGCTATCAACCACAGCAAAGCAAAAGACTACATATGCCAAAATTTAGCGACTTCTATGCATTTTAAAGGAGAAAAAGGAAATGATATCACACAAAATCGGGCTTCGGAGTTGGAGGCTGGGGTTGGAATTATTCTTCTTTCACCCTCGTTCTTGGTGCAGTGACGAGGCTAACTGAAACAAGCTTCCAGCAAAGAGCAAAGGCGTACTGTACCGGCTGATCACGTTTTGGGCTCAAAAAGGGGAAGTCACAACGAGCGATATCGGAGTCCATCAGCCGGAGTCCAGAAGGCTCCCCAGGGACGGTTCGGGTTGGACACGGCGAAAAGTTTGGGTGTGCTTCATGCTCTTTTCTCCCAGGCGAAACGCAATCAATCCACTTTCAGCGAGTGGAGTCGTTGAGAATTGAGAGGCTACTCATCTTTCATGGCGTATGGGGATGTTTATTGTTCGAACGAGTTCTAACATCGATTTCACTTCTATTTCCCCCTTTTCTTACTCTTATGATTCCGACACGCACACAAAAAAGTCATGGTTATTGACGCTGTTACTCAATGACTAGATGGACACGCGATAGGCTGATGGATAATATGTGGTTTACTCTATCTAGAGGGGATGTTTCAATGTCAACACAACATTCATGACTGGTCGTTTTGGGCATTGGCTTGGACTTGGACTTGGACTTGACTTGATGAGATTCACCATTCTTCGTTGCTGTCCGAAAAGTGTCATCTGGGGGGTTTTACACTGTGGTCAAGCCAAGGTTGGGTTGAGTTTTCTGTGGTGTGTCGAACTTCAGGAGCAGCGTTCAGAGAGGAGAGACTGAGAGATTGGCCCTCATCCCACACGAGAGAGAGCTTGCAGAGCGAACTTTCTGACCAAGATGGCGGATGGCAGACATGTGGCAGCGAGAGAAAGAAGACACAGACAGAGACACCTAAAACCTGATACCTACCTAGCACAGTCGGTGGAGAGCAATTCCAACCAAAATTAGTAGTAACTATCTAACTACCTAATACTATTAGTTATCAGTTGAACTCGTCCTTCGCACTGTCTGTAGTCAGCGACTCTTCTTCTAAGCGAAGTCCCAACCAATACCAAACTCAACTTTGCGTCTCTGTGTGCAAGTCATACCTTCGCCGAGTTTGCCAACAAGACAATCAAGCAATCATCCATCATCGCTCACCGAAAAAAAACATGCTCCGGAAACAAATCGAACTCATCGACCGACCTACCTACCCATTCGCCGCACATCACCCCCCCTACATCCACAATACCACAGCGAGCACATTAATGGATGGATGAAGATATATATACACAGGCGCAGAGAGACGTTCAACTCCGGAGGGCGTGGCTCTCTGCTGGGTGGGGAGTTCGGTTCAGAAATCCAGAACAAGAGTCGGACGGACTGTGCAAGAAGATAGTCCAGACCGTCTGCACTGAATGGAGAGAGAATAGCTACGATAGACTGGGATGTGGAATAGGGTATGGACATGCTGTGTCGCTTCCTCTGTCGGGACATTTAGCTGGGTATCACAACTTAGGTTCTTGGTTGGACCGCTGGTATGACGCAGACAAACAGAATGGAATGCCTGCTCCATGGATAGGTGAGAATATCGTTTCTTTGCTGCTTCCCATGCAAATGCTGTCAGGAGTAAAGTAAGCTACAACTTGATACCAACGCCATGAAATTGTAATTGTGTTTCAACCCAATCCAACTTGCCATACCAACGCCATTCCTTCCCACGTCCTGGTACATGACTCTGCAAAAGATTATCACTTCACACCACATCAAGCTTTGAGCCTCATCTCCTCACAAGGGCCACAAACAGGGCGCTCTTCCATTTTTCTGGTAATACCTCTCCTTTTCTCCTTTTCGGTTGGTTCAACCTCGACATTACGCACAAAGAATCGTCCTTCATCTCCAAATCCGCCTTCACACTCGGAGCATACGAAACATTGCTCGTGATATTTACCACCTAGTGCCTCCACCGTCAACTCATCCAGGATCTGAGTTTTGCATTGTCGACATCGTGCTGAAGTGCGTTTAGTATGGCATCGGACGCAATATGCATAGTTGTCACGCTCCACAAAAGGAGTGTTGGAATCAAATGGATCACCACATTCGGCGCAGAAGAAATGTCCGACGTGCCATTCTGCTCCAGCTGCAATAATCACCTCGCCCTCGATTGGTGTCTTGCATGACCGACAACGTGGGGAGAAAAATTCGTGGTAATCCAAATGGCAATAGAACCTGAGAGGATCGTTGACTCCGTTCAGTGAGTCAGAATCAGCCCCTTCATTCTCCAATCTCTCTGTGCGCTTGTTATCGGGCTCGGGATAAAAAGAAACACACTCCAGAGGTGTGGAACAGTGGTAGCAACTGAAACATTCAGGATGAAATCTTGCCTTGGGACCTGAAGCAGAAGATCCTGAAGCAGTTACGATACGCCCTGATATGGGTAGGGAACAACTGGAGCAGGAAACTGTTGGTATCGATGTTTTGTTCAGCCAGGGAACACGATTTGACGGTGCCTTGTGAAGATGAGATGGGATTGGGACTGTCGCTGAATGTCTCGGCAGTGGCCTGGAGGGTTGCTCGACTCCTCCCAAAGCGTTGATACTGGGCAACGGCCTCGAGGAGTGATTGCCTTCAGACTGGACATTAATGGTTGGGACATCAGGGGCATCGTTTGAGACGCATATCGTCGGCACGTCTGGGCTTGACAGGGTCACATCTGGAATGGATATCTCGGGTCGTGGGGCAATATCAGGATTGGGAAGGTTGATGGTCGGAACAGCAGGGGCAGACACTGTGACTTCGGGCATCGCAGGCAGCGGTTTTGGTAGTGGTCTGCCACCAGGGCCCATTGTTGAAGGAGATTCGGTCATCTTGATCACCGGGCGTTCGAGATCTTGGCTAGTCCTGGGGGATTCAGAAGGAGGTTTCCAAGATTTGTCGAAGCTGACTATTGGTCGACCGAGTCGATCACTGACAGCTGTTGGTGTGGGCAAATTGGGACTTCGGTCTTTTCGTTTCATGCTGGTAGCTGCCCGAATGTCCTCACTCCTAATCTCCAAGGATGTGGTAGATTTGGGCGTATCAACCTCTTGGATGACATCGATAGGGGCTGAATGAGGAGGTGTATTTGCAGTATACTCGGCATTGTTGGATTGAATTCTGGGATTTCTGTGCATCTCGAACAAGTTGTACTTTTGGGAATCTTGGATCGGAGATGGCTCGGTCTTTCCAGAGATCCTCTTTCTCAGCCAAGGTAAGGTGTTTGTTGATTTGATTCTTAGAGGTAACTCTGGGTTGGGTGTCTTGACTGGTTCCTCAAGGGGGGCTTGTTTTTGAATCGGCTCCTCATATATCTGGTCCTTGGAGGAAGGGAAAGAAACTTTTCGTGATCCACTAGGCTGGCGCTGGCCACTACTCTTTCTTCTGTCTTTCTTCTTGAGATCTGGGTTCGTGTAAGGGGCGATCTTTTCGTCTTCCGCGGCTTTGGGGTTTCGGTGCTTCCAGACCAGATCAGCAGCCTCCTCTTGAGCAGCAGAATAAATTCTCTGTTCATCATCTTTCTGATCGATGTTCTCCAAGGCTAGTCTGAGTTTTTGGGCCTCCTCTTTTTCCAATTGACGTGTCGTGGACTCTACATAGTCTTGGTCCAAGGATGTGTGAGGAAGTTGGACGATTGCAGTTGGCGATACCTTTCTCCCTCGAACAACAGGTCGTTCTCCGACTGAGGGTTGAGCCAAAGGTCGACCTTTGGTGGAGGTAGTGGAAAAAGAGACCGATTTTTGCATTTGAGGTGGACCTTGATCAGGAGAGAAGGGTGAATTTGTGGGATCATAGTTATGGCTACCAACAGTAGGAGCTGAATCAGAACGGGGCAGGCTGGATTGTGAGGACAAGGAAGCATGATGTCTAGAGGCAAATGGTGGTGGGCGTGAGCCAGTAGGTCTAGCAGGGCGATTGTTTCGTAAATTGTCAAGATAGGAAGCTGAAAAGGTATGTGAGTACTTTGAGCTGAAGGGGGGACTTCGTGGGGGCATGGCGGTTTGATTGGGGTTGAGAGAGGTTGAGACTGAGGTCGACTTACATTTCTGTTCATCAGTCATACATGTTGGTTGAGGCGGAGAGACCTTTCTGGCTCCCAGACTGGATCTCTTGTGAAACATGGTGAGAGGATATGGCAGTTGAGATTTGAATGGATGCTCGCTTCTCAATGCATATGCATGAGGCGGCTGTATATTTCAGACACACCGAAGGAAAATCGAAGATGGAGACGGTGTTGGAGATGGTATTGAAAGAGATGGTGATTAAGTTTGATTCCTACGAAAGATCGATGGAATGTTGATGATGATAGATATGACAATGATGACGGTAAGCTGAATGATGGCAATGTCCTGTGCCTTGATCTCGTGTAATCCGTAGTGGTGAAGGTGAGGCGCGCAGGCAGATGCAGTCCGTCAACGCACTGGCAAGCCGGGCAACTTTTTGTTTGGGCGGAAGGTGGTTGCGCGGCAACCACGACCATGGACCGTCATTGTCCCTCCACTCGCTCCTTCCTCCCCTCACGCTCCCATTCTGGGGCCATCTTCGTCAATCGATATCACCCCTGTGGATACAGTTGCAGGGATTTAGTACGACATGAATAAAGGTGAGGAACTAACCATAGCATCGACTTTGTTATATATTACTATATAACATCAGTACCGACCATTGAAGCTTCGGGATTGATCCCGCCAACCCTTCACTCCAAGCCACCTGCTCCGGTAAACCGGCATCTCTGGGGCTACTCCCACCCTTTGTACGAGACGTTCACTGAGTGTGACTCAACGGGCGTGCCTCAAGTATCCAAGGACATGTCCGCCCGCCTTTTTGACGACAACTTGATGCTCTCGTACCTGAGAATGCTTACGAAATTCCATCGCTAAGATCTTCTCCACACTATTTCATCCAACAGCATCATCGTCTGTCCTGCTCCATGACCAATTCAGTGCTACTTCGTACATGCAAATCTTGACTCTCCACAACTCATGGGGATCCCTCGGCCCTTGACCTACAATTCTACAAGATGAATCTTCTTCCTCTTCTTTTCTGTATCATTGAAATATCATGCTTGCTGCAGTTGTTGTCCTTCATATATCCATTTCTTATACCCTTTGATTACTGGCCAATTGCGAATGCCAGATGACGGACAATCTTCCCATCAGCCCGACAACTTCTCGCCCTCGTTCTCACCGGCAACATGTCGCTTCTGAGAAGGATATTGAAGCCGACCTTGAACGAACACCTTCATCTGTTTCATTGCCAAAGATAGAAGACGCCCCTCCTGATGGCGGCTATGGTTGGGTTTGCGTTGTTTGCAATGCTTTCATTAATGGTGCGTCATGGAACTTTTGCTGTTTCGAGAGCTTCGGTCAAGGTCTCCGAGATCCGGGGTCATACATCTGGACTCCTGGAGATTCTACAGATCGTCTTCCAACTCCAACCAATATCAATCGAGGAACTAACGAATTAAAATCAAATAGCTCATACCTGGGGTGTCAATTCATCATACGGTGTCTTCCTCGCTTATTATTTGAACCACAACTACTTTCCAAATACATCTGCCCTGACTTATGCCTTCATCGGGGGCTTGTCAATCTCCCAGGCTATGATGATAGCCCCATTGGCAACTCATGTCATTCACCTCTATGGCACTAGAGTCTGCCTTCACTTGGGTGTCTTTTTCGAGACCCTTTCTCTGATAGGTGCTAGCTTTGCGACTCAAAAGTATCAACTCGTCTTGTCCCAGGGTATCTGCTTCGGCTGGGGCATGGGTTTCCTTTTCGTCGGCTCCGTTGGTATCATCCCTCAGTGGTTTACCAAGAAAAGATCGCTAGCGAACAGTGTAAGCGCAGCGGGATCGGGTGCAGGTGGCCTGCTTTGGTCACTCGCAACTCAGTCGATGATCGAAAACTTGGGTTTACCATGGGCATTTCGAATTCTCGCCATCTGCAGTTTCGCTGTCAATCTCACGGCCTCCAACCTCATTCGCGATCGAAACCAGCAGACCGGTGCTCGTCACAAAGCATTCGACTGGAAATTATTGCGTCGTCCCGAGTTTCTGATGATTCAGGGTTGGTCCATTTTCTCCATGTTTGGTTATGTGATTCTTCTCTTTTCTCTCCCGGCTTACGGTCGCTCAATTGGTCTTTCCGCCAATCAAGGCAGTATTTTGGGAGCAGTTCTCAATGCTGGTCAGATGCTTGGTCGTCCTCTGATCGGATTGAGTTCTGATAGATGGGGACGTTTGAATCTCGCCACCTCTCTTACCTTTTTATGTGGTATTTTCTGCTTGGCATTTTGGATTCCTGCAGAATTGGTCGCCGCTCCCATGGGCTTGCTGTGTTTCTTTGCCATTGTTGGAGGTGCCGTGGCGGGAACATTCTGGGCTACAATCGCCCCGGTGGGAGTGGAAATCATTGGCATTCGTGATTTGCCTGCTGGATTGAGTTGGACTTGGCTAATCATGGTTCCACCTACCACTTGTGCTGAAGCTATCGCCCTTGAACTTCGCCGGACGGGTGTTCAGCACTGGGTGTACTTACCACCTCAAATATTCACAGCCTTCATGTATATTGGTGCAGGGCTGTGTTTGTGGATTGCTCGAGGTTGGAAAGTGGGTGAGATAGAGGCAAATGCACAGAAGATGAGAGAGAAAGGGAGACGTCAAGAGAGTATATTGCTTGCAGAGCAAAGATCGCTGGCAGGTGATATTGTGGAAGAGACTGACCACAATGAAGCAGGAGTTAGTCGTTCGCAGCCATATCAAATATGGAACTCAAGGAATCTGCTCAGAAACATGTTTGTGTGGAAAGTGGTCTAGCCACGTTACTCCCCAGAGGAAAAGAAAAATGAATATCATGATTTAAGAGCCACCTTTCAGAGAGCGGAACCACAACATTCAAATCACCTGTTTGCCCGGAAATGCACATTCCACTGCTTACCATCCCATCCATCAGAAATCGCTTGCGCAAGGATTTTCTGGCTGTGCCTGTGTAACCAGGAAATCAATATATTCCCATGCGGAACACGAGACGTCCGATAGATTCACAAGTCGATACGAGGTGACATGATGGCCGACAGCGGCCTCCTTGACTTGAAAGTGCGAACAAGACTGCTTTGTTGTGGAAATTACTTGAGGAAGTACAAATGCCTCTATTCATTATTATTATTATTATTATTATTATCACACATCAGGAGTGTCGAGGATGATTCTGACCCTCGAAGACGTCAAACATCAGAACATGCTGATAGTCTTTCGATCGACTGAACCCCTGCGAAAAGGCGGCGTCTAGCCAGAATGAATACGAGTGAGCTGAGCCCCAGGACGAAGCTCTTGACATGGCCATTTTATGTGGAGACCGCCTATTCAAGACACCTGGGTACCAAGCGAGTTAGGCTCCTTAGGCCGGATCGAAGCTTAGTTTTGTACCTAAAAAAGGAGTGCTCGAGGCACCCATAGGCTCTAACGGGCTTTGTTCGCTTATGGCCAGATTGTGAAACATGGATTATCAGTATTGCAGATTATTGACACGAGGCATGCCTCAAACTCCGTCAAGCATAGAGACATGTATCTATTAATATTGTTATCGGAACAATGCTTCAATTGTCGTTGTTCCCTGGAGTCAGAAACGAGGCTTGTCTTAGCCACAAAACCGTGAAGGTCTAGATAGCCGATAAGGTTGTCCAAGACTTCTTCGTGCCCCTGGGCCTCGACATTATTGACGATCGTGGCTTGCGTCGAGACCCAGCCTTCAGCCAGCAGATGCCACGAGGGCCCAAGAAATTCGAAAGGAGTTACCGAACCAACATCCACATTGCTGGGCTAGGTCGCACATGGCCAGAATAATGCAAGCCACAACTCCCAGATTGAAGATGGAGCCAGGAGGATATGGGCTTTTTCCAAATAAGGCCCGATCAGGCATACCCAGCTACCAAGTAGGCCTTCCAGTTGACGGATGAGTGGCTGATGTGATACGCTTCTTGAGCCTTTGACACTCCACGGTGCACAGCTCCACGGACTGCAAGCGAGTCCTTGTTCCATACCTACTTACATCTACCCTGTGCTTACCCCACTGATGGTGACTGGACACGGCCGCCGCATCACATCAGACGGATTTCCGTTTCTGAAGGATCGAGAATATATAGTCGTGACTCGTCCGCCTGGAGCTGCATCTGACAGTAGTGACACCGTCTTCAGACTTACCTGTCTGCGAGCCCTGACTCAAACCTTCAATCTTCAAACCCGACACTTGACGCTCTATCTCCCCTGGACTGGCTCTTGAACGAAAGAGGAAATCCTGCCCAGGCCACGCCAGCAGTCTTGCGTACTCTCAAGCTTAAGCGAGCTCATCGGATAAGTGGCTTTTAGGTATACGATTTCGTCATCCACGGCCTATCACACCCCCTGGGTTTCAATTGATCAGCAGACTCGGGACCACCAGTGACACCTCCCACTGCCGATCAGAACTATCAAAGCTCTGCCAGCCGAGGCGAAGAAATTTAAATATATATCTTAAGGAAGCCATGGCTGCATATTTGTTGGGCTTTGTCTTGTGAGTTCCTCTGTCTACATATACATATATACCTCTGTTTGGGTATACCTCGCCTCCAACATACAACCATCCTCAACCACACAAGACCTACCACCATGTACAAACAGCTAATCCGACTAATACTCAGCACGGGCCTGTCCTCGAACCAAGGACCCGTCGACGACGATTTCTTCAATGAACCCTCGACAATGAGAGTTCGCCTGACGGCCGCGAACGCCAAAGAAGAGCCTCCCGTAGCCGACGCCTCGGTAACAGCGACTGCCGGTACTACTACGTACCAAACCATTGCGCGGGGTATGCCTGGCGCGAAGGTCCATTATGCTGCTGCTAGTGCCTGAGAGGAGACTGGTTAGACCACCCACAGCTCACCCACACAAGCACGACAGAACACACCTCCAGATGCAACGTTCGGATCGACTCATAATCTACCGGGTTCAAGAGAAAGCAGTGCCAACATGCACCAGCGTGTGCTTCGTGTAACTACCGAGCAACACCACAAACGGGTGTACCAGATATTGACAGTGGGGAACGAAACACCCGGCAGCCGATCCACCATTTCGACCAGAGTCTGCTCGACGATTCACAACGAATTCTAACGTTCGCTGCACGGCCGCCAACAGAGCTCAACCGCCACTCTCATGATCCTCTGGTCTGGCGTGACGGGAGCCTCTTTTCCCCAAAAGATATCGACTTTCGCCGCACACCCGCAGAATCGACGTTCTCAAGGCGTCACCAAGCTGAGCTCGAAGAGCAACAGCCTGCATGGGTCCACGACGTGTCTGCCTCGATGGTCGAGGAAGCTGCGTCCCGACTGGTGCTTTCATTCCTCCAAGAATACGAAAGCAAACGAATTGATGACGACAATTGGCTCGGTGGTGGAAGGGAGAGACATGAGCTTGGCTTTTTGGGAAGCATGGCAAGGCATGCTTGCGTCTGGCTTACTAATTAATGAGACATGAATTGACGATGTACATGAGTATCACGGAATAGACAGAAGGCGAGAATGCCCAGAGAACACTTTCCCTTCCCGCGTTGCTTTTGCAGGCTTTCTTGGATCCTCCACACGAAGAATGACACATGAGAGCGAGTTATCCGTCATGTTGGTCTCCAGAGCCCCTCTCAGCCACATAGTTCCGGAGGGGTGGTGCAGACATTCCCCTGCACTACGTTGCCCGTGCCATTCGTGAGCACAGCTATATCATAGTCGTTATTCCTGAGAACATTGCCCGTTATGATGTTATCAGTGGCCAACGCCCCAGTGTTAGTGAAGACATCATCTAGCACGACGATGGCCGCGCTCTCTGCTCCGGGAGCTCCGCCAGCTACCGTGAAACCCTCGATGACATTCCCCTTAACCACAGCATTTATGGATCCGGCGATCAAGACACCATACGCGCCGGGGGGAGGGTCGCCTTGCGCACAACGCGGATCTGTTGGCCCGAAGTGGTTCGCGGTGAGCTGTATGCCGTCGATGCTGGGATCCAGGCTCGCACCAATACAGCAGTTGGTGGCGTCGTTGTTGCTGACTTGTGCGTGGTTGGTTTGAATACAGAGCGCGATCACATAGCCTTGGATCGTGTTCTGCTTCACGGTAACGCCCCCGCCAAGGTTGTCGTCCATACAGATGCCGATGAACTTGAGATCGCCTGTCGACTCAATTGCATTGTTGTCGATCGTCGAGCCTAACGACCCGACGGAAAGAGCGCCATATTGTGCACCGTCGAACAGATGATTGCCAGTGATGGCAACATTCTCTCCGCCTACGGCCGTGATGCTCGGGCCGGAGAACCCGCGCACGTCGAACCCAGTGACTGCGACATTCTTGACCCTCCTGCCTACCGAAATCACTTTCCGGTGTTCTACGACAAAATCCGCCAGCGCGACTTGGCTTCCCACGATGCAGATTCCTGCATTCGTGTCTGGTCCAGCCAGACCTGTGCATTCATTCTGGGTAGGTGACGCCGGCGGGGTCAGAATAGCTCCATGCCCGACCAGTGTGATTCCATCAGTCTTGATGGTAAGCTGTTCCGCGTACGTGCCGGCTGTGACGATGATTTGTGAACCCGGAGGTGCAGAAGCAATTGCGGATTGAATGGATTGTCCATTTGAAACGTAGATAGGGTTGCCATGTCCTGAGCCTGTGGCGAAACTGGGGACTCCCAGAAGGATCAGGCTAAGGCCCTTGCTGAGCCACTGCATGGTTTCTGAGTTGATTTGTTTTGTTGGAAGCAGACAATTGTGACTTTCGAGTGTGTACTCGACAGAGACTCACCTTTTCGCAAGTTGGTGAGATGGGAGACAGAGGAAAGGGCGCGTCCCCTAAATAGGACAGCATTTGCTTACCTCTACCAGTGCAGCTCGTGAGAGAATTTACCTCCAACCGGACCATTGCTCGTCTGTATCCTCGTGGCCATAATTTTTGGAGGACACTTTTTTTCTTGGGAAGCTCACCTGTTGGTGACTTTGAACAAGGCTCGTATTGAATGCGGGGAAGGCACTAAAGTCTCGTGTACGGCTGAATGACACTTGTACCGCTCATGGAGTCAGGGCTAGGTCCGAACTTTGTATCTAATACAGTGTCCTAGAACTCGGTCCCTTCGGCTGGGCAAAACCTAGATGCCAACAAGATGTCGTGTATTAGCAGGAATGAAAATAGTGAAACGAGTCCTCGGTTCTGAAGTACCAGACCGTCATAGCTGCTCTTGCCTAAAATTGATCTGACCGAGCCCTGCAGGCATCCGAACCACTCCCATGGACACTTTGATGAACCTAGAATATCAGGTCAAGGCGAGCGATACGCGAATAACTTCCTTTCGTTGTCATAAGATGGTCCACGTGGTCGTCTCGCTCTCGTGTTGCAGGGGGCTCGGGAATATTACCAAAAGAAGGCCACCGCAAACACGATGTGGCTGAGGATACATCTGGAGCACGGGTGAAGCTGTCGCTTTGGAGTAAGGCTAGAAAGGACGGAGGGTTTCGGGCGATAGCTGTCTTGAGCGAAGGAAGACTCGTGGAGGTAAGTGAAGCATAAAAGAGGGAAAGGGGGCGGCTTTCGCTTTCGCTGAACTTAGAATCCAGGCAGAGGAGGGCTTAGAATGTTTTCTTTGGTCTTCCCTGCTTCGTACAACCCTTGGATGATTGCGTTACACGTGAGGGGTCACCATTCTCATACAAATTACCGTTTGACCATCGCGCATTATAGCTTGGGTGATGGCAAATGGATAGTTGTGAGCCGGAGCAGCACTTGGGTTGTAGGAACCGCCTTGTGCTTGAAGAGCTTGCCGGGGAAATTCCAACGCGTGGAAGCAGGGTGATCCAACATTGAGTTCCTGGGCAACTGGGTATCTCACCACGCATTGATTATTCGAGGCTGTAACAATACAGGGCTGAACACTGACACTGAAGCTCAAGATCAGCTTCAAAATTGAGGACAAACTTCGAAAAGCTCTGGCGTTGCTAATCGAAGAGGCGTGACCGGTGAGGATCACCGTCGGATTCAGTTGTGTTCGTTGCGACGGCTCGGCGCTGCCTGCAGCTGAAATGCTTGAAAAGTCCCATGCAAGCATGAGCAGTTAGTTGGTCGTTTCTCGTATCCGTGTTGGAAACGTGAAGAGAAAGATGATTGCTGGGATGAGGCGCTATAGAATGTGGCTGGGACTTCATATCTCGCAGTTATGCCCAAGATATCAAGTCACAAGATCAAAAAGTGTCTGGAGAACAGCTTCAGCAAACTTGCAGTCTGCTCAGTCAGGCAATAGCTGGCGGAGAAAGAGAGCAGGGGACTTTTGCTGTTACGCACCTGCCCTTTTCGAAACATGGCTAGCGGAACGGCCTATTCCGGAATAGAGCATTAGTTTCTCCGGAGCTACTCCCCTATTAAGGACGACATTTCATACAGAGGATCGAGTATTGGTTGAGCATTATCATATCACCTCGCGGACAGCTCCTCTTTGAAAATGACTGCACACCTCAACAGTGCCGTAGTATGATACTTCTTTCCCTTGATATCGCATGATCCCTGATTGTCGCATACCATGCCGGATCAGTCGGGTTTAAACGAGGAGCGCAAATGCAACATCGTCTGCAGTGGAGGACTTGGCTGACCCACACGCTGTCTCCATCCCATGAGGTCAACAACAGAGGAGAGACATCAGAACTATGGATAGATGTCTGCCATTGTAAGCACGAGGGCGAGAGCATGAGATCAGGTTGAGATAGCCTTCTTTCGCCATGGGTTCATTGATAAGCTCCATGTTAAGGCATCCTTTGCTTCGGCTCTTGCCTAGACGGCTGAAAAGAAACTTTCATGAAATGAAGTATCGCAAGGCTACGTTTTGGTCCGACTGCAACTTGTGGACCTGGTACAATCACGAGCACAACTTGGTGGGACGTCTGCCAATATTGAGCTTTGGCACGTCCTCCGCTGCTAGTTATCAACATGTTGTCCTGTCATGTGTCAAGTACACCTGAGGAACAACAATCGGGCAGCTCCGAGTAATTTCTACGCTGAGGATTCCCAGGGGTCTTGGAAGAGTAAGCTGTAGATTTCTCAGCATCAATGAACGAATGTACAGCTCGATTCCGGTGGGGAATAAGTGTCCCTGTTGGATCCTGATAGGATACATCACAACCATCACTATCATCCAGGCTCTGAAAGGCGGTTGCCATTGGGCGGTTGATCGAGCTTCCAGGGTGCTTCTCGTAGCGATGGAACATCCAGGGCGCCTGAGAAGGATCGAGATGGCATCCCGGAGAACCCCAATTCCAACAGTGTCAGCCTCCAACCGCAAATAACCCTTAGTGAAATCCGTATCATGACTTGAGACAAATCGAGTAGTGATCATGTTGATCTTATGTGTTCAACAGTGTGGGTGGAAAGAAGCTCATCTTGCTAGATGCTTGTCAAGGATAGCAAAGGTAACGTTGCTTTCTCAGACTCCAATTAGATTGCCTGCTCGGAGTCCTAGCCCGTCTGACCCTTGCCTGGTGTGACTTGGCAGCCTCTTATCAGTCCAGGGCGCATTCGCTAAGCGTCATAGTGGGATGGCAACAGGCCAATTCGACATCAGAATAGTGATGCAGAGCGTATTCACCGGTGGAACAATGAGAACGACTCCCCACGGAATGTCCCACCTCAATCCCTTTCGGACGAGATCTGCTATACACGGCAAAGTCATACAAGGCTATTTCCACTGCAACGTTGTCTGTTGACCCACAGCACTCGATCACTCCAGACGGATGGGATATAATCCTATCAAGTCCGAAACTCACTTTGGCTTCCAGGTGCCGACCCAAATTTCCTCGAAACTTGACATTTCTAACCAATATGTCTTCTGGTGCTGCCGGCGTCGAGGCTGTTGAGCCCTCGAAGGTTGCTGTCACTGCTGCTAGAGAGCCAGATCTCATCGATGAGAAGCAGGTCCATGATCTGAAGGATTCGGGTCGAGTGTCCGATTCTGACGAAGCTTTGGACGATGTCCTTGTTGGCCCTAATGGAGAGCAATATCCGACGAAGGAGGAGTTGCAAACTCTGCGGCGAACCCACGGGCATGTCCCGTTTCTGCTTTACAGCATAGCCTTCGTAGAGCTGTGTGAAAGGTTTGCGTACTATGGAACAATCCAAGTCTGTACGTATTGAGCCCCGGTGCACGCAATCAGAACATGCCCACTAATTCGGACAGTCAACAATTATATCAACTGGCCACTTCCACCAGGTTCCAAGACTGGATCGGCTGGGACAGACGGTCAAGCTGGAGCGCTGGGTTATGGGACTCAAGCTGCAACCGCCTTGGTCCTCTTCAACTCTTTCTGGTCATATGTCATGCCAATGTTTGGAGGGTACGTTGCCGATACATATTGGGGCCGCTACAAGACCATCAACTTTGCTATCGTCGTTGCAACCCTCGGACATATCATTATCCTCGTTTCTTCAATCCCAGGTGTCATCGAGAAGTCCAGCACCGCCCTTGGTGTCTTCTGCTTAGGACTTATCTTCTTCGGTATTGGCGTGGGATTCTTCAAGACGAACATCTCACCACTTATCGCCGAACAATATGAGTCCATGCATCCTCGACCAACGGTGTTCGTGGAGCCCTCTGGAGAGAGAGTGATCCACGATCCTATCATGACGATCTCCCGGATCTATATGCGATATTATTTCTTCATTAACGTCGGAGCCTTAGGCGGGCAAATTTCCATGGTTTATGCCGAGAAATACGTCGGCTTCTGGTTATCTTTCCTGCTGCCCACCATCATGTTCATGTTCACCCCTCTCGTTATGTTGTGGGCCCGCAACAAATATATCCGAAAACCCCCCACTGGTGATGTCCTGTATAAAGCAGTCCGCCTCATCGGATTCGCCATGAAAGGACATTGGACCCTCAACATTAAGAATCTTGTCGCTAGAATCGGGAGTGATGAGCTTTGGGAGAACGCCAAGCCGTCCAAAGTGGCCAATAAACCAAAGTTCATGACTTTTGATGATGCTTGGGTCGATGAAATCCGCCGTGGCCTCAAGGCGTGCGGCGTTTTTGTTTTTCTACCCATCTACTGGTTGGTCTATAACCAGCAGACGGGAGCCTTGATCATTCAGGCTTCTACGATGAAGCTTGGGGGCGTGCCCAATGATATCGTCAATAATTTGGACCCCATCACCCTCTTGATTTTCATACCCATACTGGACAAACTCGTTTATCCCGCAATTGCGAGAAGAGGCTGGCGCTTCACCCCAATCAAGAAGATCACGGCGGGCTTCGGCATGGGATCTCTGAGCATGATCATTGCTGCGATCATTCAGCATTATATATACGTCAAGTCTCCCTGTGGCGATCATGCCACTGACGGAGACTGCATTGCTGAACTTGGACCACCTGATTTGTCCGTCTGGATTCAAACACCAGCATATGTTATAATCGCCATCTCCGAGATTTTTTGTAACATCGTTGCATTAGAATACGCCTTCACAAAAGCCCCTAAGAACATGAAATCCTTTGTAACGGGACTTTATTGGTTTACCAACGCCTTCTCGAGCGCCCTTGGTCAAGCGTATGTCCCACTGTCGAAGGATCCACTCTTCACCTGGTTGTATACGTCGCTTGCTTGCATCAGCTTCGTGGGCATGGTTGCCTTTTGGTTCACCTTCCGCGGTTTGGACAAGGAAGAAGATGCCCTCAATGCCCTCCCCGAGAGTACCTATCAGGGCCGAAAGGGAAGTATCGTAGATGTCGAGGCGCTCAACGCGAGACAAGCCGAGCAAGACAGAATCAGAAAGGCGCAAGGCTTCTAGACGAGATGTCGAAGGTCAAGAATCTGAACGTGCAAAGGCTGTGGTTGAATCAACTTCCTAGTAAGGCCATTGATGTTATGACTCTGCTAGTCTTGAAAGCTCATCACAGGCAGTGAACAACAAGAGTTCTGTTGCAAGCTAGGCCATTGGTTACCATTGTAGTCAATAAATTATGATCCGGGTCAATATCTGCGAGCTCCTCGTGGCCATCTTGCTTCTCGTTCAAGTTGTTTTAAAGCCTTTACTACTACGGGTAGATACCTGGAATGGGATTAGGCCCAGGGGAGCGGCCCGTTCGGGAGCTTATTGGATTGGGTGGCGTCATCTGGGAAGGGATGAGGTCTCGCTGTCGACCACGCAAATCTCACTGGCAGACATCAACTCCAGTGACTCGTGACCCGTCAGTCCTGATAATGACCTTGGAGCGATGCTGAGGCCCGGGCGATATTACTTAAGTAATTGTTGGAGCAGTCTGAGTCTTTCAGATACAGCAATACATTCATTGCCAGATTGCGAGTCTTGCGCCTTCCAACAAGCTGCCTGCTTTCTGGAAATTGTGCCCATCGTAAGGATCAGCTTGCAGGTCCTTGGAACCACGTCTCAAATTCAGTCAGATCAGACCAAAGCTAGACTATGTCAGGACCTTCTCTTGTCTAGGTCGCCCAGGTTGCTGAGAAAGATAAATCCTCAGGCAGAGCAAAGAGTACGTTGAGCTCAGCTGCGCCCAGCGAGGCTGCGAAACCAGTCGAACGGGATCGACATGTGGTTTTTCCCTCGGTAGAGGAAAGCAATGAGAGTAAGTTAGGTCATGCAAGGCTGCTGTGTAGTAGAGCACGCTACATTTGGCTCAGAATCATTTCAATATCGCTGCCTGACTTGTCACTTCAAGTTCACTTCACTTCACTTCACCTCACTTAACTTCATGCATTCACTGCCCATGGATCGGTGCCTAATTCCGATGACTTAAAACACCCATATTCTTCGCTTCCCTCTTCCTCTTCCTCTCTTCCTTTCCTTTCGACGACAACTTTTCTTTCGATCCGCATAACAATCATGGATCGCCGTGTCCACAAACCCGTTGGCATCGCCAATGGCGTCATCAATGCCGCTGCAAAATCAACTGTTCAGTTGCACTGCGTTCCCCTTGTTGGCCAACCGATGCCAGTTTCAGTGGTGCACGATGCCAACCGAATCTTGAACGTCATAACAGAGATTGTTCACGATCCTGGTTGCTTAGCCAACAGCCCCATCGATGCACTCCTCGATCCCTCTACACTCATTCTCACTGTAAGGACGGCTCTTGCTTACGGTGAACCGATCTCACTTGAACTTCTGCGTGATGCCAGCCGACATTTTGGCCACGATTGCCTTGCGTACCTTGAGTCTCAACATTACGATATCTCAAAGACAGTCTCTATCAACAACATACAATACTATGTTTTTCGAGGTGAAAATCAAGAGATATCTGATTCAAAGGCTTCCGTCCAAGTTTTCCGCCAACCAAACAATACTACGGTTGACGGTATCAAAGACTGTAGCCATGGAACGCAGAATGATGGATGCCAACGTGTTCTCGGTGGTTCGAACCCAATAAACCTCGACCGCAAGGACAAATTACTGTAAGTTGTCCTTTCCATCTCATGGACCAACGCAATACTGATTGGTAGTAGCAAGCACCAACACCAAAATGGCTTCTCTGCCGATACCCCTGTCCAGCATATTGTCAAGGACGAATTGACCTGCAATATGTTGACTCGGAATGGCATCAAGCATCTTACATGTGTTGAAGTTTCCGTTTTCAATGAATTCAAACAATTCGCAGGCAAGATCGACCTTCTCGTTCAATCTCAACCCACTCCACGAAAGAAGACCCTTTGCCTGCTTTGGCCTATAATCATGGTCATTGACGCACAACATAAAGCTTCAAGAAGTTACGAACACACAGCACGGCGCAACCAAGAAGGAAGGCAAGACTATCAATCAACACGTTTTGTCTCTCCCTGCTTGACTGGTAACACCGTACCTGATCTTGCAACTCGTGTGGCTCGACAACAGACTCTGACCCCAATCTTGATCTACATTGCTAGCACCAAACGTTCTGTCCAAAAAATACATCTTGCGCTTCAACAGCTCACTAGGGGCACTATCTTGCGTTGTGAAGTCTTTTCGGTGGCATGAGTGACGGATTCGAAGTCCCGCAATATGCCGCTGACTGCCACGTCGTTTCAGTTACCGCCGGTACTATCGCTAACCTGATAGTCCAGAACAAACTCCGCCTGGACCGCTTGAGGTTTCTCGTCATGGACGAATGTCATACGCTACTGAAGCTTGACATTGCAACTAGCAAACGTAACTGGATGCGGAAAGCATTGCTCCGGGCTTTCTTCCTAGCAGAAGGTTGGAACCATTCTCGAAACGGACAGCATGTCACAAGACTGTTCATGTCGGAAATCCTCGATAATGACCAAGAGGATGTCGTCGAACAATGGACCAGACCAGGCGCACTCAAATCCATCGTGTGCGGTCTCACTCCGACATCTGCTCCGTTGCCTGGAACTAGGGCTACTTCTGCTGCTGGAGCCCGCCATCCTCAGATTCCGGAGTCCTCATCAAGCTCGTCGAAAAAATCCAGTTCGACAGCTCTCGATGGTGTCGCTCCGGTGAATTTGGCGAGTCCATTTCTTGCACATCTTCTGACCCCACCGGAGAAATCAATAGCGTCGAGGGCTGCTATGAAGGTCGAAAGCCCAACGCTCATGGATCTTGAGACACCTTTGGAGAATTCAATAATGTCCAGGTGTCTTATTCCTACGAAATTCGAAAGTCCTCTGCTCATAGATCTTGAAACACCTTTGGATAACTCAACAGCATCTGATGGTGTTGCTCCTGGGAGTTCTGAAAGTCCGTACCTTGCAGATCTCAAATCCCTTCAGGAGCACCCAACCTCTGAGGGTGCTGCTTCAACTGCTGGGAACGGAAAATCAACTTCCTCTGAATCCAACAGTGAGAGTGTTAATATCAAAAAGGCAATTGTAGCATGGTTTCGATCTATCCTACCCAGGCGAAAAATGCGTCAGAAGATGAACTCCCCCCCCTCCCCCCGGAAAGCTGAACGATACAAGTCAGCCGGAAGAAGCATCAGCACAGCACTCGCCTATTAATGTTGCCCAATATTGGCAATGAGTTCGATACGGGGATGAGCTCTGTGCTCTGAATGGTTACAATCGGTAAGGGCGGAGCATCAAAACCACTGTTGGAATATGAAAGCATTGAAATTCAGAAGATGGAGAATCATGAAGTATCCATGCACTCAACAAATAAAGGAGGCTTGCAATCTCGAACCCCAATGGTCAGACACTCCACTTCAGATAGATCCCGAGTCAAATAAAATTATAATCGACATCAATATTCCGTGCTCACAGTAATCTAACCCATCTGGCGCCCATTGTCGTGGTCTTTGAGTGTGACTCGCCATATCCCCGTTCTTTCTCCGTAAACAGCAAGAATTGCGATCTTTGTATAGTTGAATTGAGTCACCCGAGGCTCCAAAGCTCCCCAGAAGCACCGCTCGACGAAGGCTCTCAGTGATTTCCAGGACAACAAGCAACGACCCTTCGGAGATGACAGATCTGGATCAAGTCAATACACAACTCGATTAGCAGCCCGGATTTGGAAAAAAACAAGAGACAGTGTACAGGAATCAGTACCGGGCACACAATTCGGATATTAGAGTCTGTCAAGATCAAGGTGCGCAGCTTGTCGGCGACGCCGAACAAGGCAGAGACACTTCGCAATGGTGAGAAAGGATGGATATCGGGAGCGCCTCCAGAGGAATGAAAGTACACAATGAGATGTGCCTTATCATTGCATGCTTAGTGCTGGGAGGGACACTTGGTTTGCTTCTGCAGGTGAGGGATGTAGAAAATTGCAACAAGATCATCGAAACCACCACACGTCGGTGTATCCATAGACTTTGCGTGGGACAGACGCTGGGAATGTCATGGGCATCCCAGGTAAGTAACCCTCAAAGCTGTAGTGAGTGTACCATCAGCACTCACTCACCCAGCGGCCCTGCACAATCTTGTACAACAAATCCTACATCATCCGACGAGAACCAAAAAAAGACATGTGGTCAAACTTCCCAGTCGATCAGTCCAAGAGCCCCAAAAAAGATAGATGTATTGCCGGCGCCCAGATTCGAACTGAGGTTTCTCCGAAGGTGATTTTTTTCAGGTTAATGCGCGACTTAACAGAGATTTGTGGAGAGGCTCCTAACTCAGGACCAGGTTATTGTGCGGCCACTTACCGAGTTAGCCCGAAGGCCCTATCTCGGCTCTGAATTTTTTTCACGGAGCGTGCTAACCACTGCACAACGCCAGCAGGTATTGATAGTGATTTTGGAAGTCACTCTTGCCAGTGATTGTTGACAGAAACTGAAGACTTTAAACCTAAGTATCAGAGAGACTTGGACGCGGGACTAGCCCTACCAGCGCAGTGAAGTGACTGTTTGTGTGACAGCCTTGTCTACCGCGGTGGACTGTCCACTGGTTTGGGACAAGGCGCTAGGCTGGAGGTTGTGGATCGATAAGGATGCTGAAGATGGTCAACATATATCGTGCTACCATAGCGGCCATGTAGACGTCAAGTCGATATCTTCTCCTTTGACCGAGCGCCCAATCGGTACAGATACCCCATCCATGCTTATCTTACAAAGGCAGTTTGGAAAAGTGGCGGCTATCTCTGACCTCTGGGTCATTGCTTGACAATGAACAGGTAGTTTTTGGTATGAACTTGAAGTAGGAATGCAAACAGTAAGGCTAGAGTAATTGTTTGTTGCCATTGGTGTTCTTGAGGAAAGCAAAATGATGCTTTATTCGCCTACACAATCGTATCTTCATTTATCAACTCGCAACTCTTGAAGGCATAGATATCATATCAGGGTTGAATCTGACTTCTAGGAAACGAGAACCAAGGTCGTCGGCTTGCAGAGTTCTGCCGGAAAGTAACAGAACGGGCCGACAGGACCATGTTCCTCGTGATCGCACTGCGACCACAGGCCGAACACGCCTCCTGATCTGACGCCACCGGGCTGGATGCCTTCCAACTGCCATTGATCTTGACCAGCGTAACTGATGATGTACCGCCATCGAACTTCTCGTCCCCCTGGCATCAGGAATGCACAGCCGCGGAAGCCAATTGAGGGACGTTCTAGTCCCGCACTCGCTCGAGAGATGCCCGAGAAGTATAGGGGAGGAAGGTCAGTGGAGAAAGGGAGACTCGTCTTGAGCACTGGGTCGGAAGATATAGACTGGTCAATCTTGAGTGAAAGTCTCATTAGATCGCCGCACGCCTCGTGTTCGCGGTCCAACGTTGGGCGTTCGCTCTCGGGAAAGTTTGCAGCATTAAATGCGAAGAGGTCGGCGTAATCGAGGAATGAATACGTGCCCAACCATGACCCTGTAACGCGAGCCCAGTCTTCCGGCACGGTGGGATCTGCTAGAGTGCGGTGCGGAATGGAGTAGGCAAATCCTGAAGGTAGGCTCAACTGACTTTCGACGCAGAATTCAAAGTTGCGTCCGATGACAGAGCAGACACCTTCGAGCAAAGACCAGTCGACTCGACCGGTGCCGTCTCGCTTGAAGGGACCATAATCGTTGTCTGGTCCGGTGAGATGCCAGTTGTAGACTTTGCGTCGGGCAATTCCCCGAGCCCGGTGCTCGATGCGTTCTCTGATGGTGATGCCATTGAGAACGTGTAACCGAGATGCAGATTCTGGACGGTTGTGTTCCTCATCAGCCACGACCATCGAGCGTGTGATCCTCGATTTTGGACTCCTGCCTGAGTCGTGAATTAGAATCTCTATCCCCGCACGATATCGATCATAATCGGCGAGGATTTTCAGATTGCGAGACAGCGTTCTGTCATCGAGTGATGGTGAAATGCCTTGTCTGATATCACGGGTGTTTGGAGTGAATTTAGCGGTGTCGAGAATGCTGAGTATGGTGTCGATGAATTCTTCGGAACATGCCTGGTCCTCTGGAAGAGGGGTTTTCCGGGATCGCAGCGCATTGAGAGCTACGAGTCTTCGTCTCAATTCTCGAAACCAATCCCAATTCTGTCCTTCTTTCGTCCGGTCTTGGTTTGGCATCATCGCCCAAGCATCGGACGGGTCATCAAAGACCTGCAAGAATACGGCCTTCCATAAAAGTTGATTCTGCGCACTGGTCAGTTTGTCGGCTGTTTTGCAGGTTTGTTTGAACCGAGTAACAGTGAGTGCATCGAGATGGGCCAGAATGTGGCTCAAGAGCTCCTGGGGTAGCTCCAAGAGTTCTATGCTTGATGTTTCTGAAACAGACATTGTGGAAGAGCTATCGTGGTCAACCACGCGAAGCTTGCTGATAGAATCAGTTGATGGTGGAAAAGGATGGATAAATACCCAATTCGAAGACAGGTACTTTGATTAATTGACGTTGGAACCATGCTACCCTAGAAATCGGCATCGGAGTTAAGGACATTAATGGGCCATTAGAGGTTGTGTTACACTTCGGCCTTTGGATGCCTCGCACGTATTGATCAATTCTTGACTTGGGACTGCTACAGATTCCCGAGCGTTGCTATTCATGAGGTACTTATTAATAGTCCTCCATGACGGGATGATTGAACATGCCTGTGATCTGGGCTTGTTATCCAGGCCTAGACTGACAGTGACAGGTCCTGGTTGCGGGGGAGCTATCTCGTGTCGTCGTATGGAGGAGGGCATTGTTGTCCTACATCAAAAGATTGCGAAAACAGAAGCAGTGTCAGCAACATCCGCTCGAGGTTATCATTAATACTATATGATTTCATCCATATGTACGTTGTCAGCCTGCCATGGTCAGCCGGTGCACACGATGATTGATTCTTCCACAACTCCCTCCTCTCGACCCGAAAGCGAGAGCCAGTCAGACCCTCAATCCGAAGGATGAGATGCCAATCCTTAGGCGGCTTTAGGCGCTCCCTCACCCGCACCGCCATGGGACAATGGGGGCCAACACCCGCCATCCACCGCCTGCGTTGCGCCTGCCAAATCGACTAACCATCCTTGTAGGCAGTTCAATCTCTTGCTTCCTCCTCCTTGTCCAGATGATTAGCGGTTTGCTTGTGGTGCCACCACCAATTAACGACCGGCACAGCCTCACACTGTCATTGTTCAATTGAGCAATGCCTCACTTATATCACGGCCTTGATTTCTATATCATGAAAAGATACCGGCAGTATCGAAGCAGATCATAATCTTGCACATTCCTTTGTTCGCTCCCCTACGCTGTACCTCCTTGTTCAAACCCCACTCCAAGCGACCTGATTCAACCCCTCCATCCCTCAAAGCTGAGTCTTCAAAGTGCTGACCATCAGCCGAAACTGCAATTATGCCCAGTCTAAAGGAACTGTTGAAAAAGAAGGACAAGATCGATAGTAGCGAACAGCTGCCACCACATATGGTGCAAGCCAATGAGTTTACCTTCGTCCGAACAGACACCCACACAGAAGAGTACATCAAGCCCCCTGCCTTTGGCGGTGATGACACTCAACACTCTAGAAATGCTCCACGAAGTCCTTCCGCCTCGAGGAAATCGTTCAGTCGCTTTCGTAATAGTGTGAGCCCTGCTGCATCAGATACCTCGTCTCCTGAGAAGGAGAGGAAAGAAGGACACAGGAGGCTTTCACACGTTTTGCGCTTGAACAAAGATCGCTCTGATAGCACCAGTTCGGTCAATCTGCCAGCCGACCTACCGACCATTGACGATGCCTACACCGATTCAGGAGATCGTCAGGAGAAGGAAGCCAGGTGGGAACAACGGGCCACCATGCTCGCGAGCAAAAGCCCTGTAATAGGCTCCCGACCTCCAACCGGTGACATGGAAGGTCTGAGCATTGGAGCACCTCCTTCACCTCGCCCTCGCAGTATCAATGATCCCATAAGCGATGTCGACATCCAGGAAGCCATCCGCTTACATGAGACGGGCGAGTTGGAGAGAGCCACTCAAATGTTTCACATCCTCGCACAGCAAGGCAACGTCCTTTCCCAGGTTCTCTATGGGCTCTCTCTGCGGCACGGTTGGGGTTGTCAGCCAGATCCTAAAGAGGCCGTGACTTACCTCTCAGCCGCAGCGTCAAATTCGGCCACCATTGAGTCTGACGCCTTGAAGGCTGGAATGAAAAAGGGTGGTGCGGCAAAAGGCGAATTGGTACTCGCCATTTTCGAACTAGCAAATTGCTTTAGAAATGGATGGGGTGTTCCTATTGACAGAGTCGCAGCCAGACAATATTACGAGACTGCCGCAAATTTGGGTGACACCGACGCTATGAACGAGGCAGCTTGGTGCTATTTGGAAGGCTTCGGCGGGAAAAAGGACAAGGTAAGACTCAGATTTTTGATTTCCTATCTCGATTCTTCCTATTGCATGACATCTATTGCACCCCGGGAACGACAGACACGATATGCACCTTGAACAGGATACATCACAAGTGCTCGATGACCACTGCCCGGCTTCATCAACTCCAAGACAACACGTGATCGCCAGCTGAGGCAGTGAGTGCATGCTATGGCAGGATTTTGAGCCTCATCACTCCATGATACGAGATCATTGTTTGAAGCAGGCCAGTAATATTCGGACGACTACATTCCTCCCCATCATGCAAGCCTAGTCGTGGACCGCATGGGATATTTCGACCAGTTTGGCCAAACACCGCCCCCAAATACAGTCAATACGCCGAATACAGTAACCTCTTTCGCAGCTTCACTTTGGGCAGCAATGCATGCAGGAATCCCTCAGGCCCATCAACCAGTCAACATCAACCCTGGAAGCTCGCGTCGTCGTACCTTGCATTAGTGTCTATCAGTTTCACTCCACATCCCACGAATCACGACCGTTGTTTTTTCGCTCAACTCGGAGAAATATCTGAATCTATTTACTGACTTCATCGCCCACTTGTGAATATAGTTTAAAGCGGCACAGCTCCTCAGATTGGCGGAAAAAAGTGGCGCAAAGACCTTGGGGAATACCTGGTAAGTTATCCAAAATTAACATCACCCGATACCCTTCACCCTGCTCTCTGCAAGTTTCATTGTTACCCGAACGCCTGTCTCCAACACAACGCTATTTCTCAAGATCGCGACCACCTGCTTGGCTGGAGATTCATCCTGAAACTTGTGGCATCCCGGTCTCAAGTCTGCTTGATTGAATTTCGTCCTTATCCACTATTTTCGTTTCTCCGCCCATCCCCATTTTCCACTCAATCGGGTCGAAAATCAAAATGGGTGCCAGGAATCTCGATGCCAAGAGATGTCTCATTGGGTTAAGGAGTCTGGGTCAACAACACTGCGACCACCGACCGCCCATTCGACCCGGACACCGCCCCTGCCTGCCTTACCACCAAACCACAAGCTGGCCACTGATGCTGCCACACCATCCTTTGCCACTCAATGGCCTTCCTAGCTACTTACGGCCGTTTCTCTGGCTCCGCCAATTACGAAAATTGTGGTGGCTGGGTTCATACCTTTCTATCATTGCGAAGCCTGGGAATATTCACTATCCATTCCGAGACATAAGGAAGGGGCTGACTCGACACTGTTTTAGCATATCCTCGCTTGCGTCTGATTTGAATGCTTTATCCAATGTTGCCTCCATCTGCGACCCATCCACACTACATGAACTTGCTTTTTATCGAGAGCAATTGCTGACGTATTACTATTTCTCGAAACAGGATCTGGAAGGAAAAGTATGACCCACCGAAATGAACGAAGAAAAGAACAGTACTTGTCCTTTCGAACACACCGACAGGGTCGCGGGTTGCAAACCCATTTCCCTAATCCACCCCGTATCCTCATCACAAATGTCAGGTTTAAGGCCAATCAGGCTTATGAGGAAATGGAAGTCCGGAGCGAATTATATGTACGCTATACCATGATGCACCCAGAAACAAGCCATTCATATCCGGCCAACGTAACTACCGAATCAATATCCCGATGCGACCGACAGTCTCGAACATCAGTTATACTATTTGAAGAGCGCCCGTATTGCTCCGGGGGCTCTATCCCTCCATTTCCAATCAAGATTCTGACCTCGCCAAATATACTCAACTACCAGCTTAAAATCTACTATCAATGAATTAAACGAATGCCAACTTTTCTCCCCATTTCCAAGCCGTCGTTTGAAGACATGGATTCCCTGACCGCATCCTCTGAAACTATTATATCACGATCCGATGACGAATGTACCTCCGTTCCTCACCTTTGCTTCTAGCGTTTCCAAAACCCGGTTTCCCCTTCAACGGTTCCAAGGAAGCTTGGTCCGAATGTGACTCCATCCCTGACGAAGAATAGTTGGTGAACAAAGACTAAAAGGGGGGGCAAGATCGAATTGATCCGGCCCCCCTTGCGCGCTCAGCGCAATTATAGCAGTCATCGGACTGCCAGAGTCCATGAAATCTGAGAGAACATAGGTCGTCCATGATGATGTGCGCCTTTTCGTCTCACTCCACACCAGTATACCATTCCGTGGATATTCTTGGGTCTTGTGGGGCCCTGCGCCGCAACGCTCACTGTCCATCTAGATATTCTCTTCTCGGCTGTTGATTCCTATTACCGTTTCTGGGTCGCCTCGACCTGAATTGACTATACGCTACCCTCCTCTCGTGTGACTCCGCTACCCACCCCCTGACATAACAAGCTAATCGATGAGGATAGAGTGGCACCTGGGCCCAGAGAGAAGAGCGCGCATTCCGCTCTTTTCTCGGTCACCGCCTATCCCAACACGATTCGAGTCCAAGTCGGGCTCCTGAACCAGGCAATCCCATCATATCACCAACACTAACACACGCGGCCATCGTATGGCCCGTGTCCAGTTCCGCGACGGCAGCCTGGGGCTGCCTGCGTTGAACCGGACTTGAGTGGGTGGGCACGCACGCGTGGAACAAGACCACAGTCCCGTTCCACGACCGTTTCCACGTCCATGATCGTGCCCACAAGTACGCGTCCAAGTTCAGGGTCAGGCTCAGGCCGGACATGAGCACGAGCACGAGTAGCAGCTGGGCCGCTGCCGCGGTCGCTTTCCCGACCGTTCTTCCGTCCCTTTCCTGCCTGATACCGAGGGCGGGTTTCTATTTAGGTCAGGTCAGGTCAGGTCAGGTCGTGGCGGGCGGCAGGGCGGGCCAGGTTTGGGCGGTTGGGACCTGCATCATGCAGGGGAGCTCGAGCTCGAGCTCGGAGATGGGAATGCGCGAAGAGAGATTGGGAGTCTTACGCACATTATCTTCCGCAATGATCCACCTCAAAATGGTTAACATCTATCTACATGGCGCGAAGCAATGTGAGTAGGTGATTGTGGTGGGAAAAGGGCATGTCATTAGATAGATGAAAATTTCCCCAAACTTCTTCCAGATCACTGACTGCGCGTACGTGCCTTCCCGTACGGCTCCATTAGTATTTAAGAGGGGGAGGAGTCAGTGCCATCTGACTCTGACTATGTAAAGTAGACTCGTAGATAGGTAGATAGGAGTGGGATCGGCGTGGAATTGTATCCTATCAGAAAGCCAGCTCTGGTATCTTTTCGCTTTGTTGCCATGGGTCATATCGAACATGGCCCATTTCCCTGCTTTTGACAAGAAGAGTCAGGCCAAAATGTTCAGGGATCCCGGATTCCCCGATCGACCCGGCAGGCTGGAAAGCTGGCACTGATTGATACTGGGCTTTCGGCCCCATTCCATGCTTTTTCATCCTCTTCCCTATGTTGTTAACCTGCTCAAGCCATTGTCCGCTCCTCTGATCATTCAAAGGATTATACCTCACTGGCTCTTACATCTCCGTTATTTTCAATTCCCGTTCCCATTCCCATTCCGATTGCCTCGTTCTCTCGTTCATTCATTCGTGGCATCTCAGTTTCCCTTTCTTCCTTAATTCCCTTAGTTCGTATCGTGTTACTCGTAAAAACCTTTCGATTGCTCGAAAGAAGCCCGCCCGCCTAGGGGAGGAATTTGTAGTAGTAGAATAGTCATCGAGTCGTTATCTTTTGGTTCGTCGTCAAAATCTGCAAATAGTGCGCACCGCATGCTGTTTCGAAATCAATCAAATTGGCAAGGGTGAGTGTGAGTGTGTGTGTGTGTTTGCGCATCTGTATCTTTCTGTACTTCATTCAAAACTGTACGTTAAAATGTCTCATGCAATCATGCATCATATCATCTTGGGTGGTTTCCACCCAGTCCCATGCAGAAGGGACCCCCTCTTTTCACTTTCATGGCTATGTCCATCGAGAAAACTCAATTTCTTCCACAGTGCTCCGTCAACTAACTAATGCTCGTCCTTGCGAATCCATACCCTATAAGAGAGGGAAAAGAGAATTTTGGCCGTTAATGTTGTCATAAAATCGTTTCAGTGTAACCCAAACCCCTAACGCATAAGAAAAGAAATCGTGCTCTGAAGCTTGTGTGATCTTGTAGAGTTGTGATTCTGGTAATGGCATCTGCCTTCCCATACATGGTTTGTGCAAAACATTTAGACAAAATGATCCAAACAAAATAAATTAATCCAAGAGATCGTGAAGAAGCCGTGGGCTACGTAAAGAGAAGGTCGTTGTAATCATCAAGGTCGGGTAGAGTGAGATGATCATGAGCAAGGACTACTCGACTCGAGCAATCATCTCTTTGAAGTCACGAAGGACTTTCTCCGGAACACGATCGAGAAGGACACTTCTTTGGCTTGCTTTGCCACTGAGGCCATTCATCCTGTCAACGTCGTCCTTCTCGGCTTGCATATTGGCAAAGAGCTGCTGTAACCGGGTAGGCTTGACCTCAGCGTCATTATCTTGATCCTGGCCAAAGAGACCTTCAGGATTTGTGATATGATTGTAAGAGGCGGCGGAAATGGAGAAGGCGGCAGCAGCAGCTTGTTGACGAGATGGTGTAGTCAGGACTGCATGGACTGCATCGAGAACTGAGGGTGCGGGCCCGGACGGGTTCATTTGAGACATGAGACCACCAAATTCGTCTTGACTAGTAGCAGTAGGCCGAAGTGGTTGCATCTCATGGGTAGCTTCCGGACCAGAGGCAAGGACAGCATTAAGGACCTGCCCAGCTTCAGCACGATAGTCTTCGGACAAGATTGGCATGTTGGCAGCAGCCATGTCAGTAGACGAGGCAGTATTGGTGACTTTGGAACCTGCTTGGGAGACGATAAAGGCCCCAGACAATAAGCACATGTAGAATGTGTTCCAACTAAATCCGGCATCCACCTTGACATCGATGGATTTTGTGAGGGCGGCTGGAGCGGTCGTTTGAATGGTCGATGTGGGTGGTCTTGGAGTGGCCTGTCTTTGCAAGGAGTCGGATTCCTCCATCTTCAAGTCTTCGCTGTTGATGAGACTAAATTCATCCTCCCAGGTATCCTCCAGGTCAAGAGCTCTGAAGTCGCTGAAATCGTTTGTAAATGTATTCGAGCCGTTGGAGGAGAAGTTCCGGGTATTCTGTTGACGTTCGAGGTCCAGAATGGTGTCCTTCAAGATACTGTTCATGCGTCGGAGTTCGGCAGTCTCCAAGGTCTTTGTACGAATGGCTTCGTCACGTTCATACTGTAAAGACTGGATGAACTGTTCGTATTGTTGCCTCTGATGCAACCATTGTTCCCTTTCCTGGGTCAAGGTATGCTCCATATGAACGACGGATTCTTCCAGGTCATGTTTCTGATTGTCCCAGGCCTTCTTGTCTTGCTCAAGCTTTTCTGTGTGGTTCTTCTTGCGTTGGCGAGAGTCCAAGCTGTTCGGCCAGGGTTAGTAAAAGACAGAAGTTTACTGGGAGCAAGTCCACTTACGCAGCTTGACGGTTTCGAAGCAATCTTTTTTGCTGTTTCAGTTCCTTCTTTTCCTCTTCATCCGTAGTCAATGAGATGAGATTGTCGATGTTCTGAAGGTTTCTCTCCTTTGGGATCTCAAACTTTGCATTCTTCTTCCTGATTCCATCTGATCTAACCACCAACATAGGCGATGTCCCTCTGAATCTATGTCGAAGAGGGCGGTGGGTGTCGGCGACATCGGAGGAAGTGGTAGATGCCCATCCACCTTGACTAGACTGCGGCGACATTGATACTGCCGATACGGGCTCAGTCTGGGGGAACCCGGAGAAATTGACAGGCCCGCCGTGATATTGGCCCTGGGGATCAAAGGCTTCCTGGACCGGGGTGAAAAAAGGAGTGGGGGTGTTGGCCTCGGACCGTGCAGCCAAAGGCCAAGTCTGTGATTGAATAAAGGTCGGTTGACAGTTGACGGGATTGACCTGAGAATAGTACTGAGGATGAGGACTTGACAGCGGAACGGAGGACTGAGAATAGTGACGTTGGGGAGGCATGACACCTTGAGAACGATCATGCCAGGAGTAGTCTTCCTCCATTTTTTGCATTGAAGGACGGCGGCTGTCAGAGGTGTCGGCCGCTATCATATCAGCAGGAGTGGGTGGCTCGAGAACCTTATCATCGAGGATCGAGGAAGCATCGTCCTCGGAGAGAGCGGGTTTGAGATCCTCAGGCCATTGAGGTTGGCCATATAGGAAGTAATTTTGCTGTGGGTATCGAAGAGCCATATCTGCAGGGGAAGGTTCGAAGTTGGCAATATGTTTGTTGTTCCCGTCAAGTGTGTGTGGTGTTGTGACTGATGGTTGTGGTTAGGTTGTAATGTCAGTGTGTGCCGGGAGCGAGGATAAGTGGCGGTGAGGGAAGGCGGGGAAATGTTGGTGGCCGTCGAGTTTCCAAGGTCGGCTTTTACCTTTGCAGTTGTCTAGACACTGATGAGGGGAAGCCACATAGTTGTGTACGAGCAGCTTTGCTTTTGAAAGACGAGGGACTTGACAAGACTATAAATGTGAAGACAAGAAGTCGAGGGTCTGGAACCAGGGAGGTGGAGGAGATGATGGAGGTTTATTATGCATCACAGGATGGCGGCATAAGAGAACCTGGGTACGGTGGGCAGGACGGTCTCAATACAGTACCATACCAAAGACGAGTGAGTCCGAACGGCAGTGGATGTTGTAACAGAAACAAGAGCCTGATGGGACTCCCGTCCTGGCCTGGCCAGAGGGAGGACTGAGACGAGGGTAGGGCAGTGTCGGCCAAGGGAAGGGCGGCAGTTCAGTAGTGGAGAGACCGTGACCATGAATCGCTGCTCAAGTTCCTCATTCACCTTTCAAGTTCCGATATTTCGTGTGGAGCAAGACTCAGGAGGGGATGGAAGGAGCTGGGTGGACTGGGTTGACTGGGTGAACCGGGAGACACTCAGACTCAGAGAATAAGACCCGGGACAGGACGCGCCAAAAGCAGCAGCAAGCATGCTGTTGATGGTTGGCAGTAGCAGAAGCAGAGGGGGTATAATTGGATGCCCTTGGAAAAAGAAGGATAAAAAGGGCAGCAGAGTCTTCGGGCAGGCCTGCAGACCCTCTTGATGCAGGCCACTCCTCGTCTCTCTGCCATTCTCTCACCACACTGGCCCCCCCACCGGGTCACTGTTATGCGGCCACCTCTCTAGCTGCGTCCTTGCCAAACATTCTTCCCGGTTGCTGATTCCGTAGAAACAGCGGTCACTATTTTGACGAGCCAAGTCTTGAGCCATAATGAAACGGACGGGCTTGCTTGCTATGACGCGTATTAGACTTACGAAGTAAGGTGGCGCCTTGTTGCACCTGGTTTCCCCTTCCTTCTTGGTGGAGAGGTTGGGCATCACTCGAGACTGACCCAAGGCGGCCATTGTCAAGGAAGCGTAAAGTACCTTGAAGAACTGTCTGTTGTTTCAATTCATGGAAACTGGATGGTCACGGTCACGGTCACGGTCAATGGTCACGTTGGACGCGATGGTCGAAGAAAGACGAGAGATGATAAATGAGGGGCAGTTTTGGGTGGGTGTGGGCAATCATGGGCACGGGCATGGGCATGGGTACCAAAACAGATCGGCATCAAATGCCACCAAGATTGCTGCACTTGGTGGGCATGTTCGCAAGAAATGCGTTCCGAGCGGAACGGCCCTTTGCCCGATCACCACTAAATCCATCGTCCTGGTTGCGTGCCTACCGAGTGCCTAGGTCCTAACTAATCCCGACCTACGTAGTAACGACTTAGGCACCTCAACGTAGCACGGAGAATTCCTGTGCCCGCTATGCCCAACCGTCCTAAGATGGCTCATCACTACCAGTACAGAAGCTTGGAGGTTGCTCCTCCCAGGCTCCATGGGCACCAACATACATGTCCTTAGAGGTGTCAGGAGGTCGAGGTTCTTCCTTCAACCGGCACCCTCCAGTGTCGGAATATCAAGATAATGCCCTACTGACAGGTCCGGTGATGGCGTCGCCTGATTTCGTTTGAGTCTGACTGATCAAACACCAAACTTGTACAGTTACTTCGTATTCTTAGGCTCTGGCCCCCTTCTGACAGGCACCTTAATCTTGCGCCCGGCCATGTCTCCCAACGTGAACGACTCCTCGGTCTGGTCAAAGTCGAAACCCATTTCGAATTCGAGAAATCGAGATGAGAATCAATTGCCTAGTACCTCGTCGAGTAAGCCGTCTGGTGTGATTGACCCGGCCGTGGACCTGGCCGGTGGCTGGGTTCGCTTCCAACGTCCCCTCTCCTCGCTTGATCCAATCACGTGCGACGGACGCAGGGTGCTTGAAACCAAAGACCTCCTTGCTGCCCAAAATGAGGCTAAAGGAGCCTTCTTGATTCTTCATAAACAGTCAGCTTATGACTCTTGCCGTTATTCTGTCGGCCTCAGTGCGAGACGACACGACGCGGATTTGGGGCAACCTGCCACTAGAATCATCATCCCACAATCACTCTCCATCACGAAGGAACACTACTCCGTAGACTCCTAGATCAATACGGTCAACAATAACAGGGTGACGGAAGTTTGCATTCTGCTTCCATCTAAGCGAGGCGGCCATGTGCTTGAGCTACACATTACTTCGACGAATAGCTACTGTTGCTTCAATCAATTCTCCTAACCTTCTCCCACTTTGGGACCTCCATTGCTTCTGCAACTTTCCTCGATTGGGCACATGCTCCTTGACACCTACAGTCTGATGAAGTCTTGCTGTTGAGTGAATTCATGATGCATAGTCACACCCTTAGCTTCATCCTGCGTCTCCAATGCCATGTCTGTTTCCAGCTCGTACCTATTTCCAACTCGGTCATCATTCGTGCTCTTTCTAACGGTGTCAGTTCCAAAGCCAGTGTCCGACGGTAGTGACAAACTCCTCATGTGGTTCGTATCGACATGTGATAAACTGCACCAGGGTCTCCTGCAAGCGCTGTTGCGTGCGTATGAGGGACATTGACGTAGATGTAGATCCTCACATGTTCCTCCTTTTCCACAGTATCCAAGCGTCGCAAAATTTTCACAGAGCAAGGCGGTAAAGGGGATTGACACATGGGCGAAAACACAGTTGGAACGATTGCACCTGCCTTCAAGGAAATACAAACAAGTCGGCAAGTTCTCAAGAGTAGGTTTGTGGCTGAAGAGGCACTCTTTCCCTGCACTGCAGTTACTGCCACGTGTCACTGAGAGGCAGAGCGCAGTCTTGTTGCGGTCATGAGTGTAGAAGCAGCGATCTCCATACTTGCACCAGCCTAGATCGACGCGTCAGTAATCTTGGTGTACAGATGAATCTGCCGATTTCTTTCACCACTTGACTTGTAGAACGGACAGAGAGTTGCTTTGAGTTTGTTGCTGTTCCTCGTCTGGTCAGTCACCAATGTTGAAAGTCTTGAAGGTCATCCCTGGTCATACTTTGTGCGCAGAGATGTAACCTGTTCTTCCCGGCGAGGATGTGAGATATTTGACACTGGAACTGCGATAGCATCAGATTTGCGGACTTTATTGACAAGACAAAGGTATCATACAGTCCAGACCATCCATGCGGGAAGACACTGCCAGTGGCACGTCCTGGAGTCCATCTGCTCGTGTAGGCGTCGGAGGGTCTTGTCCTTGGACTGCTCTTAGTATATCTTCGCTGGACGGACCTGCTATCGGTGCATCATGAGAGAATCGCTCATGAATCCGTTGAATATTGGCCAAAGCCGACCTCTCAACGTCGTCCAGACGATCTGGATTTGAGACATTCAATCCTTGTTAAACTTATCAAGAACGGATGGACTGACCTTGGATTCTCTTTAGTATGATTGATATCATGACTGCAGATGAGATGGGAATCAGTTAACCAAGCCTCATTTTCCGGCCTCAAAACGAACGGGTATGGCAAATGAGGCACAACGAACAATGAAGATTTAGACATGATGAAGTGATGGTATACCGCCGTTGATTTGAACGCTAAAGCGGCGACGTTACCTGCCGCTATACCTTCCCGTACTAACTAGGGAGACAGGTGAAGATGATGCTGAAGCTGGAAGGCAGCAGACGGTGCAGCGGTCGCCCATCCACAGATGAGACGCATCGACTGTTCCGGGCGCCCGCAGATATTATCAGCCATGGATTCAACGTATAACTAGACGCTTCCAAGGCGTCTTCTGTCGTCCACTTTGGTCCTCAACTGGGGTGTTGACATTTGTAGATCTATCAAGCTGCTTGTGTCGTTCAACTTGAAGTGCTCCAGGTTCAGCCTTATGCTGTCCGCAAGGCTGAACTTTAAAAGGAAGGTATCCCGATTGGCCCGATATTTTAATCCGCATATTTCTCTGGACAACTCGGTTGCAGACAGAGCGCGGACTACTTTACTTGAAAGCTTCATCACAACCGCAAGCATGGGCTTCAGTCTCGCAGGGTGATTGTGGTCTCTAATTGGTTCCCTTGCATAATAATATGATGTTGCAGCCACGGTTGCCCATACGCACCTTGTGCAGACAATGCAAATTCCCGGTCCCCGTTCTCCGCAGAAGCTACGCTCAGGTTATCGATCCTGTCCACCCAGACAATTCACGCAATGAACCTCCCCCCTCTCTCCCCCAAGATCTCTTGGGAGGCTCCAATGTCCAAGTTCAACTACGTCGCTACCGTCCCCGTACTCCTGGTGTTCGACATCTTGTCCGACCGTTGAATGATCATCTCTGGAAAGGCCGCCCTCTCCATGAACTCACCTTTCCGAAGAAGGGCCATGCCAAAGGTGGCAGGAACCATACCGGTCACATCGTCATGAGACATAGAGGTGGAGGACACAAGAGACGCATTCGCACAGTCGACTTTCACAGAGCAGATGGGGGCAAACATTTGGTCGAACGTATTGAGCATGACCCAGGTCGGAGCGCTCATATTGCGCTGGTGAAGAATCTGCAGACTGGAAAGCAAACATACATTCTCGCAGCGGAAGGTCTAAGAGCTGGTGACACGGTCGAGAGCTTCAGAGCAGGCCTTCCAGATTCTCTAATTCAAGAGATGGGTGGTCACATCGATCTAGGTCTACTTGCCTCCAAAACTGCCAACCGAGGCAATTGCCTCAAATTAAGCATGATTCCTGTCGGTACACCTATATTCAACATCGCCCCTACCAAGGAGGATGGTGGCAAGATGTGTCGGGGAGCCGGTACTCACGGCATCATCATTGGAAAAGGAGAGGACACGGTCCAGAAAGAGATGGCCAAAGTCCTAGGAGACAGTGGAACGTTGGACTGGACGACTCTTGACCCCCTAATCCTCAAGAAATTCGAATCTGCTGCCAACTACGTCACAGTTCGACTTTCCAGCGGCGAAGTTCGATTGATCGACAAAGATGCAGTAGCAACTATCGGAATCGCAAGCAACATCAATTTCAAATACACCCAATTAGGCAAAGCAGGTCGTTCAAGATGGCTAGGCATTCGACCAACGGTGCGAGGTGTGGCTATGAACGCCATGGATCATCCTCACGGTGGTGGTCGAGGAAAATCCAAGAACAATCGAATCCCTTCGAGTCCTTGGGGTATTCCGGTAAGTTCTCGTTAATGTGATTTTGTTCTTGTTGCTTCTTACTGATCTTTGACAGGCCAAATCCGGCTACAAAACGAGACCGAAGAATAAGGTCAATCCTCTGGTCGTCACCGAGCGTCCGAGGAACCAGGGTAAACGAAGGAGAGGGTACAAGTAAACTTGCGGTTGTATCAGTAACTTGGCTTCTACTGTACTATAGATGAAGATTATTAAGACTCTTAACATCCAAAACTCGAAGCTCTCAAGGTGCAATCGACATGCAGAGATACCCGTGCCTTCAATATCTACCTCCGAACTCTAGACCTCGTGTATCCTTCAAGCCAGTATAGATCTCGTGTATCTAGAATTCATTGCCTTGCATCTTGACATATCTTACAAGGATCCTTTCAGCCCTGGTCATTTTCACCTCTTTTGACTTTCTGTGCAATTCACTCCGACCAGGTCGTTTCAAGCAGCGCCCATTCCGACACAAATCCTACGCCTCCTTCGAGGTCTATCCGCTTGTACTCGTGCTTGACCTTCTGCTTTGCCATTGACATTCCTGGCCATTTCTTCTACCTACGCTTGAATCCTCTGCCAGGAAAGTCATTCAGTAATGTAAATGTCGAAACAAGTTCGTTCCGCTTGTCATAATATAGTACCTAGGTGATCTTCCCTGGTTTCCCGGCCTTTGAAAATATGGCACTTGCTAGTAGCAGCGTAGCATCCTCTCACTGCTGGCTCCGAGCGCCGATATTGCCGACGTCAGCATGCTGATTGTCATGAATGAATTGATTCCAGAATACTTGACAGGCTCTGTTTCTCTTTTTGCGCCATCTCAGACTTGGCCTGTGGGTTCGTTTGGAGGCTAACCGTTGGCGCATTCACTACACTTGGTTTAGATTTGCTAGATTGAAGGGTTCCAATCCAATGTTGGTATTTGAGCTAAAGTAATTTACCTTCTATTGCTATTTAATCCCTGTTTCGACGTCTCCCAGAACCGAAGCACCTTTAGCCACTTGAGCCTAAAAAAGGGGCCTTCCCTTCCTCTCTGGCATTCTTTCCTGAGCCATTTGTAGTCGTTCTCCTTGATCGCACGGATCGATGAGTTCGGCCCGGTTTGACTTCGACTGGACTGGAGGCAGCGATCTGATTTATTTCTTCTTCGGCGCTCGCTGTCTGCGACTTCTGGATAACCACACCAGGAAAGATAGGAACATCCCTTGAGCCGTCCGCCACGAAGATTCTAGGGAACAGGGTTAGGACAACTTCATCCGTGTCGAACGCTTCGACATTCACACCACGTGAGCTCATCTGGTCGCTGTCATTAGAGAATTGGATGGATTGGCATTCCCAACTCTCGGTTTCCCACTTAACTTCGGCTTCAAAGTGACTCTTGTGCCGCTGGAGGCCCCACCAAATGTCTTCCGCCTCTTGTATCTTGGACTTCAGCTCCCGGCCAAACTTTTGCGCCGCATCGAGCCCGAGAAGGTCCTCGACCGGGCTGAGGACTTCTCGGACCACCATAGAGACTCTTTGTGTTGCGATCTCTCTCTGTTTTCTCTCGAATAGGGACATGATCATGCCGCGTAGAAATTCTTTCCTTGCGTTGTCTGATATTTCAAACAATAGATCTCTTAATTCACTCTCCTCTTCGACGATGTACGTCGGAGTGAAAATGTGATTTGTTAGTGAGCGGGCCAGGATTGCCATCACCAAGAAGGTACGCATTTGTTTAGCAGCACGGGTGTTGGAGTAGGGTACCGGAGTCGCATATGTCGCCTCCGGCACCTGTTTTAACGTTGTCCACGCTCTTATGCCCTAAAGGGTGGTTAGTAGAGGTTTCTTGTATTGACCTAATACGTGCCTCTTCTTTCTCAGGAACGGGAAACTCCTTCCATACGTTTGTTTTCACTACGTCAAAGCAGGATCGCCAAATCCCCCTCATTGAGTTGCAGCTAGGAGGACAGTCAGTAATTGCTTGGTTGGGAGTGAAATAGTCAGCTAATACTAACACTTCGTCGCGGGATTCAGAAGAAAGAGGATAACAGAAGTCCATCAACGCTCTGAGCTTTCTGCTAGTGTCATCTAACTGATTTTTCAGGTCTATCTTCTCCCGTTCCAGAGCCTTTGTGCTCCCTTCGGTATTCGAGATAATAACTTCTTTTTGCTCCAGCTTCTGTTGGAGCTGTAGAATTGTGGACTCTTTTACCGCCGACTTACTTTCAAGCTCTTTGACTTTGCTTTGGGTCCGCGAGATTGATTCCTGTAGGCTTTGGTTCTTATTCGAAAGCGACGCAATTTCGAGCTGCAGCTCCCGTCGGACCTCGGACTGTTTCTTGTTGAGCTTCTCTTGGGATTCCAGCTCCTTTTCGGCACGGTCGAGCTTAACCTGGAGCTCATTTTTTTCTCCCTTGATCCTCTGCATGGTTTCTTGGTGGGATTCGAAAAATTCTTCGTGAGCGATCAAGGATTTGGCCTTTGATTGCTGTAGCTGGCTTTGTAGATTCTCAACCTCATCTTCATTCACCTTAGCTGCTTGTCTCAGGCGGGTCATTTCATTAAATAGTCCATCAGCGTATTTGAAACTATCTCCGGCCGAGAGGATTTTCACAGAGTCTATAAGCTCTTTGATTTGTTGTACACTCTTGCCGGGCAACACACTTTCAGGTGATTCGTATTTCGTCTCTTTTGTTTCACCGAACACTTCCCCATTTGTTTGCGGTGCCATCATGTAACAAAGTCCTTAGTGGAGCCCAATAGGTGCTGTGTACGAAGTGGTTTACAGTACCAGGGCTGCTGCAGAAGGGAGAGAACTATAATCAAGGCTGCACGGATGAGAGTCTTCAAATAAAGGTACCACCTTGAGTCTTATTGCGGCTATCTGTTGGGTCGCAGGTCTTGTGCTGGCAGCCGACTTCCTGCATGTCCTTTGAAGGATCTTTATTCTCCACATGGCAAAGGCGGCCAAAAAGGAGTGGGAAGTCAACTCGAGGGCAGCAGCTGAGGCTTTGTTCTTCTGAGAGTTTTTCTTGCAGGAATGCAGGGATGTTGCAGAATGAGGCAACAAATTAATTATGTGCATCCAATTCAAATATCAAAAGTCCCAAAGTTTCGTAAGTCATCCCAACTAGAGGCTCTTGTCTCAAGCGAATCCGGGTCTGAGATCACACAGAGATTCTGTATCACAACGGCATGGTTCGATGCAAGAAAGCCTTTGGCATGGTCTAGCTCGTCTCCTGACGCGGAAATATCAAAATCGGTGAGCCGGCTTAGAGGTAGTTCAATTCCGCAGCTAGTGTAAGCTGCAAGATTCGTGTTGATTCGCCATTGAACACTTTGCCGAGGCGTAATCCATTGACCAATGCTTCCATGATGCAGTCACACCTGTCGATCGGCACCTCCTACCTGTTTGCAGTAGCACGAACAGCACCCCCGCAACTAAAAGCATTTAGAGTGTTGCGCCATCGGCCCGGCCCCTAGTAAACGCCAGCAAGTGAAAACCAGCATTGATGCCCACTCTGCAGAACGCATGCAACCTGCTAATGACGCCTGTGCAGTCCTTTCCTCCTCAGATAGAGCGAGAGACTCTCGAACTATTCAAATAGATGGCTGCAGATGAGGCAGGCATCTCTCCAATTCAGTGGACCTTCATTGAAGCCTACCGAGAAGAGCTTTGGCAATATGACTGATTATTGGCTTGATATGTTCACTTGGGCACTGCCAAATCAATCGGTGCGTACCGTAGATGCACAAGGTGACCAATTGAAGCATATCCCAATACAACACGTAGATGACTCCCCCCAGTGTCATGCGACTTCCTTATCGCACTCCTGAACTCGCCCAGTTGTCCTAGCTTTTTGATTGTGATGGATAGGAGCGCAGGCTATGACTCCTCTTTATTCCATGTGCTTTCCTAACCGGTCAGTCTGATCCAAAGATCGTTCACCTTCGCGAATTTACTTGGATTGGTTGGAGAATTTTAGGGTCTCTGGGCCCTGGCGACATCCATTGCTCAGTCACTGCAGCAGGATGAGATCAGACAAATACTGAAACTTTACCTATGTCGATTGTCGAATCCAGGTTCTTTAGCGTTAGCCCTCGGTCATTTTTAAGTACCAAGTAGTCTTCGGTTTAGGAGGAGGAGGAGGAGGAGGAAAGGTTGCCAGCCAGAACACTGAAAGGATCAGTCCACAATTGACCCCTATTGACTAACTCCAAAGGTACCAGCAAGAAAGAGAATAAAGAGGAATAGAGTAAAAGGAAGGTGAAGGCAATAAGTGTTATCTAACGCATCAAAAATCACGGTAAATCGAGTCGCAACACCTATACTCTCCGTCGCCGGCCAGCCAGTCCAGCTGGCTAACCATGCAAGAAATCCGAGGCAAAATCCAAAGCAGACCTGTTAGATATTCATAAAGAAATCAATCCCGATAGCTAGAGACAGGCGTCGTGTCATAAACTCATTGGACAACAGTAAAGCATTGTTGTTACATGACGTGGCTGACATGCCAATCGACTATTCGCTGAACGCATGAGGAGGTTAAGCAGCCTATTCACAGCTTATAGGCAGATTGTGGACCTTTGCTTTGATGTTCGTGAGAAGCTTTTCAAGTTGCCACAAGCATAAAATACAATCTAAATATGAATTCATCATGCATTCCCTGCGATCGATTCTTCGGTAGCCAAAAGGCTCTGAAACAACACCTGCGGGACTCGCCTGCTCACGCTGCAACATACCAGTGCGAGGACTGTAACCGACACTTCAGCAGCGAAGAGGCCCTAGAACACCACCTGAGGAATTCGCCTAAGCACGCTGTAGCTTACCAGTGCGAGGACTGCGACCGATCTTTCAGCAACGAGGAGGCCTTGGAACACCACCTGCGAGACTCACCTGCGCACGCTATAACACACCAGTGCGAGGACTGCAACCGATCCTTCAGCATCAAGGAGGCCTTGGACCAACACTTGCGCGACTCTCCCAAACACCAGAGTGATCCAGAAACCCCTTTAGATGTGTTCTTCCACTCTTTCCCATCCTTTGATTATGACCGTTCTCTCCCACCGGCCACTTCTTATGCTAAACTAAAGAGACACAAAGGGTGGCGGCGGAGTGACGAGGCATCAGTCGATGCCTGGGATAGATACCAGAATGCACTAGAGGGCGAGTTACGCAAGTGGTATGGGGCGGAGAATGACATAACTGCGTGGCATGCCCTATGTCGTGCTATTGCTATCGAGCCTCCACCACAAACATGTGAGCGATGCGAAGCAGTATGACCCTACCGCTCCAGATCAGAAATATTACTGATAAACAACACAGGCTGTACGAAAGAGACACGTCAATATTGTGGATCTGATCGATTGGGGGCGGCAGCGTGATAACAACGAGAAGCCAGTTCGGACCTTTCGCTCTCTTGCAGAGTTGCGAGTCTACACTCAACAAACAGGCAAGGTCTTCCGCAATTCATTTAATCAGGAGGACGGCAACGTGGTCCTAAGACATTTGCTCCGCAAGCTATTTCGCGAGAACTTGTAATCAAGTGAAAGCAGCAAGCTGCTCTACGACGGAAAGTCCGAATTTCACCATTGGAAGACCATGGACGATCTCTCCACTCTTTGAGCGGCATTTGTAAATTGATGTGACAATCTCCATTGGGGAGTCTTGCATAGTGCTTATAAGTTACTAGCTCAGGTTCCAGGCATTCCGCTATGCCGTAGTGACTCTTTCTACTTGACAGAGCTAGAGGCATCGAGGATTCGTGACCGTTAACGTCTCGGTTTTGCCGTGGCGAACTAGAATCATACTATATCGTATCACAACTCAACTGTACATACATACTTCAGAGTTTAGAGCCTTCCTATTTCGTAGCTATTGCAAGTAAGCCAGTAGCTGTCGTTCGTTGCTAATTCGGATTTAATCGTGCACCACCAGAAAATCCCCATCCTCGAAACTAACCCGGAATTTCTATAAAAAGATCTACTGGTCTAACCCAGAATGGGTCTCTAGAGTGACGGTCCATTATATAACATATAGTAATAATATCCTATGATTTTTATCTCTAGGTATCATCATGCAAAATATCATCTTAATAACTAGGAATAAGTTAAGTAAAGGAACGATGCTATAAGAATCCTAGAAAACTTCGTGAAATGATACCTCAATGCTTCCATGTTACTCGCAGCCCTCTTTTGCTCACACCAGACCGCACTATAACGTTAGACCGTCCTTCCCGACGATTTCTTGCGTGTTTGTCAATATATCTTCCGCCCTCCGGGCACTTTAGCGGGTGCCGTTTCAACTTGAACGTACAGTGGCCCTACCAGCACCAGTCTCAAAGCGTCAAATCCGCGACACTGCCTCTGAACTGTTCCTCTAGGTTGATTGGACCAGCGGTAGGCCGTAGTGGCCCTGACCTACATCATCCTCAGCTACATCATCCTCAGCACGTAATTGCAGGGTCCGCCAGCGTCCTCAAAGCGCCAAGGCGCACGGCGTTGCGGCCTCCACGACCGGGGAGATACGGGTGATCGCTCACCCGACTGACCCTGACACGTGCGCGCCCGTGGCCAGCACAGGGCGGCATCACCCTCGTCCCCAAACGGGTTGGATGGCGAGCAGATTTCCCAAACAGTGGCATATCGAATTTCATCCTCTCAGACGTGAAAGAAAGTATTGTCTCAGTTTCACAACTGCTCAATCGATACCATTATTTCTGAGACCAATATAATCTCATAGTCTCATGCTACACACCGGACCAGGGTATTCAATCAGCTGGATTGTCGAAAATCCATCCACTTGACTACCTGGCGCCAGGTGTTTTGAAAGGCGGCGACCGACGATGGGGAAGAATAAGCGCCAAAAACAGAACAAAATAAACGCCGGTGGTGGAGGCTCAGCATCATTAACCCAAGAGGAAATTTGGGACGACTCAGCCCTGATTAGATCGTGGAATGATGCACTTCAAGAATACGAGGTGCGGCCCCCATTATCGAGAGGATTTATCCTCTCTCCAGGAATCGGGATTTGGTTATGCCCTCTTCATCTCCATTCCTCAAAAGGTGATATGCTGATCTTTTCCTCATGCAGTACTACCACAGTATCCACGCGAAAGGCGAAGATGTAGAAGAAGTTCTCCGTAGAGCCGAGACGGGCGATTTCGACGACCCAGACGTCGGCATGGATGCCTGTGAGTGGAGAGATGCGAATGGGACGGCAGAGGAGGATTACGCTGCCTTAATGGCTGGCAGGACTCCTCCTTCTACCTCCAACAACGTCGCCGAAGAAGGAGAAGTCGAAGAAGGTGAACTGGATGACACGGCTGAAGTCCAACAGGGTCTTGACGCGACTCACACCGGGAATCGCTCTCAACTGGCCTCAAAAACAGCGACACTACCACAGAATACCATTATCGGCCCGCAGCTGCCCCACGCTCCCAATGGACCTGCTGCAGCACAATCAGGTACAGCAGGCGGGGCCTCAATGACACCTCAAGATCAGACCCTCGAAAATCTGAAAATGGCCTATTACTGGGCTGGATACTACTCTGGTCTTTACGATGGCCAGCAACAGACAAAGTCGCAACCTCAGTCTTGAAACGAGATACAGAGCAAGCAGGCAATAGCCCAACTCTTCTCAAGCGCAATAGGCGTGGACAAGAAGATCGAGAAAGCCACGGGCTTGCTGAAGAATTTATCAACGACGGAGTTTGAGATAAGTCCACGAAATCCTAAGAAGAAAGACCATTACATTTCAGTCTGGAAATATCAGCGAGCCACGACAGCGTGAGTCACGATCAGCCTCAGGGCTCTCCTTCACAGAGGCGTATAGAGTGCAGACGCAACTACTCGGTCATCACCTAATGCTGTTCGTGTCGGTTCAGCAGCAGGCGACACCCCAGAATACCTATCCAGGTAGGTAGTCTAGACCAACCCACCCACCTCTTAACACGTCTCCCAGCTAGCAAATTGCACTTCAAGCCAGCCTGATCAAGAAGAACAGAGACAACGCAGAAAAAACCTCAATCCAACCCAATCCCCTCCGAGTTAGCATAGGCATCTAGTCCAGAACAGCGCGTACCGCGTGGCAGCTGAGGTAGGCAACCACCAGGCGACTGCCCAGTGCGGTCCTCCAACCTAAATACCCACACAATTCAACTCAAAGGGATATATCTTTCGACGCCCGGATTCCACCTCACATCAAGAGCCTGTCGAAAGTATCATCCGAAAAGACCTGCTAAGTTAGGGGGCTTGATGGGCGTGGTTGGCTGGCGGGGTTCTCGGAGTGCGATCGATCTTCATCAGCAGGTGTACTCCCCCAGTAAGGTGTGAGCTCAGACGAGCAATGATGTCCCTGAAATCGGCCCCTGCGGGGGTGAGAACTGTTAAACAGTCACCACATTCTTTTTTGCAGGGGGTTTTGGTCCTGGGTTCAAATCGACCTTGTTGCGCGGTGTTGCATAGTCACGCACCCCCTTTTTTGGTATTTTGGATCAACCCCGATTTTTGGACGTGCGCCGTACTTTTCAGAGTGTGCTTCGCCGTCTTTTACTTGTCAAAGCGCGCAGAAGTCACAACCAAGTCACCATGGTAGATCGCTTGCTATTCAACGTACCAGACGTTGGCGACGATGGCCTTGGTCCAGCTTAGATACGTCTGGAGGCGGACTGATTTAATGTGGAGTCGTGATTACTAGGAAATCAATAGCGAGTCTCACTGATATACAGACGTTAAATCAGCATCAGCGCTTCAGTAAATCACTAGTCAATCCGGTGACTTGGGATAGAAAGAAAAGGTGATTTCAGTGGACGGCATCTGTCTTGTATTTGTTACGTCGTAAGGTCTCTAAGCTCCAAAGCATGGCTTCCGCCCTAAGATCGAGCTTCTATACCTCAATTCTAGCTTGCCATATACGTGCATGCATGGTCTTGAACACCGATCCCAGGTCCTATGGATTCGTCGACAGAACCACACATACACACCCATTACGGACTTCGAACCCAGAACATTCCCCATCTACGGCTTGAACAAATCAATCCACGGCGATCTGATACAGGACATAGGCCGAGTAATCGCCCTGTTCTCCACCAGCGGCTGCAGCAGCAACGTCGGAGGAATTCATGCCCTCGTCCTTCTTCGGGCGACCTTTCTTGTCCCGTCCGAATGCGTTGCCCGCAAGATATGAGAATTCGCTGTCCAGGCCTTGGAGGGCCTTCTTCTCGCGTTTCGTGTCGGTCTGTTGTGACGGGAGCGAATTGTGTTAGTCATGGTCAATCATGTTAATCGGTTTTGCGCTATGTGGACGCAAAGATAGAGAACAAGGGGAGAGGAATGAGAGGAGTAAAGCCGAACCAATATCGACAGGAAAACATACCTTAACCAAAACACTAACATAATCCAGCGGGAGACCGTACCGCAGAACCGTCTCAACAAACACCCTCAACACGAGGACATGAACCAGGCACATAACACCCTCACTCCAGCCAGTCCGGCCTAGACGCAGCGTCTCGCCCCAAACGCGCTTCTCCTCCGCCTCGGTCTTCTTGACCTCCTGCGCCTCCTGTTCCCTGCCACCCTCCTTGAACTTATAGTCACGAGGAACCCATTTCTTCTCACGGATCTTGTGGATGAATTCGGTACTGTGCTTCTTGAACGTCGTGACAGCATATAAGGAGAACTCGTCGTCACTAGCGACGAAGGTCGCCGACCGGGGAACGACGAAGGTGGCGAGGGTTTCGTAGCTGCGCATGAAGTCCTTGACATTATTGTTGGGGACGGCGATCAGGTGGGTTTCCAGGTGCTCGGAGTCCGAGACGAGTATACTTGGAGGTACGACAGAGATGAGGGATTTAGTGGATAGATTGCCTGTTTGTTTCCGCTGGAGGGTCTGCAGGTTGGTGCGTAGTGAGTTGTACTGGTTGTACTTGGAACGGACATCGTTGTCAATGGAATTTGCTTCCTGCGGCTTGATTAGATCTGACCTCTTAGACCGACAAGTTGAATGATCAAATGCAAACGTACCCGTTGTAGCAGGTCAATCAGCTCTGCCAGCGGTCTATCCGCCCGGTACTTGACCTTATTCCAAGAGAACGTTCGCAGATACTGGTCGAGAGGTTCTACCACGCAGAGGATAGATGATTAGCCCATGAAACCCAGGAACACAGATCCTCCAGACCAAGTCTCATAACATACTATCATTAACATTCTTATGCGAAGCAATCTTATCCTCATCCCCATCGAGGATATTCTTCAAGGTATCTCCGACTTTACTGACGACTGCGTTGCACAGGCCCTCGAGCTTGGCCAGCTCATCCGACTGCTGCAGCAGGGCATCGAGTGTGCCAATCTTGAATTCAGGAATGTTGAGATTCAGCACGTCGCCGTTGGAGGGGTTGACGGCTTTCTGGAGTGCCGAAATGGCATCTTCTTTATGCCCGGAGGTTGTGACGGATGAGGGGACGGAAACGGCGAGATACTTGGTGGACATCTTGGGGAGGGCAGAGCTGGGAGATGGAGGTTGCAAAGGTCAGGTCCAACTCATAGCACCTTCAGGTTCGAGGGAGGGCTATAGTGGCCTGCGATGGTCGTAAACAAGTGGTGTAGGTGGTGGACTGTGAGGGATATGGTATCTACCTAGTAGCACCTAATCTATCGCAGCCCTGGGAGCATTTGTCCCCCAACTGAAGTCGCTGTTGCCGCTGAGAAGCTGCGTACGCCAAGACATACCTTCCAATTAAGGGTGGGCTTTGTGCCGCCCTAACGACCTTCCGGGTGAAAGATCACCCTTCCAACTAAGGGGTATCGAGCCTTGGGGAGCAGTCTCGTGTCAAGGACGTTCTTAAGTTCTTAGGCCTACTCACGCATCTTTGCTCTACAGTAATACTTTGGTGACAATTTCTCCTTCATCGACATGATATAAGGTCGTGAACACCTTAAATGTAGTCAACCACAGTACTAAACGACCTTTTCGGGTCTGTACATGAATTGCAAATATTCTTCAAGCAATTCCTGTTAGGCAAAAAGCAGGTATGAGTTCATGTATCTCCAAGACGTTTGGGCCAATAAATCAAGGTTTAATGAAAGATATGTATATGTTGTATTTCGTCGTTTGGCTCGCTAGATAATGTCCAAGTTGCCAGAAGTCTATTTGAGCAGGGAAGGCGATTATCTAGCCCCAATTCTCATATTTGCAATTTCAACACACTTGACAGGTCTGTGGATGTCCTTCACTGCAGAACGCTTCTGCTGGGAGCGTGAATTATTCTCACTCTCACACCTTCTCCTCATAAGTAACGGTGTTGGTCTTAGCTCCACCCTCCACTTCAACCGAGTGTGCAACACTCGCTGCCCGCTCCTTGGTCTTCTCTGGCTCCATAACTGCGGCATCTTCGCCATCGAAAATGAAAGCCATTTGCTCCAAGCTGTAGCCACGAGTTTCGGGATAAAAGAAGTACGTGGTAATGCCCATAGCGATCAGTACTATGATGAAAACGAAGTAGTATTTCCATCCGATGGCTTCAAGTGCGATAGGATTGACGAAGGTATTGAAAAAAATGGCGGAAATTGCAGTCACCCAGGTCACCGTAAGACCCTTGGTTCTAAGTGTATAAGGCCAGATCTCGCAGGTGTAAGATACAAGGAGGGGAGTAAGGGCAATATCGTAGCCGGCAAAAAAGACGAAGAGGAATGGCACTACAGCGACGCCGGTTGCAGCATGGCCAGTCTGAGCAAAAGACCCCGAAAGACCAGTCACTATGATGTAGCTGACCAACATGGTGCTTGCCGAGGCGAGGAAGAGCGCGCGACGTCCAAGCTTGTCGACACTGAAAGCCGCCCCAACAGCGAAGATGAGGTTCCAGATTTGTAGACCAAGATTGATAAGAAGCTGGTCTGTGGCGCCAGTAATGCCGACAGTGGTCAGAACAATGGCTAACTGCAGAAAGTCATATTAGTTCAGGAAAATCTTGGATACAGGCATTGGAAATTGCTTACGTAATAACTGACCACACCATTCCCTGACCATTGAGAAAAGATAGCCAAAGAGATCGAGATAGCGAGCCTCCAGCGATTGCCCTTGGTCTTGCTCATGTCGGCGTAGCTGGAGGAATGCTTAGCGAGCTTCTCGGCGTTGATCGCGGTCTCAATCTCGAGCATTTCGTAGTTGAGAAGGGGAGCGCTTTCGTCACCACCGGCATGGTGGGCACAGATGATAGCACGCGCTTCTTCGACGCGACCTTGAGCGACAAGCCACCGAGGAGACTCGGGGCAGAGGATGAAGCCAGGGAGTGCAACGATTGGTAGAAGGATTTGGAACAGTGATGGGAGCCTCCATCCCCATGAGCTTGAGTAGTTGCGAGTTCCAAAGGTGACCAAAGCGGCGATGATAGAACCGCAATACCAGCCAGTGTTGAAAACAGCACTGACAATACCTCGGTGGGTGGGATATGCGATCTCGTTGATCAGAAGAGGAACAGAGTTTGAGAAGAAGGCTGAACAGGCTCCAAGGAACAATCTCGCCAACAAGAATGTGATGTCATTTGGTGCCGCGGTTTGTAGAGCGACTCCGATGACGAGACAGAGATATCCGACCCAGACGTTGGTTTTACGCCCGTACTTGTTGCTGATCACTGAAGCCATTGGCGAGCAGACCATCATACCAAGCCAGTAGATGGCATTGATGAAACCGAGCCATGCTCCAGTTGGGGACTTCATGAACTCTTGCCACGAAGGTAGTGATTGTAAACCATTCATGATGGAGCCATCATATCCGTTGGTTGAGGAGAATTGGCAGAGAGATAGAACTATCAAACTAAGTTTGATCAGATGGGCTCGTTGGTACCAGTGTTTGTTGTCCTGAGGGAGAACTGAGGCCAGTTCCTGACCAACAGCATTATTGGAAGCAGTAATTGTGGCACCCATAGTTGAGGTTGTCCCTTCGAAGTTTAAATATCAGAGTCGATGTCGGTGTCGGTGTCGGTGTCAATATCGTTGTCGATGTCGATATCGAAGGAGTTGTTAAAGCAAAGAGGCCGCGTTTTGGAACGGGATCAACCCATCCTTTTATAAAATGCAAACCGAGTAGGTTTCACGATATAGCGAACTTGCATCGGCAATTGACAATGGGAGCGACAACCGACAACTGACTTTCGAACTATACGCTCTCGTGATAGAAAAGCCTTGCTCGGAAATTGATGAACTACCGTTAGTGCATGCTGTACCATGCCCTCGATCGCGTGAGACCCGTCTCCGCCCCACTGGGGTGGTATAAGTTCTAGAAGCGAACCTGGAATTTCCTGGGCAGAACTGTGGAGGATGGAGAAAGTCGGGCACGTCTCGGTGGCCCCAGGTCACGAAGCGGCTCGATGGAGAATTTCGCCTGTCGACCATGCCATTAAGTTAGTAAAGCGCGGTGAATTGCTTGGTGGAGTATCTTGTGCGGAGAATTTATAGTAGTTCAAAGTTGTATTCAAGGTTCAGAAAAACGGAGCGGACTTGGCTCGGGAGTGGTTTGATAGGATGAGTGCGGAGAAATAGTCCCCACAGCTCTGGCTCATTGCCCCAGACGCGGACAAATGATGCATTCCGGGGGTTACTCCGGAGCGGAATCGCAAGCGATGATCAATAGCCGTATATCGATCATGCAACGGTTTAACGTACGGTGACAACGTAATTGTGCTGAATATCCAAATCCACTCCGTGACCAACAGTTAGTCAGACACTCAACATCTTTTCAGAGTTCATCTGGAGGTATAATAGTCAGCCAGAAGTCCGCCCAGACAATATATTTTTCAATTCTGAACATTGAGGTTGTGGGGATTGACTTTGACCCCTCTTCTCGGACAACAAGATACAGCGTGTTCCTCAAGTTTATGATCGAAGAAGCGCTCGCAATGGGGGACGCTGGTAACTACGAGCTCGACCAGCCACAAGGAAAGCTGGATGTAGAGTCCTTGCTCTCACAGTTAACACTTACCGAAAAGGTTGCCCTCACAGCAGGCAAAGATTTCTGGCATACGAACCCAATTCCGAGGTTATCCATACCATCAATCAGGCTTTCTGACGGACCGAACGGTGTCAGAGGCACACGGTTCTTCGATGGAACACCCTCAGCATGTCTTCCTTGCGGGACTGCAATCGGAGCAACTTTCGATGAGTCTCTCGCACGTCAGCTCGGTCGCCTTCTCGGTGATGAAGCCAAAGCCAAAGGTGCACACGTTTTGTTAGGGCCAACCATTAATATTCAGAGATCGCCACTTGGAGGACGAGGTTTTGAATCATACTCCGAAGACCCATTTCTCTCAGGGGTGATTGCTGGTAATTATTGCAAAGGTGTTCAAGACAAGGATATCGTTCCAACTTTGAAGCATTTTGTCTGCAATGATCAAGAGCACGAGAGAATGGCGGTTAATGCCATTGTCACGGAACGCGCCTTGCGCGAGATCTACCTGGCCCCTTTTCAAACTGCCATCAAGCTGGCACAACCTGGTGCCGTTATGTCAGCATACAACAAGGTCAATGGCACGCATGCGTCCGAAAATAAGCGTCTTCTCGAGGATATTCTTCGGAAGGAGTGGGCTTGGGATGGTCTGGTCATGAGCGATTGGTTTGGTACCTACAGCACCACCGAAGCAATTGAGGCTGGACTCGATCTTGAAATGCCCGGATCTACCAGGTTTCGAGGGGCAGCTCTGACCCACGCAGTCTCATCCAACAAGGTCAAGGAGACGGAGCTCGACAACCGCGTGCGCAACGTTCTGAACTTGATCAACAAAACTCGCGCTGCTGCAATACCAGAGGATGCGCCCGAAACTGAGCTAAACCGGCCATCAGACCGGGCGTTGATGCGTCAAGCAGCAGCTGAAGCCATTGTTCTGCTAAAGAATGAGGACAATAACCTACCCCTAAAGAAGGAGAAGCCAATACTTGTTATCGGACCTAATGCAAAGATTGCAACATACTGTGGAGGGGGAAGTGCATCGCTGAGACCATATGCGGCAGTCACACCCTTTGATGGCATTGTCTCACAATCAACATCCGATGTTTTGTTCACGCAAGGAGCATTCGCGCATAAGCTCCTTCCTGAGGTTGGATCAAGTTTACGGACTGAAGATGGTAAAGTTGGATTTTCTCTCAAAGTCTTCAATGAGCCACATGGATCAAGCCATCGGACCCTGATCGAGGAGCGACATCTTACCGATGCCAATATGTGGTTTATCGACTTTGCAAACCCCAAACTAAACAAGACTTGGTATGCAGACATCCAGGGTATCTTTACTCCAGATGAGTCCGCAGATTATGATTTCGGCCTATCCGTGCATGGCACAGGGCGACTGTTCATTAATGAACAGTTGGTGGTGTCGAACATGGAGAATCAGAAACCAGGGTCGGCGTTCCTGGGTTCCGGTACTGTTGAAGAGAAGGGTACCGTCCGTCTTGAGCAAGGTCACCACTATAAACTGCTTGTACAGTGGGGCTGCGCCGAGACATCACAGCTGAAACAAGGCGGACTTGTCGACTTTGGTCAAGGTGGTGTACGCATAGGCTCTGCAGTTAGCTTGTCTCGAGAGCAAGCGATTGCTGATGCCGCCAAACTCGCAAAACAAGCCGAGCAAGTCGTCATCTTTGCAGGCTTGACTGGAGAATGGGAATCTGAGGGGTATGATCGAGAGAATATGGATCTCCCTCCTGGTACCGATGACCTGATATCTCATGTCCTTGATGCCAACCCGAACAGTGTTGTTGTCATTCAAAGCGGCACGCCCGTAGGAATGCCTTGGATCAATAAAGCTAAATCTGTCCTTCATGCATGGTTCGGAGGCAATGAGACAGGAAATGGGCTTGCTGACGTGATTTATGGTACTGTCAACCCTTCCGCAAAGCTACCTTTGACAATCCCAAAACGTGTCAGCGACAATCCTGCATTCTTGAATTACCGTTCTGAAGGTGGCCGAACCCTGTACGGAGAAGACATCTATGTCGGTTATAGATGGTACGACAAAGTTGGCATCGAGCCACTATTTCCTTTCGGTCACGGTCTCAGCTATACGGACTTCAAAATCGAGTCCCTGTCGATCGTGGATCATGGAACAGAAAAGGTCTGCAAGGTGAATGTGACAAACACCGGGTCTGTTGCAGGTGCAGAGGTCGTACAAGCCTACATAAGCCCGCCTAAAGCTTCTGATACAGCGAGTGGAATTCAACGCGCCACCAAAGAACTGAGAGGCTTCAACAAGATCTACCTGGAGGCCAAGCAGGCTCGAGAAGTGGCTATTCCTATTGATGTGCTCCGCGCAACGAGCTTCTGGGATGAGGCGAGGAACAGTTGGTGCTCAGAGAAGGGCACATATAAAGTCTTGGTCGGATCAAGTTCTCAAGGTCCGTTTTTGGAAACAGAACTTGAGGTTTCCAAGACTCAATGGTGGAATGGATTGTGAATTAAGATATGAGCGTGTTTGGGCGGCCATTTATTGAGTTATTTTTATCCGTATCCACCCATGTTTGCAAGCTTTCAAAATTGGGCTTGCCTGACCTATCCAATTGTTGGAGTTTGTCGCTGAACTCCTGGAGGTACTGTTTAGCGCGACCATAGAACCCAGGAGGTGGGGAAGCTTCTCCATTGCTCTCCAAGTAAGAGAAAAGAGGGCTGGCGACATCCCTGATCTTGTAAATCAAATAGATGCCGAGAATATCAAGGCATAAATGTGGAGTCGAACACAAAACTTGAAGCATTTGGCGACAGATTTCCTCTCTTTGTTCCCACGGAGAACTGGATGTAAGCTGAAGGATCTCTTGTGGAGAGCTTGAGAAACCGGGACTTGAAGAGCTAAGCGTAGGTGTGAGATAGTCAAGATGCTCGAGGATGGAAGTCTGGAGCCAAAGATGCGTTGTATGTATGTCAGCACGAAGCAAGCCAATCTGAAACTCTTTGTCAGGAGTAACACCTGTGCCGAGATCCCTTGGGGCCCACTGACGCAAATACCAAGGCGCACTATCAAGTCTGTATTTAAGCTCGTACAATCTCGAGCGCAAATGTAGGTTGTATGACATAGGATCGATGAGACGAGTGCAGCGGCAGTGTACCTTCTTGGACCCACGACGACTCTTGGAGGTTATTTCGGTCACTGCAATTAAGAACAACTCGGCACGTAGTCTCAATCCTGCAGCCAGACTCGGTTGCGCGATGTCATGAAAACCATATTCCGTCTCTGTGATGTCTTCATCATCCTGTGGCATCGGGAGTAGCTCTTCCAGGTCGATTTCGTGAAGAGTACTGCAGTCAATAAAGGCAATTTTCTCCTTTCGGATGTTTTGTAATTCGTAATGCACGTAGGCGTGCATCATGACAGCAAAGGCTTTCTTTCGTAATTGAGTTTCGATACAATTGAGACCCGCATAGGCTGAAATGCGATGGAGTTCCAGAAGACGTGCAAAGAGGACTGTTTCCATTTCCAACATCCGAGATTTATTAATATCTCCAACTTGGTAGAATGCTGTGTAATAAAAGTAGGCAGTAGCCCATTTGGCTTGACTGACTTCATCAAAGTATTGAGGACCTCTCAGTTGTATCGATCGAACATGACAGTACTGGACAACCTCCAACCGGGTCTGGATCAGAAGAGGGGTCGATGCGCTCTGATATGTCATCAGCTTCTCTGAGTGATGTGCAATAGTCGCAGCACACATTGCCCATACGAGGGCGAAGAAATTGGCATCATGGGTGTGCCTATTCTCCCGAAAGTTCTTAAGGAACGTCGGCCGGTGCACCATGGGTACAATTGGATAAACATAAGTGAAAAAGTCATCGATGATGACGCCAAGGAGTGCATTAGGAAACACTGGATCACCGCAAGGATCCTGTTGAATCGACGCTGCTCGCTGTGGTACATGAGCAATAGGTGATTGAGCTATCATGGTCGAGCTGTGACCACCTTCGCTTTGACCCTGAATGTGAGGGTCGTCCACAGAATCCGGGTGCCCGTGAAAAGCCAGTCCAGGAGGACGCGGAAAAATGTCGGAAGTCCCTTCAGCGGACGCGGGATCTTGGGGCGTGGTTTGCGAGAAGACAGACTCCTGGGGAGACGCTAAGCCAGAGGTGCTCGACAGCGATTTCTGCATCTGCGACGCCATGTTTTCAACAATTCTGCCATATGTCAGTTGGTAGATGCGATTTTTAGCAGGACTCGGACGCACTTTCTCCCTGAAGTCTTTGGTCCCCTTCGCTGCACGGGAAGATTGAAAGAGCAGTCGAGGCCAAGTTTTGAACATCTCATGCATTTCGGGCGTGAGCTGGTCGTACTCTCTACATCGAGAGCCCACCCAACTGAGTCAGGTGCCAGCAGGCCTAATCCATTTTGAGGTAGATGTTCCCCCGACTTTGGTGCTGGGAGACAACGGACTTTCCTGATACGACAACCATCGCATGCGTGGCGGATCTGCTCCCGGACCTTAGGTTGTGCCTGATCACCAAAATGGCCACTGCTTCCAGCACTGTCTGCAGAAAGACGTGCATCAACTGGAGTATCGAGCTCATCCATGTAGATCACACATGGCCTGCAGGGGGACCTGAATCAATGCCGGAAAGTTCACAGGCACTTGGATAGTTGCATGGTGAGAGTGCATTGAGGAACCTAGTACTTGACCAACATCATGGTTCGCAGTCAGTAACGTTGTTCACTTAGACTCGCAATCCTTTGACTCTTCAGTTGATGAGAATACGAAGGACTTCTCGAATGTATTTTATGTGGTGGATCTACGGCAAGAACGACTGAGAGGAGGGGGAGGAGGAGGAGGAGCTCTGTGTTGCCAAGCGGCTAAGGATTATCCGACTACAGCCTCGCTTTATTAACTATCAGCTAAGGCCAGGACCAGGTATTCTAATAATTTTTCAGCAGTATTTATGTTTTCTAAACCATTCCAGGTCAACTTCTGGCATATACAGAGAGTCCAACACGGTTTAGGTCGAGATGTCTATATCCGCACAAACTCGTTCGATCTTTCCCACCTCCAGGGGATCCCAATAATTTGTACCCAAGGTCTTCTACCACATAAACAGCACAGCACCCCGGAAGTTGTGTATAGTTGACACCTGTCATGCAACGCTAAAATACAATGGGGACCGTCTATCCCTATCATGTCGCGACTCTGTAGAGAGACTTGAGAACCTGAAGAGAGACGGCATTAGTTAAGCTGTCTCAGCAACCTTTTGAAATGCTTGGCCTACCTTCGCGTGCTTTGGCTCTACAAAGAGAGCCGTCGCCTCCACTAGTTTCTGAGGCTCCTCACCTTCAGCGACTTCAAGGCTCTCAATCCAACCCTCGGCCCAGGCCTTGCGGCCATCCACCTTCGTGGTTTTGGCTCTAAGGACGAGATACTGACCAGCCATCGTAGGCTTGAGGTAGTTGATCTGTAGGTTGGCGGTGACGCCTACTTTGTTGGGCATGGCCGGGAATGCGCATCTAGCCAGTCCCTCGTCCAGCATGGTCGCCAGAAACCCTCCATGCACGATCCCGGGATGTCCAGAGCAATCGGGTCCAACATAGAAGATCTGAACCATGGATTTACCGTCGCGCTCGTTGAAATAGTAGGGCGGCACCGCGATCATGCCTGGCCCAGCCAACGTCCCTGCCGTTAGGTTGTGCTGCCGCACCTCGGCGGGGATCTTTAGATGTGGTCTTGACTCGATAAACTCAGGATTCTCCCGTAATGACCGTGCGAGAGCGCTCTCTCGGATGTGTTGGTCGATCTCTCGGGAAAACTCGTCTGGTGCCTCGTACATAGACAAGGTCTCGACATCGGTGGGCATGGAACCCATGATTAACGGTGTGAGGAGGGGAGGCGCGTAGATAAGAGCAACGTAGGTTCCAATGGCAAAGGAAACGGTGCTGACGATGAAGAAACTGACTATGCGTCGGCCACGTGCTCGGCCTTGGTTGTGGACAACGACTGTGCCGTTAAGAAGTTAGCTGCTGCCTCAAGATGTTCTGACAGCTAGGGCATGGGTTGGGAACATACCTGTAGAGTAAGCACTGTGGGAAAAGGGTGTGGTGGTCTTGAACGACCGAGGTGGGGAGAATTGCAAACGGGAGAACCGAGTGATGGAAGAATATGGCTGTTGACGAAAGGGTGCGAGAGCAAGGAGACTATGAGAGGGAGTGCGAGCAAGTAGAGGAGTAGTCCAAGAGGAAGTAGGATTGCGAGAGGCGAGCAAAAGAAGATTTATTGTTGAGCGACCTGAACTTGAAGCCATGACTGACCTTGCCGCATCGGAGCGAGTGCGCTGATGAAAGGGACAGAGAGTGGATGGAGAAAGGTTACAGGGACGAGTATGATGTAGCCGTTCGGAAGGCCCTCGGGCTAACCTCAAAGGCGAAAGGGTTCGATCTGGTTATGTGAGGTATGCTGGGCTTTTCTACCGATAAGGAGAAAATTGCGGATCGCGCACTGATTAACAGCAGGGGTTTTGCAGGAATACGGGATACGACGTGCCCAGCTCTCCTGCATGAAAAGTACCTCGGCTCAGCCTCACGATGCACCGGCCACCTTCCCGTACAATTTTACAAAATTGATAACAAGCACTTTGCCTCTTGCATCAGGCAGTATTTATGATTACGAGACCTAGGTACATAGCCTGCGGTATCATGGACCCCTGAAGAATGTGCAAGTGCCTTTCATAGAGTGATGACTTCTTATCCCAATTCAGCCAACACAACAAAAGTATTGGCCTGCCTTTTCGATGGGCTAAATTATGATACGGATATTTGGACCCCTATTAAAGGACCCCGGATGGACTATTCTTGTCCTTTCCGGGCTGTGTACACCGCTGCAAATTCTGAACCAACCCACAGGCATCCATTCTTGTTGCCTTATGCTATGCACCAAACTCCAGGCTATTGTATCGTGACGACCATCTGAAAACTCTGAACATCCTCTCGAGTATCCACTGCCTCAGCCATCATCTCAACCCCCACCCACTCGTCTTGAGAATCAAAAGGGTTCGTGCCTTGCTGCCCAGCCTTGTATCAGCTGCCAAAAGCTTGATTGCTTTGACTTGAGGCACGAATAGAAGTCCTGAAGCGTATCCGTGGATTGCTCGCTAGCATAACCCTAATGGGGCACTTGCCGTGATGGCTCAGCCCAAGTGGTTGATATGCGTCAAATTGTGCGTGTCTGGTCCCTCATGCGAAGACGTGGCGGGAGAGATATTTGCAAATGATTAGAGTGTATCACACCCTTGATTTCAAGTAGCTGACGGCTTCAATATTTCATGAAACCTTCAAACAACGGATGATGGCTGCCGTGAATGAGATCCTTTTGACCTCACCGATGGGCTGTGAGGAGGTGCATGCTCAAAGTGTGGTGCCAAAGCTGGATCCTGACTCGGCGGCACCCCAGCCTTGGGCATATTTTGGGCGAAAACGGGATCCGTGGCAGGGGTCGCAGGGTGTATTTCCATGCCTGCCGTGCCGTCAACTCCCGAGTGTGAACGAGACCGTGTAAACCGGATCGTTTCCTGCTCTTCGGGTCGTCTCTCAATTGGCGACCAACCTCCACCTATGCTGCCAGCGACTATGCCTGCCATTGCAGCGGCCGGTCCAAACACCGAAGTGGAACCAGATCTGTTTCTTCTCTTCGCCTTCTCTGGGCTAGACGGGGATGCCGTCAACGTATCTGATGCCGCATGATCACCTTCAGGAGTCTGTGGGAGTTGAGTATCTGAACGAGAACGCGAAGGACTGCGCGATCGTGGGATGAAAGTATCTCGAGGATGTTGCAACTTGTATGCGAGCTCCGCCATACGGCCTCCACGAATCTTCTTGAGAAACGTGAGCTCTTCCCGTATTTCGTCAATCGCGGGGTTCCATTGTTGAACCCGATCTTCATCATCTTCCAGGAATAGCGATGGGCCAGACTTCTTTCGTCGAGGTATACTCGGTATCAGTCGTGCAAAGAGCTCATCCGGAATCAATCTGATAATCACGGCTATGGGCATGGACAGCGCTCCCAGTACGATGGAATATCCCCACTGAGCGCCATTGATGCGATGAATCGAGAATGCTTCACCCCCGATGAACATGATCAGAGCTTGTCCTCCCACAATGATGAATTGAATGCCAATGAACCACCAATTCTTCAAAATACCCTCAAAAATATTGAAGTTGTTGTCCAATCGTCGAGAACTAACCGAGATCAGTATTCATTTCAAAGGTTCTGGATGGAGACTTACTTGTATTGATTGAAGATTTGCATCCACACAAACGTATTAAAGATGGTGCTCTGGAGTCTGTCATGCTCACCAGGGGTATCGTACGAAAGGATTCTGGCACCCGCAAAGTAGAGTATGAGGGTTACAACGAGCTGATAGATCGATTGCCCAATGATCATTTTCCACATGGTTATGGTGATCAAGGGTGCCGACTTTGGCTCAGGACGACGTTTCAATATTGAGGCAGTGGGAGGATCCGTCGCCAAAGCCAGGGCTGCAAAAGTATCCATAATCAGATTGACCCATAGAAGTTGGACTGCCGTAAGAACGGATGCTTCGTCATCATTAGCAACAGCGGAGATAAAGGTCAGGAAAACCGCGGTAATGTTGACCGTGATTTGGAACTAGATTATATGTTAGCACACGGCAGCACAATTTACAGGCAGTAAGAAATACATACCTGTAAGAATTTCTTGACGGCGTCATTCACAGTTCTACCCCAAGAGATAGCCTTCACGATCGAGGCGAAGTTGTCGTCCATCAGAATGATAGCAGATGCTTCTTTTGCCACTTCGGTACCAGCAATACCCATGGAGAAACCAACATCGGCAGTTTTAAGAGCAGGTGCATCGTTGGTACCGTCACCAGTCACAGCAACCGTCTCTCCTAGCTTCTTGAGGTGGCCGACAAGTAATTTCTTGTCGTCTGGACTTGATCTAGCAAGCACCTGAAGTCGAGGGATGACCTGTGTAAGCTGCTTCTTGCTTAGCTTCCGGAAGACGGGGCCTTCCATCGCGATACCTCCAGAGGTGAAGATACCGCACTCGGTTGCAATGGCTTTGGCGGTCATGATGTTGTCTCCGGTGACCATACGCACAAAGACGCCCGCAACCTGGCAATCGTGAACTGCCTTCTTGACACCCGGGCGTAGCGGATCTTGAATTCCAACCACGCCGAAGAAGATCATATCCTTGAAGATTTTGTCAAAATCGGCTTGTTTCTTGTCCTCAGTTGAAGCAGCTCCTCGCGGAGGCCACTCTGAGAAATCCCGGTACAGCAGCGCAATCGTTCTCAATGACCGCGATGCGTAATTGCTTACAATGCCATTGAGAGTTTCAACCTGGTCAGCAGTGATAGGGGTGTCGACGGTTCCTTGTGTAGGATCAGTCATAATCCGAGTGCATTTTGATATCAGTATCTCAGATGCGCCCTTGACTAACATACGGTATTTGCCATCTGGTAGTCTGATGATGACTGCCATACACTTGCGACCAGAGTCAAAAGGCACCATTTGAACAATCTCGGAATTGGCGCGCTCTTCAGAGATCGATTCCACGGCAACATGATCGACCACGAATTGCAATAGAGCTGTCTCAGTTTTTGAGCCAATGAAGGCCCTCGCGCCATTTTCCTCGCCTTCGAAAGCAGTCGAGTTGAGAATAATCGAATCTTTGAGAAGCGACTTGGTCTCTGAGGCCAGGGTACCGAAAAATTCATCGGAGGAAACATCGCCCAAATTAGCCGCCGGTTGCTTCTCGCTGTTGGTATTACCAGTCGAGACGACGGGTTCCTCCTGGTCTCCAAATCTTGAGGCGGTTGAGAGAGTACCTGCTACAACAGTCATTTTATTTTGCGTTAGTGTTCCCGTCTTGTCCGAGCAGACTGTGGTAGCATTTCCCATAGTCTCGCAAGCTCGCAGAAGACGCACTAGATTGTTGTCCTTGAGCATTCGGGTTGTTGCGAAAGCCAACGCAAGGGTCACTGCCAGAGGTAGACCTTCTGGTACTGCGACAACAATAATGGTTACTGCCACAATGAAGATCTGGAGAAATCGCTGCCCCTTGCCTTGGGAACCGCCCTCAATATCCTTGAGCTCGACGAGGAACTTGATGAAGAGTACCACGAACAAGAGGAGACCAGCTGCCAAACCAAGCTTGGCGATATATTCAGCGAGGATGTTGAGTTTCGATTGTAGCGGAGTAGTTTGACCCTCGTCCTGGAGAGACATCAAGGTCTTACCATAGCTTGAATTGACTCCAACTGAAGTAACAAGGAAAGTACCTACTCCTTCAGAGACCTTGCCTCCTGAAAGAATAAAGGGATCCAGCTTCTTCAGATTTTGGTGGTTTTCAATAGCATGGTACACATCATCTGCGGCTGTTTTCCGAATGATGTCGGATTCACCGGTGGCAGAGGACTCATCACATTTTAGATTATGACCCTCGATGAATATGCCATCCACTGGGATGAGATCACCTGGCTCTAGATGCATGATATCGCCGACCAAGATATCGTAGACTGAAATTTGTTGGGATTTCCCAGATCTGATCACCTTAACATTGCGCTGTTCTTTCTTGCGGTTGAGCTTGATGAACTGCCGTTCCTTCTGGTAGTCATTCAAGGCACCCACAAATGTGACGACGAAAATGGCAACCATGATAGCAACACCCTCGACCCATTCCACCCTAGCCTCGTGCTCTTCAGAGGGAGCCGGTCTAACCGTCTGGTAAATGCCTAAAGCCAAGGAGACCACAGCAGCAACAGACAATAAAATGAGAACTTTGTCATTGTAGGCGATCCAGGCCAGCTGCCAGAAGGTTTTGGCTTTCTTTTCTGGGAGGCGATTGTCCTTGAAAATACGTTTTCGGTCGGAGAAGGAATTGTCGGTGGTTTTGGTTGCTTCCGCCATCGAGCCTGAAGTATGACTTCTTTTTACGGTGCCGAACTTCTCATTCGCGTCTGCCCCGGCCTGTACAGCTTCTTGGAAGCTGACTTCACCTTCCAAGCCAACTTCATCCACACTGAGACCACTATGCCGGTTTGTTCGCAGCCCACTTTCGAGACCGCCTAGACCACCCAGAGCATGAAAAGCGGCCAAATTTTTGGGGTTAATCATTTTGTTGAGTTGACCAGGGCTGAATGCGAATTTGTTATTTTCCACCTTGAAATCTTCCTCGGTGCCTGGATCCGGCTGCAATGCGTCTTCATCATTCATAACATCGTCGTTGTTGTTGAATGAAGCCTTTCTAAGAGAATCATTGCCTGTAGATGCAATCTGAGTATCTCCTCCAAACTCCGAGGTTGGAGAAAGATCTGATTCAATGGATGTACCCCTAGCCCTTGAGCCAGGAACCGACAAGAAATTGTGAGTGGCCGTGCCATCGACGAATTGGCTTCGAGGCGAGGAGACGTTGTGTGGAGACGTCGGACGCGATTCCCGAGTGTCGAGTGAACCTCGAGCATCTGTAGGTGAAATGGAGAGAGGTGAGGATAATGACGGAGGTGAATCCAGTCCAGCGGTTTGGATTCGAGGAAGTGGAGCTGGTCTGTCGGATGTAGCACTCGGAGGCTCATGAATCTGGGGATTAACCGCCGAATCATCGATACTGATGGTTGGGGCTCTTTGGCGACCAGGGGAGGTCGCTGCCGCGGAGGAGCCAGGGTCTTGCCCTTCGGTCGGAGACGACATGATGAGGTGAGGTATCTAAAGCTGTGAGGGATCTATTCTCTTGAATGTTGTCGCACTTGGACTCGTTCCGCTGTCAAAAGTCGGTCAAGAGGAGTCCTGAAAAGGAGCGACGAAGGTTGGAGTGGGATGGGCGTCCGACATTCAGAGTAGGTTGACCAGGATATGTTGACTGAGATAGATTCGGGTTGGCTGTGAGGAGGAGTGTCAGAAGTAATACTCCCATGGCAAACGGAGCAAGACAGGGCACAGAAGAGGGAATGGGTGACCGCATCATCCATGATCATCAACCAAAACACATCACCTTACCTTCCAACGGGCACCCAAGTCCAGGACGCGGTCCGTTGTAGAAGAATAAGAATCTCCTCGACCACCCTAAAGAATTCTATCCAGACAAACGGACGTGTAGCGAACACGACAACCAAGGCCTGGTCGACCGACTCAGGGTCCGGGTACAGGTGAAAGAAGGGAGTTCCCCGGAGGCAGGGAATGAGTGACCTCAAGCCGAAAATTGAATTAAAGTAAAAACAGGAGAATCGAAAGTAGTAGGACCGAGTGCAGTGTACAAAGGAAAGGAACCGGCGTCAAACAGAGAGGCCATGAAAGGATGAGGGAGTATGAGATGGACTTGGAACATGGCAGAGTGGTAGTAGCAGGCAGGCAGGCGATACTAACTATGTACAAGGACTAGTAAAATAAGTGGTGATGTCTAGGGTGTGGAGGATTCAAGCGCAGTCGGAAGTGGATATTCTGGAGTAGTGCAAATGCAAAGCCAGTCTGTTGATGATCGGCCAGGAGAAGAGTCATTCTCCGTGGCGGATGGATGGGATCCGTCATCCAACACCGATTCAATATCTGTACACAATTAATGATGCGGGTTCGCGGGCGTGTCAAAGACGGTCAATTCCTTTGGCGGCCCCAGTAACCATCAAGCAACACTTGGCCGGGTCAGATTCCTTAGTGGGTGCCAAGCTTTACCTAAGGGCTCGAGCCTCCGGGCTTCAAAGAGTGGTCGTTAGGTGCGAGATTCGGCCATTACGAAGAATCTGCTCGGAGGGTCAACAATGACAACGAGAACGCCTGGAGGCCCTAATCAAATCCCTCTACAATTGTCTGGTTGCGGTTGGAGGGCCTAGATCAAGGCAACCCTGACCTGATATACCTTGAAAGTTTTTAAACCAGACTCGGTAGGATAGTGTACTAGACGTTCCCTCCCTAGGTACTTGGGTACCTATTCCTAGACTGAGAAAGCCGCGGTTGCCATTTCCATTTCATTTCATCATCATACCTTACCTAAGGTATCATTTGCGATTTCGCAACGGCGTCTACAGACCAACTTGCATCTCCTGTACACATCACGGATCCTAGTTTCTGACACAATTTGACAAAAAAGCTCTCAAACAACAATGTCTCCGCTCTCGTTTACATGCCTTCCCACAACAACCCTGTCCTAGTAGCGATCCAATTGAAATGCATTTCGTGGTCAGGGCGTATTTGCACTGCCACGCTCTAAATCATCCAGATCCGCCAACCCGCAACTTCGCAAGCCATCGCAAATTCAACAATCTTACCCACGAGTTTTATCCGTAGACTGCTATCTTCTGGGTTGGATTGTTGTTCCTTCAGCCTTGAGGATCTTGGTAGCTGAAATCTGCCCCCGTTCACGCACTAAACACCTAGATCGAGAATCTGGGACACCAGTACTACGAGGCACTGGACAACCTGCCCCAGAGATACCATTCACAGATCATTCTAGTGACTTCAGTGTACATCGTCATTATCACGACACAGCCTCAATACACGTAGTATCTTACCTGGCCATGATGACGATTCAGTGGCAATATGATCCTCGTGATATTCGTGAGAGAACAGTGCTCATGTCTGAAATCAAGCATTCAAAACAAGCAGCCAACGTTGACGAACAAGACTCAGCACAAGGTTGCAACCGCCGCCAATGAACCATGCCAACTTATACAAGTATCTTGGCCATTTATTGTCTAGGCCCAAAGTGTTACTCGCTGTCCGAAAGAGATCAGCCAATTGTTAGCCCGCTTGTTAGGACTTGCAAGCTTCTCGAATGAATTCAAGAAGTTGAGCCTTGGCCTTCCAAGAGATCGCTCCCTCGGGATCAATCTCTGAAACAAAGGTCAACTCATCCCGTGGAACTGCCCATCCCTCCGATGATCCACATCAGATGATCATCATTACGGATACCATCTGCCACCTCGATAAATGACGATTAATGATACTGGGCTGGCTCCAAAGTGATGCAGCCACAAACAATTGTCAAAACATCAATGGCCAAGGCTTCATCCCTCAAATCATACCAATGCACGTGTGAAAGAAATAAACAAACAAATTACCATAATTGGATCCTTGGAATTCTCGCGATGAAAAACCCCATATGAACAAACCGGAAGTCCTCCTTGCGCAGTGATACAACACATTGGGCACATAAAATCACTGATGCTTTCATTCGCCATCATATTTCGCCATCAGACCCCCAGCACTGCCGTCGCCATTCTTTCTGATGGCCTCTTCAAACCCTTCAATCCTACTGACCATAGCATAGGGTTTCACACTCTTCTCCTTCTCCACTGTCCTTTGGAAACAACCACTCCATCCCGGCCTGGGGTATTCCTTGACCACACTCTGAATGGTCTCTGTGTGTATCAACTCAGCACCAGCTCCAATGTTATCCAGAAGGGTTCCCCAGTGAATCAACCTCGTGACCAAGGTAATCTGCCCTTTATCCTGAACATCCTGATGCCTGATGATTGCTTCTGCCACACTCTCGGCCTGGTCACGAGGTGCCACCGCCCCCGTGCTACCACCCGTCACCGTCGGGTCTTGCAGCAGTGCTAGCGCGTGATACCCGGCCCAAAACTCATAACTCAGCCTCGTGCTCGTCAGATTCTCCGCAGTGGTTCCGATATCGTGCAACATGGCTGTGAGAAACCACGTCTCGTCAAGCTCCGACCCGGCCGTTAATCCAAACTCCGGGAAGCATTCACGAGCGATGGCGCAGCCGTAGCTATACACACGCAAACTGTGCCGGTACGTGTCTGCATCAAGCTTCGACCTGACGTACTCGTCAACACGCGCTGCCAGTGCCGTGGAAGGAGGCTTGAGCGCGCTTATCGCCACTGGCTTGGGGTTAGGTGTTGAAGCCTTCTGTGCTGATTGATCCGCCGGGACTGCGGTCAGGCCATAGAGCCGGGTCGCTTCGTCTGACATGATTATCAAAGACGGATGTGATAATGCTCGACAAAGTCAGCAGACTGTGTTCTCGGATGACCCGTACTATTGGAACCCTCGTGTATGCTGCGATTGCAGTTGTTGGATCACAACTCCGGAATGTGCCTTGCAAGCCTTAGAAGCACCTTCCGCCGAATTGCCAACTATTTCAGATATCTTTCAAGTTGACCTCACCGCGAGAATTAGGCAAATTCTACGTCGATCGTAAGTACGCAAGATTTGAAAACAACAATCGATTCTTCGCTATCATTTTTCTTTATAACATATTCCGCTCATGATGCAAAAATGACTCGGTCCCCCAGGTGCCGGCAAAGCAACCATGAGTAATCCCCAAACATTACATCACAACGCCTTACGCTCGACATGAACATGCCCTACCATTCTCCCGCCCCAAACTTTTGCCCCTCGACCACATCTGAACGAACACATCGGGCAATTTAAGGGCAAATAGCATCGATTGTGATTCCCCTTGATGATTGATTGCTATGTCTCACCATTAATCATCCAACTCTAAGGGAACACCATGGTACCTTCATTGGGAGTGCATATCTCCGTGCCTTGTCAGCCTCAAGGCTGAATCCCCAAAGGAGTCCAAAGCCATATTCAGTAAGTTCCCCGACCAACCTATCCACGGCCCACACATAGAAATGCTCGCTGCATTCACCACCTGAAACTGGGGCGAGCGACTAAATCGGAGCCAAAAAAATGGTTCTATGTATTCCGGTTTGCCATTATCGGTTAAGTATGTATTTCCACACCAGACGCATCCGCCCTGCACAAGAATGGCAGGAGTATGATCCACGCGGACGTGAACTTCAGTCCCAAGGGGACAGGTCTATTTCGTAATCGACCGGTTCGTATTACTCCTCCTGCGGTCTCCCAGTGGACACCTGCTTTGTCCATCCCATCACCATCTCCTCAGAGCCCATCTAATGCACTTGGTATGCAGCTAGCGTACAGACATGGTCAATGGCGTATCTACCTCACCCTACCGCCGAACCCTAACTTTCTATTCTAGAAATGATCTAATTCCACTGGCAGTTAGCCAGCCGCCTGAGGTATACTCTGTTCCGAACCCACCCTCACAAGCGAGCGACGTACTTCTGGTTTGGCTGACTCGCGAACTGGAACTGCAATGCTTCTCTCTTCAGCCCCGGATATGCGAGTACGAAGAAGCGAACGGCGGGCGTTGTTTCAAATCCGCACCGAGTCTGGCAGTGTGTGCTTTGCTCAGTTGCTGGTGCCTAGTTGGTTCCGAAGCGCTGAGTGGAATGGCATGATTTATATTCATGGGATGTAGTGGCTTCGTGCATTGAGCATTCTTTGATGCCTGGTGTGATGTCTGTTTGGCATTACCAGACTGCTCTGCCAAGATCGTAGTTAGTGCCAGGCATACTCTGACTTTGTTCAAACTATATGTGAGCCTTGCACACATGAGCCACGTGGGAATGTGATTACATATCAGCAGTATTGGAACCCGAGGTTCCATGGCCTGTCCCCTCTCTGCACAGCTTTCGCTGTAGCCAAAGTCCACTCTCAATCCAAGGCTTCCAAATCCGCATTGTTCCCCTGCTCCCTCCAGGCCACATTCCAGATCTCACTGTTGCCCTGATCAGCCTTGGTTCTCTTGGCCTTCATTCCACCCTGTTCGTTCGCGCGTAAAAGGGCTTGACTATCAAGTGCAAAAGCTTGGACGAGTTCCTTCATCCGTCCACTTTCGACAAATGCTGCAGTCAACATGGGGTTCGTTGCTACCATCTGTGCTAGATCCATGCAGTCGACCAGATAGGCTCGTGACAGCGCGTGACCTGCGAAATAGAGAGTGCTGTTGTATGCCAGGATGCAGTCAGGGATGTAGTGATTGCGTAGGTCGTGAAGAAGGACACCCTCCATTTCGTCTTGGGGTTGGCGGAGAAAATCGGGGTCGAATAGAGCCTGTATTCTCTCCTTGACAAGATCGAGAGCTGATCGTAATTCACGTTTCATCCCTCGGACATACGTTGGATTGGCACGGTTTCTGCTTCATTTTAGCTCATGTCATGTAAAATCTTCGGGGGACTCACTCATCGAGATCATCCACGATCTCTTGGAAACCATCCAACCCATCAATAATGGCCACCAGTTCTTCGAGTTCCTTCCATATGCGCGATTTCAATGCAAGTGTTGCTCTGTCGTTACCGGCACGGGTCAAAATATGATCTTGGGATGAAGGCTTTCTCTTTCGGATAGGGCTGACAGAGAGCAGACGTTCCTCGTCTGTATCGTCGCCTTCCAGGGCTGCTTCCTCCGGAGGCGGTTCTTCTATATCTGAGAAGACCAGATTCATCCCAACAGCAGACAGTGATATCTCTGATAAACTGACTCGTATCAAGAGTTGCCGGAGAGCTGCAAATCGACCTTCGTAAAGGAAAGCCTTGTAGAGGAGCGAAACAGACCAGGCAGCGCTACCCCATCTCTCAGCGTCAACATAACGATACCATTCTACACTGCGTATCGCCTTTTCTTCTTCTTCTGAAGGTTCACCACCCATCAGATTGCGCTTGATTGTGACTTGTCCCGGTTTCCCGGCAGCTGGCGGCTCAGTAATTCTTGGAGCAGTCGGTGGCCCTTCAACTGATCTCAGTCGTTGAATTGAATCGTAGTTAGCAAGGGTAAATACACCGTAAGCAATCGCGGAAATGTCGAGTTTGTATTGTTTGATGAGCTTCAGTTGCAGCTCTCGCTCCTGATGATTCGAGATGTTGACGAGGATGGAAGCCAGGACATGCTCGCCCCTTGCCTGTGAAAGTTTTGCAACATAGACTGGGATCAGGGAGAATTTGCCTTCAGCTTCCAACCAGGCGATATAGCTTGCGATGTTGTTCTCCATTTCGTACTCATTCGCGGAAAAAGCCGACTTCAACATGCCCAAGGACTGCAACACAAGCTGAAGATGAGCAACAAACCGCACAGTATCTGGGTCCCGAACACCGATCTGCGCTAATTCATCGGCTTCCGTGTCATCATCATGGATTAAGTGCGACCCAAGGCCACCTTGATGTGCAACATGAGCAGCTGCTCGTCCCATATCAAGTAAAAAGCCAGAAAAGTTCTTGGTCACGATTGCAAGCTCCAAGTATTTGTAAGGCTGGCGTACTTCCTCACCGGAGACAGCTTCTGCGAAAAATCGTTGTAGGTAGGTTTTGGAAGGAGCTTGAGGGTGGTATATCGTTGATCCAGAGCTTGTGAGTTTGGTGTGATAGGCCTGCAAGTATGTTTGATATCTCTCTATCAGGAGAGCATTGAAGATGGCGAATAAATGGTCATCAATGGTTTGGTTGACGGGTTCTGACGAACTCACATTCCCCGATATCATACCGTAAACTGCTCTTTGATATTCATCAAGCTGCGTATCTTGCGAGAGCTCTTCACAACGCTCTAACCAGTCGGGGTTGGAAGCAATACTCATGATTCGTAGCCATGGAGAGTTCTGCATCTTACTCGAGGTGTACGCGCTTCCACAAAGCTCGGCATAGCGCCAATTTTCCCTGCGTTCGGCCCACCAGGCTTGAATTTGATCCGGAGTCTGTCCACGACGAAGCATTTCCCAGTATGTGCGCCAAGCGGCTTGCTCATGGAACGCGTCTTCCAGTTCAAGAACAGCATCCTCCCTTGATTGGGCGTCTGGATCCAATTGGGCAACCAGCCGTTCACCATCACGTCGGGTGTGGCTTCCAGCAAGGCCAGATAATGAGGGGACCAGAGGGGTGGTTGAGACTCTGGTTCTCTTCTGCTTTTTGACGGCGGCTTGTGTATACACGGGTCCAGCACTCCAGATCCCCTCACCACGATTTGATTTTGCGTTCAAAATGCGAACAACATCATCCATAGGTATCCCTGTCGAGGCCTCCCTCTCTTGCAACCAATCCAGAATACATTCGTAGTCCTGAGAAACACCGTCCGAATCGAGGAAAGCTTCCCACAGTATGGAATTGGTTGAATAACGAGTGAGGTCACCCAGTCTGGATTCTTGTGCGATTCGGGTGCGGGTTTTGACTTCGGGGGAAGTGATGGAAAGAATTCCTCTCACAAGCAACCACAAATCTGCCTCAAGTTGTATCTTCTGGATCTGTACATCAGGATCGCTTGTTGACGTCCTGACTCTCCGATTGGTGCAAATGCCATTATATGCTCCCAACAATAATAAAGCGTCGTTCCAGAGTGTTTCATCGTCGGATTTGCGGGTTGAGACAAATTGGTCCATGACTTGAGCAAACTCTTCAACTTGCTTGGCCACACGGTCTGCGGTAGCTTGAAGGGGTCTCAGCATGTCTTGCGCTGATGATCGATATGGCGACCGAGAATCTAAAATAAAGTCAACACGGAAGAGCAAGCAACTGTGCAAACACCGCAGAGAAACCCACCTCCCACTTCATCATTATCATCTTCTTCTTCCACCTCTCCGTAATCGTCAGCCATTGACTCGTCTTCTTGCTCGTAGTCGTCGTGTTGAGAGTGTGAGTCTCGCGCTTGCTGGACGATAATATTAGTACTGTGAGGAGGAATTTTGAAGGCTGAGTGGCTCACTCGAGGTTGGTCGTCCACTGGTCTTCCATGGAGAGAAGATCTGGTAATAGGAGCCATGGCTAGATGGTGACTTGTTCCTGATTGATATTCGGCGGAGAAAAGTCGTCAGTAAGAGGTAGTCTGTTAAGTCCTGGACAAGGTCCAAACTGCCTGCGGCCTCATACTTTCACGCGTTGAATTGGAGGCGCGAAGTATGCAAAAGAGATAGTTAGTACGAGCTAGTGCTGCTAGTAGCTCGGCTAGGCTGACTACGCCCAAAGCAGCATAGACTGCAATTCCGTATCAGTTGAACAAAAATGATTCTACAGCGATCTCGGTTTTACTCTTTTTCCTTTTCTCTCTTCAATGTCTACAGGCATTCATTAGAGTCTCGGAACAGACCTTTTGTCAATGTTTGTTCAGATCCTACGGGGTCTCTTGCGTGCTCACGATTGTCTCAGAGCATCATTGCATTCGCTGTTCAGCTGGCCAGACCTCCTCAAGGGGATGATGGCTCAGGTAGAAAAAATCGATTTGCTACATATTCCCTACCACCCATTATAATTTACTTAATTGTTGACGGCGCCCTTCTGCGGTTCTGGATCTCTCAGCGGCTGCCTAATTCTGTGCCCGCTGTTCGATCTTCAACCTAAGCAATTTGGCCTGAGGACAAGACGTCGTCGTTGCATCATCTCCTTTGTCCTGGTAAAAGGCATTACAGCACTCGTACAGGGCATCGACTGCCGACTGGCACTTTTCTTCTTTGTAGTTGTTCTTTTGCAAGCAATCTTGACGTTGGGCACAAGTCAATCCCTGTGTATGTCGTGTGGCCTTGGAATATCATCACTCACCTTGAATCGCACACTAAGTCAAACAAGATTTCATCATCAGTTTGACTTTCCTATTGACCTGGAATTGGGGGGAAAACCTACAGCACGTGGATGGCAAGGAGGGTCCGCTTTCAAGTCTTTCTCAAGAGCCCCCTATGCGGGTTGCTTAGTGCTAGTTTTGATTGATTGATTATTGGAATCGTAGACCACCTACCATGTCGAGGGTTTTGATCTCAACTCAAATCAAACTGAACGGACAAGTGCAGCAATGAGCAGACGTGTTTACAATGAAGCCTTCTCGCTGCAGGGTATCAGTGGTTTGGTAGATGGTGTGTTCAGGGTCCGGGACACAAAAGGATGGAAGAGTCAGTCTCAAAGTGACTATGAAATTGATTTTGGGACTGAGAATGATCTCATCGCCGCCTCAACCTTTTGACTTGACCACTATCCTAATCATAAATTTGGTCAATCGCTTTAATTGATGCTTTGTATTAAAAGAGAGCTGAAATCCAGGTATAGTCACGACCTAAGTGTTTACCACTACCCCCAGGATTGCGCCCCGTTCTTTGTTGCCGTCAACCTATCCCGCACTACAACTGCAATGTGAGCGAGCAGTGGGCGGCTGATTTGGATTGTCTACCTAATCGTACACAATTATTTCCGCGCAAGGCTGTTCACCTTCCACTTCAACCCTACAACTTCTTTTTCTTGCCTCCATCTCTTCTTTCCTTCCCTTCCATTTCCCCTCAACTTTGTATCCGACATCTTGCTTCTCCCCTGAGTAAGAGATCTCTGCTCTATCCTCTCTTGAATTAGTAGGTTATTTATCTCTTCCTTTGCCCCTCAACTACAGCGTAATCTGTTCCTCACTAACTCCGACGCGCCTCTGACAGTTTTGCGCCACCTTCCACTGCAGTCCACCACTGCTCTACCATCACAAATCCATATTCAAAATGTCTGACAACGGTCAACACTCACCGAATGGTGCCCCTGCTGAGACCCCTGCCAATGCTGGAAGCGGCGAACACCTGAACATCAAGGTCACGGACGGAAACAATGAAGTGTTCTTCAAAATCAAGAGGAGCACCAAACTGGAAAAACTCATGAAGGCGTTTTGTGAGCGTCAAGGAAAGGACCCTCGTGCTGCCAGATTCTTGTTTGAAGGAGGCAGGGTCCAAGCATCTGATACACCAGACCAGGTATGTCGATTCTCCCTCTCAGTTGACGGCCATGCTGTGTACTACACCTGAAGGAAACTAGCTACATGATTCACATCCTTACGAGACTCGCTGTTCTTCAGAAGTGGACTGACAGATTGCGCAGCTTGAAATGCAGGACGGCGATTCCATTGAAGTTCATCAGGAACAGATTGGCGGTTGCGCTTGAATACTCTCCATTCGTCAAGGATGTCTAGCATCTTTCATAAACTACCGAACGGTCAGATGGACTCTCATAACGGACATGACCACGCTTGACGAGCCAGAATGAGACTTGGACCCGGACGAGAGGAAGTCAATATCGTTTCGAAAAGTCCCGGGAATGATATTACACATCACACTTTGGCGTTGGGGAATGGTTGTGGTTTGGGGGATATTTAGTCACTACAGCCGGTCTCAATGGGATGGAGCCTGACTAGGTAGTGCATCCGAATCAGACATCATGCCATAAGCCTCTACCCGATCATGACTGAGCTCAATGAATTTTGTTTCGAAATTCGTCTTTTCCTTAAGGCATACATTTAGCCGGTTTCAAGTTGAACATCTTCACTATTTACCTAGCATTGAGACACCATCGAGTGTTGGGCAAACCCCCGTGATTTCTGGACACAACAGTGGCCGTTTCCACTCATCCGAAGCATACACATAACATTACAAGCCCAATGCTACAATCAAACACGGGCAGGCATGTCAACTATCCCAAACAGCCGCCTTCAACTTCTCATCAGCCTCTCTCTCCCGCTGCTGAGCCTCCTTCTCTTTATTCTTGCGCTTGATTTCCTGATCCCTTACAGCTTTTTCATATTGCCTGGCCTCCTCTGTCTTCTTCGGCACCTTCATGCCCAGGCCAGCTGCGATGAGCCTACTCGCCGTGGCTGTTGACTTCTCAGGCCGCCTGCGCTCCCGATCCGAGTCCGAAGGTGTTGAAGGATTGGACGGTGAGTATGGTGTGGGACGACCTCCGCCCAAAACTCGGGCGGTTGACCAGTCGATGGCCTGGCCACCATTGTGTTCCGGAGAAATTGGAGTCGGGGGCGGTGGCGCCAAAGCAGGATCAGGGCGTCTGTTGGGGTTGAAAGACGAGTCTGATGCATCGGTGGGCGTCTGTGCATTGGAGTCTTCATCAACGGGTGAAGTGATGTCCTCGGCCTCATCCTCCCACGAGTCGGCTACGGTCTGTTTCTTCTTCGCTGGCAGGTTCTTCGGCCTGGGAGGCATGTCTATGTGCAGGGCAGACATTTTCGACTCCATAACTGCAATTGTGCAGAGCTAAGGGTAGGTTGTCGGTCAATACGGCCCAATTGCTTTCTATTCCTGCTCAAGTTCCGAAACGGGGAGCCTTTGATTCAGGTTTCTCAATGTAATGGCGGTACTTAAGGCACTGGGAGTATATATTTAATGACTGGACAAGATGACTGGAAGTAATATCAAGCTGAATCCAGGTCCGGGCCAGGAACCGATGTCATAGCTCCTAGTTAAATGATATGTTTCATTCCCGGGACACGAAAGGCACTCACACGCGACAGGATCGTCCGATCAAGCGAAGGGGTGGATGGATTGAGGGGCAGCACCTCTTAAAGCGGGTTATTTCTGGGGTTGGCACATCGATTTTCCGTGGGCTGAGTGCCCAAGGGCCCCTAACTCCAATAAATCCCGACTTGGTTGGTACCTTTCTCACGCATTTCCCCGCAGGCTCAGGGAGGAGCCTGAGGTACGTTAGACCCTACCGACATGCCAATGACCCTGTAAATTCTACTGCAACACTGAACGCCGTTAGCACACATGCCCTAAAATCAGTCAAATGCCTTAAAGATCACTGGGCTTCCATGGGTATGGATAGCTAATAACTCATGATGCCTGCTCCGGTTCTTGGAGATATTGAGGTAGTCTAAGTAATTGTTGTTCAGCTACGGCAGTGGTGCAACAGCAGAATTGCATCAGATATCCTGTTGGCGAATACATAGATGGTCGTTACCATGGTTTGTAAGGGTCGGCGAAAGGTGAACCAGGTACGGGAGGAACATCTTAGGAAAGAAACCTGGACAATCAGCTTCATCGTCTTGTTCCCACGCGGAGGACAATGGACAATGCAGCTATCTTCCTTAACCATTCGCCTGAGTAATCTAGGATCAAGGGGTCACTTAGGGACATCCAAGAGTCTTGGTTGTAATAATCGCACCCACATTTCTTCAGAGCATGGGATACTTCAGAATCATGATAAAGGTAATCACTGTTATTAAACCACTGTTCTGGTCCAGGTACCTCACCCCCCTCGGATGATGGTGGGCACGGGAATGTATATAACGTGGAGAGGTAAGGGACCATTGTCACTTCGCTGAGGAGCCCCGTTTGCTCATACAAAGCGATGACTACTATCAGCAAAATTCTTGCCTCGGTCCTTCCCCACTCGACGCAGATGACGCAGACCTATCTCGACCTCGTAAATGTCGAAGCCACTTGCGACATTTTCCGACAACTCATCTCCGGTCTCGCACCAGAATCAATCTCGAAAGTGCCTTAGCGTCTCGAAATGCAGCTTTCCCAGAAGAACGCGGCTCACCCGCATCTCGCAGGTGGATCATTACCTCGACATTCGTTGACCCGAGGCCGGACTTGTGGCTAGCTCTCCATCCATGGTCCCTTGGAATCAATCATGCCGAATGATCTCTTGCGGATCGGAGCCCAATTTGAACTCTGTATATATTCCCCTCCTTCACGACGGAACGCTACCTAGGTAAACTGCTGCTGTCACACCTGGTGGACATATATGCTCTACCGGCCAAATCAACTATTCATTTTCGACGACCTTGACCTATGGTGTGACTGGGCAAAACTGAGCGTTATCTTTTGTGCGTCTTGATTACTATGACGCGCATCGCATTGCCCCGAGGTGGATGGTCTGCCCGATTCCCACACAAAGCACTGCTCAAACATGGAACTTACGGAAATGTTGCACCTTTCTCCAGTGGCTCTCTTCGGCTGGGTTATGCCGACACAATCAAAAATCTCAAAATAGGAAAGCATACCCGCGTACTTTACCAAGGATTTACCGGCCGCCAAGCGACAATGAATGCCAAAGAATCCATCGAATATGGCACAAACGTCGTCGGTGGAGTGAAACCTGGAGTTGAAGGTGAACATCTGGGGTTGCCTGTCCTTCCCAGTGTTCGGGTAGCTGTTGAGAAGCTCAAACCAGATGCGAGCGCTATCTACGTTCCCGGGAATGGAACGGTCAAAGCAATGGAAGAAGCTATCGAAAATGAGATCCCTCTTATTATTGCTGTGGCAGAACACATTCCGATTCACGACATCTTACGGATCCACCAGATGCTACGAACGCAGTCTAAGACGAGACTCGTGGGCGCAAATTGTCCAGGTATTATTAGCACTCATGGAAGATGTCGTCTAGGATTTCAACCTCTCCCCTTCTATAAAGAGGGAAACATTGGAATTGTTGCCAAGTCCGGCACTCTGAGCTATGAAGCAGTCGCTTCAACTACCCGAGCAGGACTGGGACAGACATATGGTATCAGCATGGGAGGCGATGTTCTTGCTGGGACAAACTTCGTCGAAGCGTTCCAGATTTTGGTGGAAGACGAGAAAACGGAAGGCATCATCATGATCGGTGAGATCGGGGGTAGTGCTGAGATCAGAGCAGCAGAATGGATCAAAGAGTATAATCGAAGCACACCGAATCCGAAGCCATTCATGTCTGTTATTGGTGGTGTTCAAGCACCCGCTGGTCGAATTATGGGTCATGCAGGTGCTTGGGCAGCACCTGGTGAAGCGAGTGCTGAGAAGAAGATACAAATACTTCAAGATGCCGGAGTGACCATTGTTGATCATCCAGAGAAACTTGGAGAAGGGATGAAAAAGTTGTTGGCAGAGCGGTTGGGGAGCCGCAATGCTGGCTCAGCCTCAGCCTCGACACCGTCTCAACGAAGAGGGTACCACACAATGAGACAGAGACCCCGGACTGTTTACCCGAAAGCTCGTACACCTGAGCAGCGTCGGACATTGTATATCAAACAAAAACAAGCGTATGATATGTTAAATGAGAGAGGTATCCCTACCGTCGACCCACCCACAATCAAAGATGAAAAATTCGTTGCCATCTCAATCGACCGAGAGACACGGCAACCGTGTATCATAGCATCGCCATCTACCGATCCCCAATACGCATTTCAGCAATCAAAGAAGTTCCCATTCGCCTACGGCTCAGACGATGCCACATCTGAAGACCTACTAGCGGCCGTCTCAAAACACTTGGAAGTCTCAGACACAGGGAAACGGTCATTGCAAAGATTGATATCTGAGTTGGTCGAGATATTCATGTCAAAAGAGGCATTCGTCGTTCAAACCAAATTCGCTCTAGACGATCAGGGTGGTCTGCAGGTACAGGGGGCTAAATTTGGGTTTGACGATGCAGCATTCCGGAGCTCAGGACGCCAAGCCGAAGTACATGCGCTCAGAGATATCGAAAGCGAAGTAAGAGAAGACGTCGAAGCCGAGAAGGAAGGAATGATCTACGTCAAGCTCGAGGGCGAAGGTAGCATCGGAACAATTGTCAACGGTGCTGGTCTAGCCATGAACACCGTCGATGCCCTGGTAGCAAGAGGAGGCCACCCTGCAAACTTCATGGACACAGGAGGCAAGGCGACATCTGAAACCATCAAAGCTGGATTTAGGATTGTGTCCTCAGACCCCCGCGTCAAAGTCATCTTCGTCAATATCTTTGGTGGACTGACCTTGGGCGACATGATCGCGAATGGCATTCTACTGGCCTTCAAAGACTTGAACCTAGCCGTCCCGGTGGTGGTCCGCATTAGAGGGACGAGGGAGGTGGAGGGACAGAAGCTCATCCAAGAAAGTGGTCTGAAGCTTGATGCATTTGGTAAGCAGATTGAACAATGCGATTGATGCGCGATCTCCAGACTGACAATATGACAGACTCCTTTGAGGAAGCGGCCGCAAGAGCTATTGCATTGGCTGAAGGTACCGCTACGATGGACAAGTAGGCACATTCAATCACCGTCTATTGGCATTTTACATTCTGCGAGCAATGCATTTCGAGAGGCGACTCAGTGGCGTCAATTCGCAGGCGAATTGCTGATATTTGGGCATGGATTTGGCGGTTTTTGAGGACATTGAGAACCCGATACTGCTGACTGGGTGGCCATTGCTTTGTAGGAGAAGTGTGGAAGCATAGAGGTGGTTGGGAGCCAGTACCTACGTGATGGTCTTTGATAAGAGAGAATTTCTGGTATCTAGGTGATCATACCTGAGAAGTATTATCAACATTACTGCCGTTCCTGCTTCTAAATCATGACGATACCAAAGAAACTGGTCGTAGAGTAAGAAAATAGTCAATGATTATGCACCCACCTGGTATTCAGCGAGTACGCACATCAGAGCTCATCGACCTCATTATATTCTGAGTGCGGTCATAAAGCCGCTTGCATAAGTCCGTGTCGATATTGCGATATGCAAGGCCTGGCCCCTCAATGCGCCAGACCCCTGAATAATGAAGCCCAAAGTCAGTGGCCGAAGAAAGGACCCCTGGTGCTTCTTGATTTCATCAATCGTGTCAGTCGAGTAGGCTATTCGGCAAACCCCTATGTATAGCTGACTCGACTTCCCTCGCTCGATGAATAGGCGTATATGGATAGCCTATCGGTCAGCCTGATTTGAAGTGTGAAGCCTTCTGGTTGACTCGATCAAAGTGAGTCTGGGGTTGCACTGGCAGTCTGGCAGTTGCTGGAAGCTTTGGAATTAACTTGCTTACTCCGTCGAGCCGACTCGGGAAGCCAAACTCGCAAGGGTGGGATGCACTGCCCCGCATGTATTTGGTAAGCTGCTCGTTGAGTGGTGCTTGCTCAGCGATGTGCTCCGTCTGGAGCCTACGACTGAGTACTGTAAGAGGGAAACCGCATGGCTGCCCAGAAGGAATTTCCATGGAGGCGGCTTTAGGGGGTATTATGGGTTATCCAATCGCTACCGCTCATTTATAAGCCGTTGCAGATCTTGGAAGGCCGCTCGCCGAACCAGAAGTGGTAGCTTACTGCGAAGTACCTACTCACTTGAGAGTCATGTCTTGGGATGCAAGTTGTTGCAGCGCCTGTGTAGCCTTAGTTAGACATCCCTGCGCCCGAGGTTAAGTAGCCTGAACTAAAGAGAGGAAGGGCCAGCAGGCGAATCCCCCCATCAATAACTACTTCGAAAATCCCCAGACATGCTCTGGCCTAAAGCCCCATTTGATCCAATGGTTGAAGCGGCCGCGAATTCCGTCTTACTTTTCGACTACCGGGTACCTCGTATGCCAACTCTCTCTACCTCTTCCCCAATCATTCGCATCCACATCAAGAATTATATATGAAGGGTGCTACCGCGGAAGGAGATCCTTTTCTATCAACCTTATGTCACTAGCTTGAGCTTCTCCATCATGGCGGAATTCATCGAGAAACTCAGTTCGAACTTGTCAACAAGCGCCTTCTCCAAACTCGCATCCTCTTCAACTAAACAACTCTCCGGACTATCATGGCTTTGGTCATTCTACCTGCTCCCAGCAGCCATTGCATATCCATTTCTCTGTTCAGCTCTACGCTTCCGGCGACTTAAAGCGCTCCAGGCGAAATATAAGTATGGTACACCAGAGCGCCCTTCTTTTGAAGGGATGACCGTCACCGAAGCGCACGCCATCATCTCGAGCATGAGCGACTTCGAATTCCCTGCTTTGTTTGAAAAAGGTCTTCAATTTGCACTGTTCCGCACCTACGGTATTCCTACCATCGCCAAATTACTGGTCAAGACCACCCAGCTCGCGGCCGAAAAGAATGTTCCAAAGCGATATGCCGATACTGGAGTTCTCTTGGGTGACATGTACGCGTCGGATCCCGCAAGCGACAAAGCATTTATCGCTACCGCAAGGCTGAACTACCTTCATGGCCACTATATCAAGCAGGGCAAGATCTCGAATGACGACATGCTGTATACACTGACGCTGTTTACGAATCAGCCTGTCGAATGGATCAACAGGTACGAGTGGAGGCAGCTTACTGACCTAGAGCTATGTGCCATGGGCGTCTTTCATAAATACATGGGTGAAAGCATGCACATCAGCTTTGACCCCCTACCGAGTTTCAATGTTGGTTGGAAAGATGGGCTCCACTTCTACCATGAGATGGATGCATGGGCCAAGGATTACGAGAAGAGGGTGATGGTCCCGGACAAGAACAACTACGACACTGCGGTGCAAACGCGGGCACTACTGCTAGGCTCACAGCCCGACTTCTTAAAACCGTTCCTCAGCAAAATGGTAAGTGCTCCGCTCGACGACCGTCTGAGAGAGGCCATCATGTTCGATCCAGCTCCAGCCTCCTATACTACGTGGTTCAACCGATTCATGACTGTTCGGAGGTACTACCTCAGATATCTCGCTCTTCCAAGGCCTTGGTTCATGAAGAACGACCTGCACACCAAGGAGCCTGATAAAGCTGGACGGCGATATGTGGTGCGATGGGATACACAACCCGTGTACGTCAAGCCGACCATCTGGAACAGATGGGGACCGGGTGCATTGATCTCGTCAGCGTTGGGAATGGCTCTTCCAGGTGATGAAGGTACATATCCAGAAGGTTTCGTGGTTACGGAAGCTGGACCCCTTGCTTTCAAAGGGAAGGGGAACAAGGAGGTTGCGGAAGGCGTACAGCAATTGAAGAAAGAGCTCACGGCTGGATGCCCTTTCCAATTTCGTCGTAACTGAAAATCTCGATACTGCCTAAATTGAATGACAATCAAAGGGCGGATGTCTGCTTTGAGAGAATTGCTAGCGATTAGCGCTATCCTGTATCAATGGATGATTTTTTCTTCACGATAGCAAAGCACTGCAAGGCTGGATAGCATCATCGGAATGTTCGGGCCGTAGTTGAGTGTTTTCTCTTTCAAGGGCGGATTGTGTTACCGACCGTTGAAAGCATCTCTCCGCCTATCGTTGCTCACAATTGAACGGCCATCTCCACGGATGACGCAATGAAGCCGAACGAAACCGTAATTAGCCGCACCAACACCAAAGATTTTGGTCATGGCTTCCCGAGTACAAAGATCAACGTGGGGTGCAGGGAGGGGGAGTATATCCTCTCCAATTGTGTCGTTCAGTGGCTGTCCAGGTGTTCTTGACTGTTATTCAATTGAAAATGTCTGGTTCTTGCAAGCGTCTGCTCTCTCTTCCTCGTAACAACACTCTCCCTTCAAGATCCATTTCCTCATCCCAAGCCGTCCGAAGCTTCTCCTCCACTCCCTTCACAATGTCGACTCTCGCCGCGTTCAAGATCCCAACCATCACCAACGAGCCCAACAAGCACTATGCCAAAGGCTCCCCAGACCGAGAAGGCCTGGCTGCTGCTCTAGAGGCATTGCAAAAACGGGCACCAATCGAGATTCCTCTTGTCGTGTCGGGCAAGTCCATCAAGACTTCCTCCATCCTCACACAAAACAACCCTTCCTCTCACGCTACCACGATTGCGAGCTATTCAAACGCTTCCACTCAAGACGTCAACAATGCCATTGAGGGTGCACTGGCTGCAAAGCCTGCTTGGGAATCCCTGCCCTTTGCAGACCGTGCAGCGGTCTTCCTGAAGGCGGCAGATTTGATCAGCACGAAATATAGATACGAGATTATGGCTGCAACAATGCTGGGACAAGGAAAGAATGCCTGGCAAGCTGAGATCGATGCAGCTGCAGAGCTGGTTGATTTCCTCAAGTTCAACGTCAGATATGCCGAGGAGCTGTATGCTCAACAACCACCTTACAACTCTCCTGGTGTTTGGAACAGAGTCGAGTACAGGCCATTGGAAGGGTTTGTCTACGCTATATCTCCTTTCAACTTTACGGCTATCGGTGGGAATCTGCCAGGTGCACCGGCTTTGATGGGCAACGTTGTTGTCTGGAAGCCTAGTCCTTCTGCCATTGCTTCGAATTATTTGGTCCACCAGATTCTTCTCGAGGCCGGCTTACCTGCAGGCGTCATTCAATTCGTACCGGGTGATGCTGAAGAGGTGACCAAGGCTGTCCTCGGCCACAAGCAGTTCGCTGCGCTCCACTATACTGGCTCGACGGCCGTCTTTCGAAAGTTGTATGCTCAGATCGGCCAAGGCATCGGTGAAGGCCGATACAGAGGGTATCCCAGAATTGTTGGCGAAACCGGTGGCAAGAACTTCCATCTAGTCCACAACAGCGCTGAGGTTGAGAATGCCGTGGTACAAACAGTCCGAGGAGCTTTCGAGTATCAAGGCCAGAAATGCAGCGCCACATCCCGAGCATATGTTCCTGCATCGATCTGGCCAGAGTTCAAGTCGAAGCTGGTGACAGAAACAGAGAAGCTGAAGATTGGCCCTCCCGAAGACTTTGGCAACTTCATCGGCCCTGTCATTCACGAAGCTAGCTTCAAGAAGTTGTCTGGAGTGATTGACGCCGCAAAGGATGACAATGAGCTTGAACTGGTTGTTGGAGGCAAGTACGATAGCTCCAAAGGTTATTTCGTGCACCCAACAGTTTATACCACTAGCAATCCGGAGCACAAGAACCTGAGCACGGAATTTTTTGGACCAATCTTGACGATCTACGTGTATGACGATGCAGCAGCTGATGGTTTCGAGAAAATCTGCAAGATCGTTGACAGCACATCTGACTATGCCCTTACCGGTGCGGTATTCGCCAAGGACCGGGCTGCGATCCGATATGCAGAGGAGGCATTGAGGAACGCAGCCGGAAACTATTACATCAACTGCAAGAGTACTGGTGAGTGAAATTTGATCTTTCTTTTCCCTGGTTCTTCACTAACGATGCTACGTAGGTGCTGTTGTTGGGCAACAACCATTTGGTGGTGCCAGAGCATCAGGGACCAACGACAAAGCTGGATCAGCAGCGATTCTGTCGCGTTTCGTGAGCATGCGGTCTTTGAAGGAGGAAACTCTTTCCACGACCAGCGTCCAATATCCTTCAAACGACGTGTAAACTAGAATCCGATGATTTTGTGGATGGGTTAATGTTCACTAATGTCGGTATATTGCATGATTAATGACAGACACAATGGTGCGGGACTTCAAAACGACATTACAGGAGCATATGGTAGATTGGTGTAATTCGTTATAGTCTTTAATCCTATCATCAGCTTCAGACAGGACCAAAGAGAAGCCCTCTGAGTGCTACATTGCTCCGTGTAAACAGAGCCTCACGTGTTTTACGCGTCGCCAGTCCCCAAAGAGCTTAGCTCCAATACAACCCCGCTGTTTTGGGAAGTGGTGTTTTTATCAGGCAAGACCCAACAGGCAGTTACGAGTAGCGTTAGCGCCTTCTTCACCGCCTATCGCGCTGCTGGAGGCTTGGCATCCGCCCAGGTTTGTTGATTTGAGGCCAATTCTCCTTTCGACTCTGCCCACAACTTTGAACCACCAACTGAACTGCACCACTGCAACATCCTCTCCACCACTCTTGACCTTGACCACTACCTCTCACTCCTGGTTCATTGTAGCTTCCGACATCTTTGATCCTCTTCTCACCCTTTCATATACCTCAAACCTCCTTATTCATCCATCATCATGCGTGAGATCGTAAGTTTATCTCAATCTCAGATCAACGCGTCTTTGCCCATTGAACCCCTGTGAACCCCACCAATACCACCAAACACTATCTTCTTGACAGGATCAACAGCTGACATTCTTTGAAACGAACAGGTGCACTTGCAGACCGGCCAATGCGTAAGTACATCAACATCTTCATCTCGATGCCCTCAACTAACGATTGATTCAGGGCAACCAAATTGGTGCTGCCTTCTGGTACGACAGCCCACCGCCTTTACGCGATATCTCCCCCCACGACCCAGCTCTAACTTGACTACAGGCAACAAATCTCGGGTGAACATGGTCTCGACGGATCCGGAGTGTAAGAGCGTCACATATCAAGACCACCTCATTTCGAACTGACAATTCTAGTTACAATGGTACTTCTGATCTTCAACTCGAGCGTATGAACGTCTACTTCAATGAGGTATGATTTGACAGCAAAAATAAGTTGGTACCAAACACTAACAATCCCAGGCCTCTGGAAACAAATATGTTCCTCGTGCCGTCCTTGTCGATCTCGAACCCGGTACCATGGATGCCGTCCGGGCTGGTCCTTTCGGTCAACTCTTCCGTCCCGACAACTTCGTCTTCGGTCAGAGTGGAGCTGGTATGATATTCTACAAATTTCGGTATCTTAGAGCAGGATAATAACACGCCTTTGCAGGCAACAACTGGGCCAAGGGTCACTACACCGAGGGTGCTGAGCTTGTCGACCAAGTTCTCGATGTCGTTCGTCGTGAGGCTGAAAGCTGCGACTGCCTTCAAGGTTTCCAAATCACCCACTCCCTCGGTGGTGGTACCGGTGCCGGTATGGGAACGCTGTTGATCTCCAAAATTCGAGAAGAGTTCCCCGACCGAATGATGGCCACATTCTCCGTTGTTCCATCCCCCAAGGTTTCCGATACCGTTGTCGAGCCGTACAACGCCACCCTCTCTGTCCATCAGTTGGTCGAGAACTCGGATGAGACCTTCTGTATCGATAACGAGGTATGTCTCTCCAGTAGCTCTTCTGTCCTTACCTAACTTTCTCCAGGCTCTCTACGACATTTGCATGCGTACTCTCAAACTGTCCAACCCTTCATATGGCGATTTGAACCATCTCGTCTCAGCAGTCATGTCCGGTGTCACCACTTGCCTGCGTTTCCCCGGTCAATTGAACTCTGACCTTCGAAAACTTGCCGTCAACATGGTTCCCTTCCCTCGTCTCCATTTCTTCATGGTTGGCTTCGCTCCTCTCACCAGCCGTGGTGCATACTCCTTCCGTGCTGTCACCGTCCCCGAACTCACTCAACAGATGTTCGACCCCAAGAACATGATGGCTGCTTCCGATTTCCGAAATGGTCGCTACCTGACCTGCTCAGCTATCTTCCGTGGCAAGGTTAGCATGAAGGAGGTTGAGGACCAGATGCGCAACGTTCAGAGCAAGAACAATAGCTACTTCGTCGAGTGGATCCCCAACAATGTCCAAACTGCTCTTTGCTCCATCCCACCACGTGGTTTGAAGATGTCTTCCACTTTTGTTGGAAACTCGACCTCTATTCAAGAGCTGTTCAAGCGCATCGGAGATCAATTCACTGCCATGTTCCGACGAAAGGCTTTCTTGCATTGGTATACTGGTGAGGGTATGGACGAGATGGAGTTCACCGAGGCCGAGTCGAACATGAACGATCTCGTTTCTGAATATCAACAATACCAGGATGCTAGTATCTCCGAGGGTGAAGAGGAGTATGGTGAGGAAGAGGTTCCCTTGGAGGAGGAGCAGTAGATTATGGTCTGACCATTGTACACTGAATTGTGCTCTGTGATGTGTGTACCTCCTGACCATTGATTGGTTTTGTTTGGGTCAATGGCGCCATCTCTCTTTTTTTCCTCAAAGCGAAGCGGGTCATTATCAACGATAAATTGAAAGCATCAAACAGTTGACAGAGGTGCCAGAACCTGTGACGAGCAACCGTCGCTCGCTTTGTTCGAGTTTAATCACAGGCAGCCATTGTGCTTTATCAAACACAGGCAAATTCGAGATTGAATTGATGCATAACTGTCTCTGGACTAACTTTGAATTTCCCCCGATGTGGTGCTGCATGAACGTATCTCTTCTGTCGAACTTGGGTTGTCTCGTTACTTACCTATGATGTTTGCTGCCTTAGGAAATGTGTTGTCGACTGATCGTGCCCCGGTATTTTCACAGACGACAGACGCCATTTGGAAGGCAATATGGTCAACCCCTTCTCCAAGATGCTTTCCAAGCCTATGAAGTAGGTGTTCAGGAGAAATGCTAAATGCTATCTACCTAGATGGTCACCACTGCTCTCACAATCCTCCACCGATTACGCCGCCTCATTGAGGACGAGATGAAAAGCATCGAAGTTCCGCCAACCATCAGTGGGCAAATCCTTATTCTTCACCGGCCCCGACAAAATCAACGGGATCGCCTGCTCTGACAATCCACCATGTGAGCGCAGCCGGTGACCCGAAATAGACGACAAGTCATGCTCGGCGGCCGTACTCCCGATCACCGCATTCTTTTTGGCAATCACGACAAGATCCGCCTCGCGATCAAGCGGCATCTCAAATGTCTCCGCGGCAACGTGTCCGAGTAGCGCGATCTCGACCTCTGCCAGGCCCTGGCAGAACCTCAACACGTCGTTGGCCTGCGTGCTGTCTTCCAGGTGCACGCGCACAAACGAGCCCAGTGCGCCGTGGTGCTTGACGAACGGGTCGGTGATGGGGCATATGATGCGCGCGGATCCTTTGCCCCATTTCTCTTCCAGGCGGTCCTGCAGGAAGAGGATGTTGGGCTGACCGTGCACGTCGGCTTTGTCGCTCATGCCGTGGTCGCCTGTGATGGCAACGAGGGCACCAAGGTCGGCGAGTCTGCCGATGCGGACGTCGAGCGCGTCGTAGAAATCATTCGCCTCGCGCGAGCCCGGCGCGTGGTGGTGCTGCACGAAGTCGGAGAGCGTCAGGTAGAGGAAATCCGCGCGCTGCTCCTCGAGGATCTTGACGCCCGCGTCGAGCACGAACAGCGACAGGTCGCCCGAGTATTGCGAGGGCGTGGGCCGGCCGATCCACGCTTCGACGTCGCCGACGCCGTGTTCCGCCACGCTGCAGGCGCTGGCCTTCTCCGACGAGAAACAGATCGCGCCGTTCGCGGCCTTCAGGCCGTGCCCGATGATCTTCCGCAGCTTGTCCTTGGCCGTCACGGCCGCGACGCGCACCCCGCGCTCACTCAGTTCCTTGAGGATCGTGGTGCCCCGCAGCAGCGAGTCATCCAGGCACATGAACTCCTGCTTGGTTTCCTTGTCGAGGAAGAAATTCCCCGCGATGCCGTGCGCGGCAGTTGGGGCACCCGTGATGATGGACAGGTTGTTCGGATTTGTGAATGACGGCATGGCGCATTTCGCTGTCACTGCGAAACTCTCGGTTTGCACGAATCGTCCCATGTTGGGCAGGATCCCGTCCGAGATCCCCTGGTCTAGGTATTCTGGGTCGAAGCCGTCCACGCACACTACCACGGTAGGACACTTGGGAAGAGCGTATTTCCGCCCATGGACCTCGATGGGTGAGGATGGATCTTGATTTGATGGTTAGCTGTTGGCTCTCCGCGACGGTATATGCTCGGAGACCAATGACTTACCAAGAGCCATGGTTTAGATTTTGCTTTGAGAAATGCTGCTTGTGGTTGACTTGGTTGTTTTACTGAAAGATCCCTGATGTGAAGGTTCAATGTAGACTAATTTAAACGATGGAAGTGTGAAGACTCTTGCTCTCAAGACACTTCTCTAACCGTTCTTTTATACTTGACCATACCTCTCGATCTTTGACCGTTGTGGCCGCTCGTCGTGGAGGTCGCCTTCAACATCGGCATCAAGGCCTATTGGCCAGGACTAAATCGCGGCAAGATGTCCTATTGGTTGACTTCCATGACAGAACAGGGTCAGAGAAGCTTATCTCACCGAAGAACCACCGTTGTGGAAGCGAAGAGTGTCGGCACGAAGACCTTGATTACGAGGTTAACGCAGTCTTCCATAATGTTTTGGTGTGCGTCGAGATCAGACGTTTGATGACAATCTGGTCGCGTGCAGAAGAGAGAATCCTTTTATCAAACCTGTAGAAATCTTTGGAGTCTAGCTCCTGGCAGAGTCGGACACTTCGGCGAGCATCAGGTTGGAGGAGAACACAAGCAGCCATACCAATCCTTCCCACCACGGCGTAGTTTTACATTAGGCAGAGCTGTAGGTACATGACTACTTAAGCACGAAGGAACTGGTTGACAGAGAGAGAATCTTCAATCATTTTGCGTGTTTGCTCAAGGCCGTACTGCGCGATGGCAAGGATCAAATCATTCTGCGTACTTCGGAGATCAACCGTATGGATACTACTCATCCTTTACTGTAAGTATATACCTGATAGGTACCTTTACCTACGTCTATAAGTCATGACGCTGTTTAGGCTGTGTGGTGGAAGCCATTGGGTGGAAAGTACGCCCCAACAGGCGTAAGCGCTTTGCTTTGCCATTTACCTAGGTAGACATGCAGACAGGCCTAGCTAGTAAGTAGAATGAGTCCTTCAAATTGTGCCTAGCTAGGTACCTAGGTAGATAGTACGCAAGTTTGACACGAATACGCACATTTCACGGTCGAGTTGAGGCAGTGATACTCTTTTCTTGGCAATGACGAAATGACTTCGGCAAACAGGGGCAATCCGCCCAGATGAGCGAGATGGTACCTGGGGAATTGTGGCGCCAGCAAGGATCCCCACGGCATCCCTTCGATCCCTGGATCTTGCAGGGACGAATATTTTGCCTTGGGGGGCGTCGTGGGCATCTCACGTTGTGCGTCATTATTACTCGTACTTACTGGTCGTCCTTTACCCAACTTTGTTTTTTAAAAGGTGTCGTGCTGAGCTTCCTTCTCCCGTCATAGGCACACAACAATCTCAGCTCAACTTTCAGTCCTTGGGAACGCTGTCACATCAAAGTATTGTCGAAAATGGCACTTCCAGTTGTTCGAACCTTGAATGAATGCGCAGACTACTTCAGCACAGTCGCGCCATATCTTGATCAGTTGCGTGCAGTGCCACAGGTCGTCTTTGACAGTATTGCCAATCCTGCAGCTCTCAAACAGGTCTACCTGGATACGAATCCTCTCCTGACTTCCTTAGCTTTCGTATTCGCCATCGCGCCAATCTTTCTCATAACCTCTGAGATTAACAGGAATTATTCTCAGGTCGACCGCTTCTGGTCGATTCTTCCCACCATCTGGAACATTCATTATGCCGTCTATGGTCATTTGGCTGGGGTGGATACGACAAGGGTCGACGCTGTGGCTGCTGTCAGTACCCTATGGAGTGTAAGATGTCCCCCCCCAAGTATCGTGAACCTCCCGACTAATGATTTTCTCAGATCCGCTTAACTTACAACTACTTCCGTCGAGGTGGATATTCCATAGGGAGCGAAGACTACCGCTGGGTGATTGTCAAGGACTATGCAGGCCCGGTGGCCTTCTTCCTCTTCAATATTGTCTTCATTTCGTTCGCCCAGGTTATCTTATTGTTGCTCGTCACGACGCCTACATATGTCCTGCTTCTCACTGGACGACTTGCAAAGAACAGCTCTCTTACACCGAGCTGGACCTCGCGAGACACTATCGCGGCAAGCGTGATGGTTCTCGCAATTTCCACCTCGTTTGTGGCAGACCAGCAACAGTGGAATTATCATCAAGCCAAGGCGCATTACAAGAAGACTGCAAGGGCCCCACACGGCTACAGACGGGCTGATCTTGATCGCGGATTTCTGACTGGAGGTCTCTGGGCATACTCTCGACACCCAAACTTCACTGCTGAACAGACTGTCTGGGTCACGCTCTATGTCTGGTCCTGTTTGGCCACAGGAACTTGGTACAACTGGACTGGAATTGGTGCCGCCTCTTACCTCTTTCTCTTCCAAAGTAGTACTTGGTTGACGGAGCTATTGTCCTCTCAGAAATATCCTGACTACAAGTTGTATCAACGCGACGTTGGGAAATTCCTGCCCTTGCCTGGAGCGACCGCGAATTTCCCTGATAGTTCTGCCCATCATGCCAATGGAGGTGTACAGAATGAAAAGGATGCTGTGAAAGCACGCGAGAGATATGATCTGCGATAGGTATGCGAGCAAGATGTGATTGTCCACTACTCGAGAGGGGCCGTTACTTTTCTGCTGTAAGGCTGAAGTGTCGACTTGGGAACGGGAGACAACTGCGCGGTTTTCTAGCATTCTATGAGATGAACACCTGGTATATTGCATATTCGTGGACCATGGAACAGCAATTGGCGACGCACAGCGGATATCAATATCATCTGTGCTACGTAAGTCGCATCGATCATTTCCTACGTATTGACTCATGAATATAGAGCATTTGGAGTTTTGAATAGCAGATAGATACCTATGGGAGGGGACCTGCTGCAATGGACCCGAAACCAACGTTGTCCATATCACTCATCACACCTTCCATCTTGACTGGTATCTTCTTATGGTATATATTCCTGCCAAGATACCCTGGTGATAAACATCTCATGTCATATCCAGCGGCTTGAAGTCTGTGGAGACAGTCAATAGATCGTTAACTTCTGAGACAGGAGGCATCCTAACGAGGTAGAGAGCCAAATATGCATACTCCATTCTTCGTAAGTCAGCCTGAATAGTTCTGAAGGTTGTCGAGGCACAGCATAGTGAAGTGCTTGAACCAGGTTAGAGGCTCGGCTGTCAGATAGGGCTGCCTAACTTGATCGAAAGCCACCCAGCCACCCGCTACTCAGATGGGCCACAGCTCCTTAAAAAAGCCATTTGTAGCCGCCGCATGATCCTGGTTCCAACACTCGTTAAAGCCTGAAGATGCCCCTTCCTCGATCCCTATTCCCGATTGCAAACTCAATCTTCCCGGTTGACCTGTATTTCTCTGCTTTTTCTACTCGGTAACCTCTTAGCGTTGCGTACATCAATGACGGGAAGACTTTCAAACTCTTCTCCTTCGCCTGCATGCCCTGGCATCCGCACTAGAATGAAGCATGTTTAGGAACTGATAGGTGTCACTCATTTGAGCAAAACCCTGCAGGAGTTCCAAAAGAAAATCCCTTGGAAATGCTACAAGTAAGTCAAGTTGTAATGATGTAGTTCGTTGATCCTCCCCACCCGCCGCTCGCGATACTTGTACAACTAGTTCTGCTTCATGTTTTTTTCCAAATCACACCACTAAATCCACCTTCAACTTGATAACATCACCTTTTCTTCGGCTGCAACCGGGCTGGTTGGGCTGAGATAATTCGACTTATTTTTCTATTTGGTTATTGCTATCGATCTTTGCCTTTTACTCCCATTCCTGGAATCTTCAAGCTGGCCTTCATCGTCGGTGATTGAGGTGTGGAGGTTGTGCATGGTCCCGACGACGTCATGGATTTGGAACGGATCAAGCAGAATCTCCGACTACGCTCTGGACGTTCAAAGAAAATCCGCAAGCCAGTTCCATTGCAGCTTGATTCCAAAGACCAATTCAACAATACGTCGCAGAATAAAAGTGCACCAAATACCGCGGTTCGTCTACAGGAAAGACCTCAAACCCGGCACAATCACGAGCCGGCTAAAGATGAACCATCTCTCCGCAACTGGGATCATCAAACCGCCCTCCCTCAATTCCCTACCACTGGCCCGGGACATGTGCAAAAAGATCGTCCAAATTTGTCTCACGCTGTGACAGCCTCAGGCCCCTACGAGCATTCAAATTCTTCACCAAATAAGCGATCGTCTCGCTTTGGCCTTTCGGGAATAGAGCGGCCCCGGAAAGAACGTTCCCCGGTTAAAGCCTCACAACCAGAATCGGCACCACCCTTGCAAAGGACACTGTCAGAAGCCGACATTGGTGGTGCCTTTACTTCAGATACTTCGGACGCTTTGGACTTTGATCTGAGACCACCTCCACCACGGCCGAAGCCACCATCCATTGAATCTTTGGCGGAAGCTCTTTTTTCCGCTGGACATTTGAATGTTCTACTCCGTCATCCACATTATCTCGCCCAATTCACTGTCTTTGTGGGGAAATACAGACCCCACTACCACAGCACAATTCTTCGTTATCTTGAAACACAGAAAGCAATCAAAGCTGTGGAGTATGCCAACTCGGTCGCTGAAGGTATCGAATATCCTACAGAAAGTGAGCATGGAGAAACGTTGCAGACCAGGCCCTCATCTGCGGCAACCTTGGACAACGCATTCGCAGAGGCAAACTCTTCTTCGTTCCAAACACTGCTCGATTCGGCACTTCCCATGTACATTACCTATAAACTCGTGAAGATGGCGACTGAATGCCTGGTCAATGAGATTGCTGGACGACGCACCCCTTTGATGATAGACCTCGTCAATGGCCTGTCAGAGGTCTTCTGCCTTACAGATCCTAACCAGCCTGACAATCCCATCATCTATGCTAGCGAGGAGTTTTATCGTCTCACTGGCTATGGCCGCGATGATGTCATTGGACACAATTGCCGGTTCCTTCAGGGCGCGAACACTACTCGAGGTTCCGTGGCACGGCTACGACAAGGTATTCGAGAAGGTAAACAGACTTGTGAAGCATTATTGAATTATCGGCGAGATGGAAGACCTTTCATCAATCTATTGATGATCGCGCCCCTCCATGACGACAAGGGAAATGTCAAATATCACATAGGGGCTCAAGTCGACGTCACGAGGCTCGTAGAGAAAGGTAAAGCTTTTGATTCGCTTGAGCGATACCTTATCATGCAAGAGATTGAGAAGAGAGAAAAAGAAATGAACCGGTATTCTGACAAAGAGGACCCACAAGATACGCGAAAATCCAGAACACTTGCGAAACTGCGTGATCTGAGCGAGATGTTCGACTTGGAAGAGTCTGCAGTGGTTCGGTCTCACAGCAGGTCCGCTTCCCTGACAGCAGAAGATGCGGAGCGAAGTAATAGCAGTGGCCGACGCGTTGTCTTGGGCGAGTCTGATTCCACCTCTGAGCATGAGGAGCAGGAAAGTGAAGACAAGACATGGAATCTAGCTCAATCTGGGAAATCTGGACTGTCGGGCACACTTCCTGGGGTTTACGACAGCTACATGCTGATTCGAGCAGCGGCGTCACTACGAGTTGTTTTCCAATCACCGACATTGAGACAGAGGTTTGGTAACGTCGTCCAACATCCATTCTTGTCTCACATTGCGGCACCGTTAAACACTCTAGCAGGACTCAAGGAAAGTCTGGGAAGCGGTGTTGCCGTCTCCGCCAAGATAAACTTTATGCTCGATCCTGGAAAACGACGTGATGGGACAGAGATAAAGCCAGGGTCGAAACCCGACAATTCCCGCCCATGCTGGATCTCAGCCACTCCTCTGCTAGGTAGCGACGATAGTATTGGTGTTTGGATGATTGTGTTTGTTGAGAAAAGAAAAGTGTCCAACGCCAGGACTACCCAAAACCAGATCCAGTCTGAAGAGCCCACCAAAGAATCAGCAGGCCTCTCACGCAAAGACCGGCCTACAAAAGTCGAAATTCCTGCTCGTAAGTCATCACAGCGTCTACGGCCATCGAAGTCAGCACTGGAGTCTAAAGCGGATCTCTTGAATGATGATGTGCCTATGAAACCTAAGCGACTTGAGGATGTTACGGAGTCTGTGAATAGTGCTGAGTCTACCTTACGAGCAGGAACGGATGATGGCAAGGGATCTGGTGGCGTGGTCGATAAGGAGGAGATAGAGTTGGGCGAGAAGAATGAAACTGCCAAAGAGGAACCAGAGCAAGAAGTTGAAAGAGACGAGGCAAAGCCCACTGCCATAACAACACCCCACATGGAAGAAGAACACGATACTGTTCCTGACGAGCTGTCGTCACCCATCCTGGAGCCTGCCGTAGAACGCAAGCCATCCGATGACCTGTTTGTCCGCCCAAAGTTGCAGACGCAGGACACTCAGAAGTCGGAGCGTATTCACATCCGCGCTGATAGCGATACAGAACCCCCGGCATTGTCGACAATAGATCTTGACAAGGCGCTGGTGAGGTCGCTACCGGGCAGCAGAGCCGGCACTGGTCTTGCTATCCACAACTTCCCATCTCCACCCATGTCTCCAGAGACACTCAACGTATTCCATGGCTTCTCGGATGACGAAGAAACTCCGCGCCGATCAGGCCATGCTGTTCCAATCGGCAAAAAATCGTCACTGACGCCTCAACACAAGGAGGGCGACCTCGAGTCTCCTTCCGGAAAACCAAACGGCAAGCACTATATGGACTATCTCCGTCATCCCGGTAGTGGTAGGAGTTCGGGGGAATATAATCACACTCTTACGGGCTCGGTACTGGTCAATTCCATGTATCATGTGGATGAAGATGGGAAACATTGGGTCCAGGATGGCGAGGATGACTTTCCCGACCGTGAGTGTCTTGGTTCTCCATACAGCGTTGATTAGAGAAAGAGGATCTGAAATGCGAAATCAACTTCGAAGGAATATATCTGGATGGTGATGTTCAATTATTTTGGGTTTGGTCAAAAACATATGGACATGGAGATCGAAGCTCAAGGCGAGTTGATCTACAGCGCATTTCTTCTCATAAATATACTACAACTAAGCACCCGATCAATGCAATAAGAGTCCAGTGTGTCACACATCTCCTGTTGTCCACAGTTTTCGAACATCCTCACAGGTTGAACTGATCATGCATGCCTCAGTCTAACTGGCCAGTCAAGGCCCATCTCCATTAGGCTGAAGGACAAGCGGTTCGGATCGACCTGACGGGCATACAAGGATCTTCGCCCCGCTACGGGTTGGCTAGCGTACAGTCACCTCCCATCAGCAGATCGACTTCGACTCCAGCCTGGCTGGAAGTATTCAATATTTCGCTACGTTTTCCCTCGCTCGGTCCTGCATTTTGAACATCGTTGAGATAGTCTCAAATAGAATCTCGTCTGCACTCAGCTTTCTAATCGAGGGGGGAATCTGCCCCTCTCCAAACCCGATCACCAATTTCCTTGGGCCCACCAAAACCGAGGTATCAAGACATTGGACTAAAGTCCCTGGTTTAAAATGCCAAAGCTGTACTACTTCCGGGCGCCAAACTTCGACATCTCACCAGACAGCGCCACGGCACCACGGCTGGGGAGCATCTTCTCGAGCCTGAAGCGACTAACCCGGCCGCTGAACCAGGACGAATACGTGACGATCCCGACGCACCTCCGCAACAACAGCACCAAGAGCGACTTCAAGGACACGTCGAGCAAGAACATCGACGTCGGCGGCGGCGTGTACGCCGACATCGCATCGGGGGTCGGCAGCGCCGAGGCCATCTACGGGTTCGCGCAGGACAGGAAGCACACGTATGCGTGCGAGGTGCTCGAGACGGAGGAATTCGACCCCACGGCCGAGTTCGTCCAGGAGTGCGTGTTCTCATCCAAGAGCGTGCAAGACTTCATCGCCGAGAGCTTTGTCGGAAATAAGTCCGTCTACATGATCACGGGCCTGAAGATCGCGACGGGGCTCCGCATGGCTGATGCGACGAGTACGACCCAGGGACCGAGTTTGAAGGTCGGTGTCAGTGCGTTGCCGTTCGGCGTGCCTGCGGAAGCGGGCCCGAAGGCGGATTTGAAGGTTGGGACCGGCCGGGACGTCCAGTTTGGCGGGTCATCGAAGATCGTGTTTGCGTATCGTGCGATCAAGGTGAAGTCGAGGCGGGATGGGAAGGTCTCCTATAAGGATCTCAGTGGTGGGGAATATGCGATTGGGAAGGATGAGGGTGAGTATGGCGATGAAGGGTGGGATTTGGAGGTTTTGGACGAGGAGGATGTTGGACGCATGTTTCCTGGCTCCGAGAAAATGGATGTTGCTTATGAGGAGTCTACTGGGTGAAGGTGATTTTGAATTTGGGGGAAATATCAGTATCATATTTCATTTTATGGCTTTGTTGATCTCGTTGTCAATCCATTCCCACGAGTTGTCCTTCTGGAAGAAATCCCATGGTCGGATCCACCAATATTTATCGACTCGTGGGTCTTTCATGCGCTCAAACATCCTCTGCATGCCATCTACCCGTCTTAACTTCATCCAGTTCTCGGGAGACAGAGTTTTCCTCGCATAGTCGAGCACGATTGCCGCGATGCCCGCCGCTATCGGAGTCGCGCAGGACGTGCCGCTCATATACTTTGTGTTACCAGGTGACTTGAGGTGTGCTGGCCAGGCTGCGTTGATCCACTCACCCAGGACCATTATTCTCTGGTTGTCGTGGGGACCAGGTGTGAATGTCGAGGGCTGTCCAGTTCCGGTACCGGAATGGACGCAAATGACTTCAAGCGCCCGAGCAGGCCAGCAAACATGGTCGGGTCGATTGTTGCCGTCGTTGGAGGCCGCTGCGAATAACGAGACTCCACTTTGATATGCGTATCTGATGGCCTTGAGGATTGAGTGTTCCTTCGTGTCGCAATCTTGTTCTTCTTCGAATCCAAATGACATGACGATGATGTCGACTTTCCATATATCAACGGCATATCGAATAGCCTGTAGAGAGGAGTCAATCAAAAGTCTCAAGTTCTGGTGCTGTCTCAACTTACTTTAGCCACATTCTTCAATTCTGTTTGCATGTTCGGTTTTCGTTCCTTGAAAACCCTTGCACTATGAATTATGGCGTTCTGAGCTATTTTCGCCAATAGTGTCGCAATATGCGTGCCATGTCCCACCTCATCTTTACTATCCTCCATGCTTTCTCCGCCGACATCGACCCAACTTCTATATTTCATATCATCATTTCTGTCGTAAATATCCCGCTGCACATCGGAGAGCTCAATACCCGTGTCGAGGACGGCAATTTTGACTTTATCCTCGCTGCGGTGAGTAGACAGTCTGGTGTGAACATCTTGCATCCACTTAAACCACTCTAGTGATTGCTGGACTCTATGTCAGGTTAGTAGTGGCTTCCAAAACGTGGTGGAGGCCATTTACTTCTCTTCATTCATGGGCAGTCCGTCGTCATCGCCATAGAGGCAGGACGGACGAGCTTCGGCTACTCCACAGGTCATGGTCAAATCTGATCTGGCAACTTGGGGTTGTGCCTTCAATTCATCGAGCTGTTTCTGTGCGTTTTCGATGGCCGCAGAGTTGAAGTAATAGTTGTGTTCTAGTGGCCGCACAATTTTCTTGTAGATGTATTGTCTGATGTCCGTTTCCTCGGCAGGATCTGGATTCAGGCAGGCATCAATGGCTTTGAAATACCATGGGTCCAACTTGTCTTGGTATCGCTCCAGTAAATTGGAAGTGTGTGTGTAGTCCGAGTTAATGTTTTCGCCGCCCTCATCATCACTATCTGAATCCTCTTCCTCAATTTCCGGGTCAATGCTTAAGCCTTGTTGAAGCAGCTGCATCTCTAAAAGCACTTTCCCCAAGGCCAGTACGCTAGGAGCTTGATGTTGTGCTTCATTAATGTCTTCAAATGGGAGTTCCATTTTTGGTTGGCAGGTACTAATCGTCGATGACAGATATGGTTTTTGAAAGTCGAGTTTCCCGGGCTTCATCTTTCCATGATAATGGAAGTTAACATAATTTGTCCATTGCGGCAAGATATGGGTTCTCTCGCAAGTTTGCCAATGCGGATTCAACCAGTAGAAGAGTCCTTCGGCGGCGTCCTCGTCATAAAGCTGAAGAAGCGCGTGTGATAGGACAAGGGATAGCCCATTGATGTCGCGTTTTGTTACCTGGCCGTCCTTTTGGGAGATCAGAGACGAGATAGTCGACAGTGGCACTCCCTGTCCAGCATTGACAAAGAGCTGTTTGGGATGGGCTTTCTTGTCAACCCGAAGATGTTTCTGCTCGATATCCATTGATAGACGAAAAGTGCTTTTAAGCCCTCTCCTGATGAAGCGACAAATTGTTGGGAACTCTGTAGGCTTCCCACCAGTACATACAGTGATGAGGTTTGTCTCTCGCTGGACTTTAGTAAAGGAGTCAGTTTGTGCAAACGTCACGTTACCCCTACCATGGCGTCAGTATGAAGCTGCAGACATCGTGAAGGGAAATTCAGACTCTTTGGGCCGTACGAATATCTCTCCCTCCTGCCACTTTAAACTGGTATTCGAGCCCGAGAAGAGTAACTCAAACTTTGCAGATCCATCCTTGCCATGGGGTGACCGTAAGCTAGCTAGATTCAATTGCACTGTGCGAGAAAGCGTCGTACAATCACATGTCCAGTACTGTTGAAGAAGTTCCTGGATCAGATTGGCTTCACTCAAGATATTCTGTGGCAAGTCATCCTTGGCCGCCTCAGGCACGAAATCCTGGATATTTGACCGCTTATGGCCCTCAGTCAGGCCCTGGGAACAGCGACGAAGCCGCCGCAGAAGGTATTCTTGGTCGTCTTTATTTTGGCTGTATCTGATGAATTTGCAAGGTTGTGGTAAATTTTTCAGGATACACAGCCTTGGGTAAGAACGTTTGCCAATATCCGGCGTCTAAATATCAGCAAGGACCAAAATAGCCACCGAAACCTTGGCTGGGCCTTTTTTGGGGACGTACTATTTCCTCTTGGACTAAATGATCAAGTAGCTCTGCGACTTCCTCGAGCAGTGACTGTTCGTTGGGATCTGGCGTTCGACCACAGAGTATCACCTCAAGTTCTGATGCAATGAGAGTCATAAAATAGCGGAAGCGAACTTGAAAATCATGTGGACTGGAAACCCCATTTCGGAGAGCGCGGGCGCTCTCCATAAAGGCGGGAATTATCCCGATGAGCAATTCCGGTAACGACATTCTCGAAAAGGCCGCAACTGTCCTCCGCAACGCGGATCTTCCCAAGAGAACACATCTACCCGATAAAATCGTGGAATCCGGATGGGAAGATGTTCAGCCTCATCCTCCAACTGGCAGACCAGATGTCGGGTTCTAAACCAGATGCTAGTTCGACGCTACCTGCAGTAACCTCGCCACTAAAAAGTTCTAGGCTGAATATGGAATGGTCACTCATCCAGAATCACATGTCAAACATGTCAAAGTTAGTGCCAAGTCTACTTCAGCCTCAGAATGATGTGAAACCGCGTTCGATCAATGACAGTTCTTGATATTAAGATGGTGTTCATGCAGTTGATCGTGAGGGTCTGACGAGCAAGTTGCACCTTGGAGTTCGAATGTCCACGACACTTAGCCACGCCTCATACCGGTCATGGCCAAGCGCTGCAAGATTCAGATCGACCTTTGCCCTCCCCTCCGTTTACCAAATGATTCGATCTACGCTTGGCGGTGACTGGATACTCGTCGAGTCCCATTATGGCCCAGCATCCTGGTCGCACTCCGGTAATCGTGGACACTCTCTTCGAGCGCTCTAGACGCAGCCTCGACCTACTAAAAGTATGCGCGTCTATGCGATGGTCATCGCTCGAGGTAGGCTGGGCAGAACGGCAGCTAGCTGCCTTTCTTCTCTGGACATCAAGTATCGGTGTCTTCGCACAAGGTACAGTATCGGCAGATCATCGCCTACGGGGACACCAAGATATTCGGTTACTTCTTGAAGATCTACTCGAATCTCTGGAAACAAGTTTGGAGCAATGTAAGCCAACTCCAGGGTTTCTGAAGCATTCATTAATATCACGCACGGACAGTACAATCTCAATCTCAAGCCCAGACAACAATGCCGCATTCTGATAGTGCGGTCAATGCCAGCTCACATAGAGTACGGGATTCTGGGCCACAGATTTCCATTTCTCAGCTAACGGAGAGTGTGGAAATGGCAATAAGCTACCTCACAACGCTTGCAATATCCATTCGGAAATCAGGTACACAGTATCGGGATCGTCGGGCTGAGCGTTTTGCAGAGAATAGCCCAGAGTTCAAAACCACAAAAGATGATATGTACGACTTTCTCAAATCAATACGCATGTCAGGAATTTTCAGAGACCACAAATCGACCACAGAAGAAATCGCAAGGGATCTCAAGCTGGACAGTCCCTTATTTGAGCGACTTGTTGACTGCAACATGAAGCGCTGGAGTCAATTCATATACGCCAGGCACCACGACAAATCACTAAGTGCAATTACTCCTAATCCAAATTCACAACACGCTGAGCATCGCAATGCTCCAACAGGAGAATCTGTTGTCGATCAAGTTTCATCAGGGGTCTCAAAGATCAACCTCGAAGGAGTGGTTGAAAATTCTACCCCAGTAGAGTCGGACGGTACCATAATTTCAAGACTAAGTACAGCAGCAACTCCAATCGAAAAAGGGCTCTTTCAGTCAACATTACCGGCTATTGGCGAGGATCGTTCCGAAGTTCTTATTCCGAATATTGCAGGCTCATTTATTGCGGGCAGAGTGAGGCTGAAGTATCCACCACCTCCAAAAACGGCGGCTTCGTCGAAGCATTTTCAGTGCTCTTGCTGTCGGCAATTGTTACCGGTGGAGTTTGCCGAGCAGGAGAATTGGAGGTTCGTTCTTCCTTGAGCCTATCTACCAGGAAAGCGCTGATGAGCATGTCTGCAACATAGAAAGCATGTTAAATCTGATCTCAAGCCTTACGTTTGTCTCCTGGAAAAATGCTTGCAACCTAATGAAACATTTACTGACACGAAAGCCTGGCTTTCGCATATGGAAACAGAGCACAATAAGACAATTGTACGATGGGCTTGTAATGCTAAACATGACTCACCAGCAGTCTTCCCATCTGAACAAGAGTTCGTCAGCCACATGAAGGACATGCATCCCAAAGTGGCAACAAAGTCTCAGCTTCCAATAATCACGAAAAGAAGCGGCAAACCTGCGGCTCAGATGTTCATCAATTGTCCTCTGTGTGGTTGGTTACCGGGTTTTGATCCAAATCGAGCTGGGTCGGGAAAGGAGCAAGGTGGAAAGGATCCCCAAGATGAAGCCAATGCAATGAGAGAGAAAAGCAAGCTCAATAAACATATTGCTGAGCACCTTCAAGATATCGCCCTACGATCTTTGCCCGAAGAAGCTTTCCCTTCTGAGCAAGATTCGATAGGATCTGTTACGTCCTCAAACTCTTCTACAGGGTCGAATGCGACAGATCTGGATATCACAACCAGTGAAGTAGACTTCCTGAGCCGGCAGGCTCTGGAAATTGATGGCAGTGCTCCTGATCACCTTCTCGAACAGAACCCAGAGAAAATTCTCGATGAAAAGCTACCTGCTACACAACCGTCTAGGAACAGCTACTGGGGTTGGCTATTTACTGCACTCACAAAGATCCAGCTTACCAGGCCCGAGTTACCAAACCCATGTATGTCACGAATCCTCGTCTTTTGATATAAAATTGACAGAGCCACTTCTTTCCAGTCATGTGTCCTCACCTTGAGCCCCTTCAGTTCATTGACCGCCCTGTGCTGTTCCGGAAGCTGCTCACTGCGCTCCGATTATCGGGCGCAAGGGGAAACCCCGGGTTTCAAACACTTTGTCTACTCACAGGACCGGTGGGGAGTGGGTAAGTGCATGACAAGTCCTTGCCATGGAGCTTCTTAGCCTTACCGAGATCTAGGAAAACCGAACTTGCCACCAAGTTCGTTTACAGGCTGCGTCGTTACGACCGAAATATCTCGATTTTCTGGGTTTCTTCTCCCTCTTACCTTGACATGGTATTCATTAGCCGGTCCAAATTTTTCTCTGAAATTGCTCACGCGTGCTGGCTACCTTCTGACGAGGAAGAATATGTCCGACAGTGGCTTAGTCGAGAAGGAAATGGAAGATGGCTCATTGTCATGGATATTAATGAGGAGCTAAAGCGTCATAGTCCCGAGGATGTACGACAGTTCATTCCAGCTTGCGCACACGGTTCGGTTCTTCTTCTGACGACATCTTCAAACCCTGTCCTTGAACAAGTTGCCCAAACGACAAGCAAAGAAGTTCTATCAGATTCGGTTCTAAACTTCACCGGGTTAGGGTTGACATCATCAAAACCCCATCCAAAAGTGTCAGAAAAGGAAGTGTTCATTGAAGAAATGACCATTTCGGAGTCTCACGCATTTGTAAACAGTATGGCATCTTACGAGCTTTATGAGGAACGTGTAGCGCAAGTAGTCTATGCTACGAAGCCGAGGTTACCACGGGATTTGATATCTGCAGCAAATGCAGCATGGACTGTCTGGTATACGAAGTCGAGGCAAATGACGAGAGAACAGGAGGAGATCACCAGGCTTGGTTTGACGAATGCTGCCAGCTCGAGCAAGATGAGTATAGAACAACAGGAAAACGCAAATTTGGGTTTAGTTTCGAACCACCCAGAGAACGATCATGATGTTCTTGCAAGCGATCAATCTCCCATCGGCCACACAGCTCTTGGGGCCCTCGAAAATGTATCAACTGAGGCGGAAGCTCTTGCCAATGCTACCGTTGACAAAGATATCTCCTCCTCTCAGGTCGGTGGCCTGCGCCGACCCAGGGCGTTGCGCTCTCACCGCAGCGAGGGAAATGACAACCCTGCTCCGCCCAGAACCGAAAGGAGCTATCGAACCATCGGCAACAAAAGTGCTGGGCCGTCTCGCAGTGCTGCATCGTCATTCCTGAGCACGTTCAGCCCCGACGACAAACCGACCCCCGAGATCGATGCCGAGGGTCAGGAAGTTGGAGATGGCTATGTGCTTGGAAAGCAGATAGGATATGGTGGGTATAGTATCATCAGAGAAGCTACGCATCTGGACGCAGGACAATTTCGCAGAGTTGCAGTGAAGATTGTCCGCACCAGAATCACTGACGTTCCAGCAGAGGATAACGAGAAGATTCAATTCCAGCTTGGTTATGAGGTTGAGTTATGGCGATTCATTGATCACCCCCACCTTCTTCAATTGGATGCGGTGTATGAGCTCGATGAAGCTTGGTTCTGCATTATGCCACTTAATCAAGGAGGGGATCTCTCTGATATCGTCAGGGCACACCGAGAAGGCATCACTTTGACACATGCACAGAGCTATAGCTTTCAACTCGCCTCAGCACTGAGATATCTGCATGACGAGCTCAAGATCGTGCATCGCGATGTCTGTCTAAGCAATTGTCTCGTTCAAAGTGCCCTTGCCGACAAGCCTGGGCTCCTTCGACTTTGCAACTTCGGCTTGGCGAGATGGACAGAGAAACCGGCTGAGGGCTATCCTCAGAGGCCTAACATGGCTGCCGCTCTTTATACTGAAGGAAATTTGGATTTTGCAGCGCCTGAGCTGCTCAAAGCGTTGTCGGCAAGAAGCAGTCCTATAATATCACCAAAACTCGACGTTTGGGCATATGGCGTTTGCATTTATTCAATGGTTGTCGGAAGCTTACCATTTCAAAATACCTTTCAACCACGCCTTTTGATGGCAAATTTGGCAGGCGATTGGGACAGAAAGCTACTGACAGAGAGAGGCGGAGACGACTGCTTTGAGCTTGTCAAATATTGCCTGGCGGCGGCTCCTATGGAGCGGTGGAATATGACTGATGTCCTGGCTTGTCTTTGGTTAGATCTGCCGGACTCCTTGAGGGGAGTTGAGCAGATAATGAGTTCCTCACCAGAAGCAGCTTTCGACGTTTCCCCAGGCGCACATACTGTCGATTCGGACGATTCTAGACGCAGAAATGAAAGTATTAGTGTGCTGTCCAACGCAGGGATTTCGGTAACGAATGAGAGTACGTCTACTGCACTGCTTCAAGGTTCAGGCCGACTTGACCCGCAATATGAGCGCCGTCCGTCATCATTTTACAAAATTGGAGCTGTCTTCTCTGCGTTAGCACACGCCGAAACAAGTTTCGATCAGCCTAAGACTTATAAAGGCTATGCTAGCAACCAACAGGTTCTGACGAAAGGTAAATATGGTCAAAGTATCTATAGTTACGTCAGGCGAATGGTGGTAGTTCGCGAAGGACACAGCTTCTGTGTTTGCATTCCGATCAATACATACACTGGAAGAGGCCTGAATAAATTTAGGAATGCTCACGGTGTGGTAGATCAAGAAGAGGTCAACAATCACTCCATAATCCATATGTCCGATACCGAGCCTTGTTATCTCAGCGGTGAGCCTGGGACGAACAAGAACGCGATCTCAGTGCGCAAGGCAGCTCCCAGTCAGAGACTAGGAGTAGACAGCAGATTATGCTATTCACAGCCATCAACAGTTGAGCATAATATTACTTCGATGCATGTCGGACAAGTCACGCAGGAATGCCTGGGCGACCTGATCCAGTACTACAGGGCGGCCCAGGGGCATTAGGATTGGGAGACGAGAATTCTCCATCTACGTCAGAGTACGAGAGAACTTCGAAGTCCAAATCATGGTTCGCCAGAAAATACAGTCTACCGACTAGGCATGGCTCTAGAGAGCGTAGCATCCGGACCGAGGAAGAGTTTAATCTGGCGAAAGAACAGGTAGATGCAGATTTTAAAGTGGTATGACGTGAAATCAGTATTGGAGCCAAACCATAAGCTCCAAGCACATCTCTCTGAAGTCATCTGGTATCACTTCGAATAGACATGAAATGGAGTAGAAGAGCTCGCAGTCAAACAAAAGAACGACGCTTCGTTCCTAGCAGAGCCTTTGAATTCCCACCTCTAAGCATGGGAAGTGAGAACTTCGTACTTGGTAGGAGAAAGGCAAGGAGTGCAGCTTGAGTTAAGGTAGAGCTTTGTAGAGCTTTACTGACGCGAGTCATTTTTAGCCATGCCAAGATAATACTTCACCCAATGATGACTCGCGTGGAATCAACTTTTTCCGCCTTGTTCCATCCTTCTAGAGATATATTGTGTTTCCTAAAAGCGATTGAGGCTTTCCTTAAAATCTCGTCAAATCAACCAGAGTCATCTCAGAAGCAGCAGAAACTCGAGGGTTCTACGAAATGGCTGCTATTATAGAGAGTCTACCGATACCACCAGTCAAAGATCTTGCAAGCAGTGGTAAGTCCTTCACTCCCATAGAGACGACCATCAAGTCAGCCATCCCCCCAAAATTCTTGGGGAGAATTCATGCTGCCCTTCCCAAGATCGTTCGGAGCGGGCAGTGTTCAGGCGTTGACGTACATACCAATTGTTGACATTTTGCAACCTTACACTTCGACTCCCGATCCCATTATCTCAGAGTAGTGGGATCGTTGACGGTTACGTGATAATGTTTTACAAAGATGCGGTTAACTGATTCTTGATACAGAGTCATCCATAAGACGATCAGCATTGAAGACAATTGTGTCACACTTAGATGAACGACCTGCCACATCACCATTGACTCCGACCCAATCCTTGCAACTATGGCGAGGGTTATATGTTGCGGTTTACATGCATGACAGCAAGAACGCAGTATCCGTACAGAATCTTATTGCAGAGATCGCCAGCTTATCTAGGGTAGTTGCCGCCAAGGACGACGACATCAGCAAGTCTGACAGCCAGGATGGTGTCTGGCTTGACACCTGGACAACAGCCTTTTGGGAGACCATCTGTCGCGAGTGGGCATCTATCGATCAATGGCGTATGAACAAGATCTTGCTGCTAGTTCGATTCTTCTTACGGGAGACTTTTGGCCTTCTATTTGCTGCAGTTTCGACGGATAAATCGGAAGCAAGGTCAAAATCTCATAGTACTGTTGCCCGACAAGTCCAAGTACTCGAGACATGGCCGCTGAGTCCACAAGACCGAAAGATACCCGATGGGTTAAGGCTTCACGTGCTTGACGTCTGGTCTGATGAACTGGTGGGACGATTCACTGCAGCACGGGAGGGACAAGACTCATCGAAGGAGGGCGGTGAGGGCAGCCTCGAGGCCTCTTTGACAGATGCTGCAACGCTCATTATGTCTCCAGTGGAGAAGATCAGCAAAGAGGCCTTGAGCAAGGGTGTGAAGATAAGAGCAAAGGAGTCATTGAAATCATTCCAAGAGGCCTTATAAGACAATTGCCGTTCATCTCGAAGTTACAATGCTCTGACGACCATGGTCACTGATATCGAAAACCAAAGTCACCCTCAGGAAAGAGGCGTAGCTGTTATCATCTACGGCAATATCAAATTTGTGACACCAGCAAATAACACAAGGAAACTACCAGTTTACGATGCTGTCACGAAAAGATACCAAACAGCTGATAGGAGCTTGTTGCACCCAGATCGAGGGCCGTGACTTGAATCACCAGGTTCATCCAGCAAACCCACCGAGCTGTCTGGAACGTCACATCTGACAGGCCACGAACTGACAGGCACAAGCCGTCACGTCCGGCGTCCCAAAATAGCCAGGTTTGGGTCTGATCCATTCAACCAGTAGGTGGACAACTCAAGAGCCTCGTCAATCCCGTCGCAGGCCGGTCGCGGTTGGAAATGGCTAGCCGAGAGTGCAGATAATGACCATTTTCTACCGAGTACTCTACGGGGCGAAGGATTGCTGAATAAGATGCAGGACAGTCAGCCAATATGATAATTCCAAATTCAAGAATCTCTCCTTGGAACAATAAGCTCGGTCCACAATCCCCACACAAAATACACCTGGTTAAAGGCGGAGACTTCGGTGTCGATCACCAAGCCTAGCCTAACATGACATTTTATGTTTGACAAATAGGCCATTGTAAGTAGAAGTGATGCGACATTATTGACCTCTTGAACAATCTGCGTTGATATAGCCCTTTAAGCCCTATCATTTCATCGTGGATATGTCATCAACAAATTGCTGAAATTTCATTCTCAATCTCAGGTTGGCCACCATCTTTGTCCATACAAAAAGTATTTGTCAGACTTCTGAGCATATTAGCCAAGAAGGGGCATCATCAGCTTTCTCCTGTTTAGTTCACCCTCTAGCGATCTCTTAGTTTGCACAATATCTAACACTTCCACTAAATATTCTTCCTTGCCTAGTGCTTATAGGAGAGAAGAAGGAAGGTACCTTCGGAGCGGAGATGAATATCGTCGGAGGACTGGTTTGTAGCAAAATCTTAGGCAGTCTGACAAGCTTTAAGTCCGCCCAACTTGAACACGCCGCCGCGGAAAGGCCAAATGCTGCTTGTTAGCCACGGAACCGCCGGGCATTTCCACCACAACACTACACCCGCTAATTGACCTTCAAAGCTCCAAACGGGGACCGTCTTCGGCCCTACAGCATTACTATGTTGAGAAGAGCATAAATCCAAAATCAACAAGACGAGGCCGGCCCAATATAATCTCATTCTGGCATAGACTTTAGCCTGCAACGCCATCGCACTCCACTTGTGGACGATCGGTGAAGGATCCTGTCGTCACGACTGACTAAGGGAGACTATCAAAGCAGCGAGAGAGATGCCAAATTCATGTTCTCGTGAACAAGGGACCTGTGGAGGCATTTCACGCAGCACAGCGCAAGTGAAGGTCTCGGGCTTATTTCGATCACCTGGGCATGGCCCTGCGAGGCCGTCTCAAAGAGCGGACTCCTATTGATCCTCAGGGTTGTCATTGCATGGCATGGCACGCGATGTCATACCCCAGCCCTCCCATGGCAGGAGACTAAGTGTCACCGAGGCAGCAGAGTGAATGTACTGGAGTATGATGATCAGTTGTCACTAGACTCCCTGGAGCACCAACGTCCATTGAAGTGATATTCAGACTCTCAGTATATATAAAGAATCCTCTCCGGATCATTTCTTCCTCACATATCTGTCAATCTAACAACTTAGCTACCCAGACCATCCATCACTGGCTTGCGACAATGGGGCTCTCATCTCTCACCCGCGCGGTCGCAGCTATTGCTGCTGTTGCCCTCACAATCACGACCTCCGTCAACGCGATCCCTACCTGGCCTGATAGCAGTAGCAGCACCAACCGCAACTTCCAGTGCCAGAACCTCACCATCCCAGTGACAATCAGCGCACGCAATGCCATCTTCGACGTCGCAACCCCGGAGACAAACATCGAAGTCACCAACTTCATTCTCAACCTCGCGCAACAAGGCCACAACTACAGCCACACGATACTTAAGGAGTACGCAGATGTGTCTGGCGACTACACCCTGGCCGCGACATACTGCGCACCCTTGAACGGAAATTCCAAAACGCTGCAGATCCTCACCCACGGCGTTGGTTTCGACCGCTCATACTGGGACATCCCACTCAACGACTTCAACTACTCGTACGTCGCCAGCGCCGTCGGCGAGCACGGCTTCTCCACACTGTCCTGGGACCGACTGGGCATCGGCGCCTCGACGCATGGCGAGCCCGTCAACGAGATCCAAGCAACGCTCGAAATCGCCGCGCTGAAGGAACTGACCAGACTCGCGCGCGCGCAGCAGATCCCCGGCCTGGCCCTCCCGTCATTCGAGAAATACGTGCACGTCGGGCACTCGTTCGGGTCGATCCAGAGCTTCGAGCTGGCGCGCGAGTCGCCCGACCTCTCGGACGGCCTGATCCTCACCGGCTTCGGACTCAACGGGTCCTTTCTGCCCTTCTTCCAGTTCGGCGGCAACTGGGTGTCGGCGACGAGCATCCCAGCCCTCGCCTCGCAGTACGCCGCCGGCTACTTCGGCGCAGGCAACCCGTCCGCCGTTCAGACGAATTTCTTCTCGCCGGGCCAATTCTCCGCCTCTGCACTAGACCTCGCCGCCGGCGCACTCGGCCAGCCCGTCACGGTCGGCGAGCTGCTCACCATCGCCTCCGCCATCGGCGGCGTCAGCCAATTTTCCGGCCCCGTCCTCGTCATCACCGGCGAGCGCGACCTGCCCTTCTGCGGCGGTGACTGTCTCGCCACCGGCGACCCCGCCGTCGCGAGTATCCCCGCGGGCGTCGCGGCGTTCGTGCCCAGTTCTCGCAGCTACGAGACTTTCATCGTCCCCAAGGCTGGCCATGGTTTGAACTTCGAATACTCGGCCCAGACCACGTACCAGCATATTGCGCGGTTTTTGGAGGCGAATGGTTTCGCGTGATTTTGCTTTGTCTTGATGACGATGATTATGATAACAATTAGATGACGGAGGAGCTGGTGGTGCTGAGTTGAATGGTGTGTTGCCCCCTGGATAGGCTTCTGTGCTGGGGAGGAATATTGGCCTGACTCCATACTGGGTTCCTAGGCAGACGCAACGGCTCCTTTTATGGCGATTGTCGTGGTGGAAGTGGTGATTCGATACTCTAATTAGCCAACGTCAATGAGCTCTTTGAATCAATCAGATTTCTATATCTGAATCAAGCTCATGTTATGAGAGGAGGTTGTGCGCTCAGTGAAATTTATGTGTCGGATGTGCCAGAAGATGAGCAGGTTATGGTTGATACATTTTTGTGTCGATCACATCTAGCAGCACCGAGCACTACGTCCCATCGTTTAGGCACGTGTGGTATTCACTGTCATGTTCGTGGGTGGTGGTTCTCCAACCATAGTTTGTCACTACATATATGTATAACGTCTGTGCAAGTCTGACAAGAGACCCATCAGGTAAATCAAAAGACCGAAATCCAAAACATGCCGTTCCACCTTGGGGTATATAAATCTGCTCGGAGACATGTCCGAAAAATGAGCGCGGTAGGGCTAAATACAAAGCCATGTATTGCTGTACTAGGAGAAGGTGTCTGCTCTTATGCTGTGGGGTATCACATTTTGGTTCTCTCGATACCAAGTCGCTCGAGTGCAAGGGAGATCAAATCGATCCGGACAAATGATAAGCGTTGTTTTTCGTGTTTGTTGCCATTGTAGAAATAGGATTGAATGACGCTGGAAGGTGACTTTTCTCCATTCGTAAGTAGATTTGAAGTCTGGCGAGGAGTCTTGTCTAGAGAGATCGTCGAGCTCCTGAGTTCATCGTTTCTGCCGGCTTTGCTTGGCATTCAACATGTTTTTCAACTCCATCCTTGAAAGACAGTAAGATGAGAAGGACAGCGGGACCAAGGCTATCTCGGTAAGGAATTACCGCGTTCATCACCACTTATATCTATGGTGTCCCAGCCTTTGGGTCCATCGACTTCATAGACACCGCCATGTCTACTCAGCACAGTGCCAAGCGCTTTATGACACTCCAATTGAAATGGTTCGAATGGGAGTTGTTCACCATCAACGCTGAAGTAGCCGCCATCTCGGTTAGCATTCCGACCTTCACCAGAAACGCCCCAGCGATCCAGTAGTTGCCCTAAGCGGCCTTGTCGATCCGTGTTCTCACTTTTCTGCACGTGTCGACCAAATTTAGGGATGAGACGAACAGCCTTTACTTTGCGAATGCGCACCACGTCCTTGTCGAAGAAGGTGTTCTTTTCGACGGACATTAGAAGGTCAAGAGATGTGAGACGTGATACATCTCCGTCTATCGTGACAAGGTCGCAGAGGCCATCCGAAGGAAGCGATGCCGGGAAGAAGGGTGCATTGGCGGACATTATGTTCATGTTTCCACAATAAAAATTACCCAGGTTGTGGTAATGTGTCAGGGGTGACCACCCATCTCCAATTGGTAAAGGGTCGTTGATTGTGCCGTATTGTAAAGGAGGGAGACCGAGATTGGTAGAGGCATCGAGGGGAGTGTCGAGATCTGCACGAGAGATGGAAGTGGGTATCTGTGCTTTGGCTCTTTCACGAGCATAATGTCGTTTTATTTCTTGCTTGTCTTCGATCTCAGTCTTGACGGCAATATCACAGGGATAGAGTGTCTTTCCGAGGAGACGGATCAGAAATCCGTATACAAATCTTGACTCGCCCATCCAACGAACATTCTCGGTGCCCAGATCGCTTTCGGCCACTATTCCCAGGGATTGGGAAAGAAATGACAGTGTCCTTTTGTCGCCTTGAGTGACACTGACTAGGTCCATAGGTGTGCGAATGCCCTTGACAATACACAATGCGGCCGTACTGCATTCTCCGGTGCCGTTCAGATTCCAACACATAGCATTACCACTACCACATGGCAGCTGAGCTATAGCCACCTTTCTCAACGCCTCAGCAGCGTTGGGCTTCTTGGCCAAGCCATTGAAGCATTCATGGGGAAGTCCATCTCCTGAGGCGCTGACCAGAACATCAAAGGCATTGATATCCAACCTCTCGGCGATTTCTGTGGCGTGGCCGGAATGGGTGGTTCTCTCAACGTCAACTTCACAACGTGCAGCAGCAAAAATGGGCTCGATCTCTTTTGAGTACAGCTTCTCCGCCTTTCCCACACCACCATATGGGTTGATTAGGAGTTTTATTCTCTTGTTTCGTTGCGAGTGTCCGTAGGAGCGGGCTAGTAATCGTTGGACCCATCTTGAGGCTTTGTCTTCGGCAGATGTGTAATTCTCAAGGGTGTAATTGATGTAGGCGACTGCGACGGGACCGCGGGGGGATTTCGAGGTAGGTTTGGCATACCGGATGGTGAGATCGTTCTTGACTACTTCGGCCCAGAGAATGTTGAAGTAGGGAATGGAACGGGTGTTTGTGGTTCCTACATTGAAGACTCAGTCGCCGCAGTCAAAAGAGGACGGCCATGCAGTCGACATACTTTGTGGCAGTAGCCCAAAGCACGAAAAGCCCGTACCTTCACTGATCCCCTCATCTGTACAGGAGACTGTCAACAACATGGTCTTTGGAGTGGAATTGGCACCAATGACCTACCTAGGACTATCACAGAATCGGTGCCGAGAGTCAGGGTGGCATTGCGACCAACACTAAGGGTGGACTCGACAATGGTTTCTCTTTCATCCTCTATGGTAGCATGATCCGCGAAGGGATCGGAGTCGTGGGAAGAGTGGTTGGCCATGTTGTTGGTCTAGCAGAGGCGCATAGTGAGGGATGTGGAGAAAGAACGGTTGAAAGGAGTGGAATAACGAAAGAACAATCACATCGCGTTGCCCATCTGGGTATGAGTGTACAGTAAGAATTGCTTGTCCTTGAGTGGGAGTCTCACTGTGAGTCCTGGCCGGCCAGGCCTAACCGCGCACTGGCAGGGCAGCGGCGAGGCGGGTCAGGCACCGAGCAGAAGTTCGGACCAGGTTGACCAATTTGGCACTAGGCAAGTATGACATCGGCTAGGGAAGGTGCCCTGTTTTGGCAAGGTCGGCTGGTAGCCACGCAAGCACTAACTACCGTCAGTTTGAACATTTATCCATGCATATCACATCTGATCACGAGACGTTCTCACTGAAAGTTGTAGGAGTGCCTTGCGGCAAACCTTGGAGACTGGCCAAGACCAAAGTTCGACTTACGACTTACGAGCAACTTGGGTAGCAGCACGTACATCGTATATGTCGGAGACTTTGTGGGTGTCTGAGTGCCTCGGTCCTGTAATATCGAGTCCAAGTGCTTTACGCACCTTGACCCAGTTCTCTTTATTAATCCATGTGCTCGAGAGCATTCTCCGCCACCTGATAGAAAATATGTAGGTAGATAATTTATATGAGTACAAGGAGATTCGTCACACAAAGAACACACCAACAGTACCCAGGGACTAGAAAGCAGTATCCACCTTCCACATCGACTCATCATTTCCGCTTCCTTTTCAGAAGGCAGACGAGTGCTGTCGACTGGGCAACGAGACACCTCCGCTCGAGCTGCTCACGTCACTTCTGGGAGTTTGCAGCTCAGGCTCATCAACCACCAACCGCCTGATCTCTACGATCCAGGGGTGCTGCAGCAACTCAGCTGCTGTACTTCGTTTGGCCGGATCCCTCTGGAAGCACTTATTCAAGAAATCAATGCCCATCTCACTGAGCTGATCCTCAGAGGGCAGTTGTGGCGGGTTGCCTTGGGCAATGTTGTACATGATGGCCCATTCATTGTCCAATGTCGACCATGGCCGACGACCCGTGGCCATTTCAAGGACTACACAACCCAATGACCAGATGTCAGCCGCTCCAGAAAATCGGGTTGCTGGTCCATCACCTCGAATCACTTCGGGAGACATGTACATTGGCGTTCCCGTCATGGTCTTTTGAGGCATCCTGGGAGCTCCTGCTCCGTGTCCAGTTTCCCCTTCTCGACGTTGAACAGGTTCCGCCCCAGCAGCCATCATGGTTTGTCCTTGTCGAGCAATCACCTTGGCGGCTCCGAAATCGACATATTTGATAACCCCATTGTGATCCAGTAAGACGTTTTCGGGCTTAATGTCACGGTGTACTATTTGTGCTTGGTGCAAGTATGCCAACCCTTCCAGCATCTGTAAGACGTAGACCATGATTACTGTTTCGTCCTCGATACGCCCATGCTCCAGAAGACCGGCAACGGAACCACCCGAGCAATATTCCATGAAAATGTACACCTTGTCTCGATGCACCTCGATGCCATAATATGATACAATGTTTGGATGATCCAGCACAGCCAAGACACCCATTTCATCACTGATCTGTTTGACAATGGTCGGAATAAGCTGAGGATCTTGGAGACGAATTTCTTTGACGGCCATCAACGTGCCTGTGTCCAGATTAAGCGCAGCGTAGACCGATCCGAAAGTGCCGCCTCCCACGAATTGACCCTGTTGCCACCTCATCGTGATATTGGTGGCAGAAGACGACAAGAACGTGAGTGATCGATCAGCCTCATTCGCGCCCTCGAGCACACGACCAAGATTGGTCTTGGAGGTTCCGCGTTCTTCACGTGCTGAATCAATCTCCTCCAGCTGCCACATGCGTTGCTCGCACATCTGTTTAGCACAGTCGTCGTCATTTCTCAGCTTGGTGTAATCGAGTCGTTTGTTGAGTCCAGAACTGGCTTCGGCACGTGATTTCTCCTGTTGTGCTGCCAACGTCGATCTCGCACCCATGATATCAAAATGTGAGATCAATACAGACATGCAGCCAGCAACCTTGACTCGGATCCGCTTGTAATCCTCTTCGCCAATGTCCAGGATGTTTCGTCCGCGCGTCATGACCATGGCGAATTCCAATGCAATCACAGCCCACTTGAAGGTCCTCCTATCGGCTGCATCACAATCATCACAAATGAAGCTGACCCAGTCGAGAGCCAATCGAGTGAGCTTCAAGTTGTTCATCATACGTCGATTAGCATCCATGTATGTGAGAGATCGTTTTCCGAATTCGGTGGCAAACGCAAAACAAGACTGTATCAGCTCTGGACTTGCAATCCCGCCGTTTTGAGACCGAACCACTTCCACACTCTCCATAATGGTATTGGACAGTTTGAAAGTGGTCTTCTTGATTTTTCCTAGCTCCAAATTGACCCGCGATAGGTTGGCTCGTTGTTCAATGACCACATCGAGCTCACGTCCAACTGCATTGGCGAATTCAATTCTTGCGCTCTGCAGACGTTGAGATGAACCGTCAGCTACAAGTCTCAGCCGTCCGACTCTCACATCACTGGGCAATTCCAAGACATCCACTTCCATTCTTGGGCCTTCCCATTGCATGTCGTCTTCTGGTCTGATGATCAAAATGTATGGATTGGATGGATCTTCTGGGGCATCGTCCGCATGGAATGACGTCCCGAGAATGGACTGGATTTCTTTGGGTCTGTTCCAAAGTGAAGGCGATGCCACGAACAGAACGCCCTTGGGGCTATTGCTACCCATGTCCGCAACAAAATGACCAGAGACGAGGAGAGATTCAGTAAAGTCATGTAGTTGTTGTGAATCCATCCCAAGGTTGAACTCGGTTGCATTTTCGAAGCGCTGCCGTAGGATTCGAGAGAATCGGAAAAGTTTTCTTTGACGCACACGGACCGAGTCAAGAATGGCCTTGTATCGTTTTTCCATCTCAACTGGATTTTCATCGGGCTTGGTTCGAAGTTCCCGCTCAAATGAGCCGGTCAACCGGAGTAACGATTTTGCTGTTAACGAGCTGAACTGTTCGGCGACCTCGATATCTCCGCCCTCCAAGTGACGGCCGATTTCATTCGAAAAGCCCCATTCTTGTTCCAGAATTTCGGCTTCTCGGAATGTGTTCTTGTTGGCACTCAACTTCCAGTTCAGCATTTTGAAATAGAACTTTAGGGCATCGACAATAACAGAATCGAACGCCTCGTCTATACAGGGAGGTAAATCCCAACCAGGTTCCGGATTTGATACCATGACGTACTCCTTCTTTATAAGGCAAGCAAGTCTCATCAGGATCTGGAATTGTGCAATCATCTGGTCTATGATGAGAATGGATTGTTGAGTAGATTCCTTCATCTTTTTCGCGTAAGAGAGCCGCATTCGAATGATTTCCACAATTAGTCGAGAAGGGAAATTGACCAGGGTCAGAAGTTCTTCAATATAAGGAGGCAGATGGCGAGCTGCGAATGCTCCGGCATTCTGGATCAGGGTTACTTTGGCCTTCTTGATGACGTCTCCAATTCCTTTCAACATGCTCTTGTCACTATGCAGAGACTTGAGTCCATCTTCCTTGAGAATGCGGTCGATGAAAGAGGACTCATCGGCCAGATCACCTCCACTCCCATTACGGTGCTTCTGTTTGGTGAAATCGAGCTCTGGATTTCCCACCCATGCTTGAAGTAGACCCAACTCGGTATTGATAGACTGGGTGATGTTGTGCCAGGCGAAAATCGCATCACAGCTGGTTCGGAATGCTTCAGAGGCCGCTCGGCCATGAGCTGTCTCCAGGGCTTGCCGAGAAGAGTAGAGCCACTCGCACTTCTCTATACTGGCAACTCCTTCCTGGACTTGTTCCAATGTCGTTTTGCCGACAACAGTTTCACCCTTGATCTCAAAACCAATGATGCTCTCAACCACGGGTGGCAGATCTTGACGGGCTTCTTCAATCAGTCGCTTCTGCATCGCAATCGGACGTCCATAGTATTTAGCCCTGACCCCAAGCCATATCTCCGAGCCAAGCTCGGATCTTGTCTTTTGCTCCAACGTGCCGATTAACCTCTGCTTCTCTTGCTTGACCACGTCACCTTTCAGTACCGATGCAAGCATCGAGTGCCATTCCAGTCGTTCTCGGTTGCCAGGAATTTGGAATTCTTCTTCCGACGGTTGGAGATTGTCCTCATTACCAAGAAACATCAGAGTCTCATCGTAGGGGTCATCGAAGTGATGCTCTCCCGAGGGAGAATCTTCATCAGTCTCGTCATCAGTGCTGTACCCAATGCTGGGAGTCCGAGGGTCATTGCCGAACCAATCCTGCGGCTGCTGTCTCACTTTTTGTACATAGGCCTTCTCTTGAGCTTTGTATTGTGCATTAGGGTCCCTTCTTGATGACCGCATCGCCTGTGATGAATGTGCGCGGCCGGAGTTTAGGGAAAGGAATTGAGGCGGTCGCCGAGCAGGAGCATAGGTGTTTGAAGGCGTCCGTAAAGGACCACCCGGCCTAGGATTCTGGGGGTCACTAGAGAAGGATCTGTCCATAGCTGTTGGCGGCGCGCCGCCACTGCCACCTCGTGGTCTTGGACCTGTTCCAGGACCTGGTCCATATGAGTTCCACGAATTCAGCGCAGATGAAAAACCCGATGTTGGGGTGTAGGAAGAGATGGTCGAGGTGGGAGTATAAGTGACACCAGGCTCGGACGGGTCGTAAGGCGAGTTTTGAGCATAGCCATATACAGCAGAAGGAACGATGTCTTCGTCAGAGCCCGAGGAAGATCCGCCACCTGGATGGTGCATCTCCTGATGTTCCATGACCAGAGGCAGTCGGCCTTCTTCGATACGCTGGACTTCGGACTTTGGAGGACGAGGGCCGAATTGTCGCGGAGGGAGACTCGAGGGAAGGACAGGCGACGGTGAGTAGAGTTGAAGTTGAGATTGCGTTGGCAAGATTGGAAGTGATTGAGATTCCGGCCCAGCCGTTGGCATCGTGGACGGCGGTGCTTGGGCGGGCATGGGATTTGGGTTTCCAATAGTTGGAGGTGCCATTAGTGGCTGATGCTGCAGGCCTGGAGCTCCAACTGTGGCGTGGCTTCTGGGGATGGCAATGGGCTGCTGCATTTTTGACGCTTGAGCGCCCAAATGGAGAAGACACTCAAATAGTTATCCTCAGGCCAGGACTTGTCAAGTAGATAGATATAAAACACATGATAAGTTGGTATAGGCAAAAAATCTTGAGAACGCGTTGATAGCCTCCACAATCCTCGGACCACTACGAGTACAGACAACTTTTTCTTACTATGGCGCGAAGGGGGTGAATGTCCAAGTCACATCATGACCAGAACCAAGTCTTGACCCCCGGAGAGTGGCTGCTTCTTGCTACCGGCTTGCCCAGCTTGCCCGGATCAGCGTCCCGGCCATTCGCTTCGTGGCTTTCAGGCTTTAGCGATCCCTATTCGGAACCAAGAGCCCCTCCAAGAGCCTCCAACGGCCACACCAGGCCAAACTTGGCGGTGGCTATCCTTAAAACTTGGAACAAAGTCCCGACAATCTTGGAAGTTGGAAGTGGTCTTTTGTTTCAAGGGAGTTGACACACCCAGTGACACCGGGCCACAGAATCCTTCATCAACAACGATTGGTTCATCTCTCGATCTCTTCAATTCTGCATTGATCAGAATAAGGCTGATACAATTCAAGGGGATCTCCGTATGCCAATAAATGAACGCGCAACTTGTCCGTCAGTGGGTGAGGTATCAGTACCTAGGTATGTACGAGTATTCCCATCCTGCACACGTACACATTTCGTAAGCGAAGCCTACATACACTTCTTGCTATCATTCTGAGCGTGACCTACTCGTACAATACCCTCATCTCTGATGTGTAATTGACATGCTGCAACGTCGTGTCAGCTTGTGGAGTGTATTGCTTGCTTACTGTCATTGTGACTGCTCGAGTGTGCCTTGGTCCCCAACAACCAGTCAATCTTGTTCCAATATTACCGACTTGGACAGAATGACGCGATGCGATGACAACTTGGTAGACGAGCACACTCTGATAACCAATCATCTCTGTAGGTCAACCACTCCGGACCAATGTTTCGGTCGCCATTCTTTGTCTTGGAGGTACGAAATAGTCGTAACTTGAAAGTAGGGGCTTGTCTTGGTGAACATTGACGGAGGCGAACAGGTCACCAAGATAGGAGATATCGGGTGCTTCGTCCGACGCACGACCCACGACTCACGGAAGGCGCGGCTGGAAGACGACATGATGCCATCCTCTTCATTTACAAGTATGACCACCATTGACAACACGTGGAACATTGGCTTTATCGATGGATTTCCGTACTTGCGAGCCGACTCGGGGTCTGACAGAAGAGTAATTGTAGCCTCGTGTCTTGCCACAGGCTTGGACTTGATAGACTAGATGTGACTGTTCAAGTTGACTGTAATCTTTTGAAGATGACCAATCAAGTTTCGGTGTGGTCAGAAATCAGAAATCAAGTGGTGCGGCGTACTCGTATGAGTCTGAGATGAGGAACCCAAATACTCCGCGCGCCCTGTGGTTCATTCCGTGGTTCGGAGCATAGCGGGTGAGCGGACCAACGTCAACTTTTAGGTCAAGTTGTACATGGCGAACTTTGACTCGGCTCTTACCGTGCTGGTCCACAAGGTGGCCTCCTTCGTAGGGAGCGATCAATAGTGTAGTCATCACTCATGGTCACAGTTGAGAAAGAAGGCGGTTATCCAACATCTGCCGGATACTCGGCAACCATCATGGTTCATTCTTGTGACCATTACCGGGTGATGGCGAGAGGGCCTTGTCCATATTCTGTCCGCTACTTCGTATCTCGAACAAGTTGGCTCGCTGGGTCGCTGCAGTCACGACGCACTCCAGCTGCCTAAGTACTTGGCACCGTCTGCAAATCCAGATCTTTAGGGGCAGATGATAACCAAGCATGCGGGGAAGGGCTTAAGCATTGTCGGGGGGACTCAACTAGAGGTTGAAGTTTGAGTTGTTCTCAACCACTTGTCCCGCTAGGATATAGTATGCCATGTTGGATAATACTAACTTGTTTCTGTATATGTCGCAAAAGCAAATCTCTCCATCTCGGTTAAATCGAGATTCGAGAAGAAACATCAATGATTCTACGAAGTAACTCTGCAGACCCCCCTATTCGTATGTTCAACCGCAAACATGGCTGTGGCCACGAGGCTCGGCTCCATCAAGCGAAAGCCTGAAGTCAAGTTTGCTTATCAGTGGAGCACGACCATGGAGATGAGGTGGCCGCCCTGGTGGTTGCGGGAAGGGGCGCCCCAAACACGCCCTCGTGCTTGGCAATCTGACTGGATCCAATGGGACACGACATGCTTATCTTTACCTCTACAACCAACTCAACGACCACATCGCTCTCTCATGATCAAATATCTTTCAACCGGGCGTCCACGCCTAATCCACAGTTGCTAGTGGATTCCGAAGGCTTGTGCCTCCTGCGTTGCCCTGCACGGATGCTCTGCAGGGCAGGAGCATGAGTTTCTAAGTTCAGCCTGCAAAAACGGCCTGTCAATCATGCATGTTCGTGCAACAAATCTCAAGTCTGGGCGGAGCAATCGAGACCAAATCATATCCGTATGCGAGAGGCAGATACAGTACGAATCCTCCAACAGGTTACTCAGACCAACATGAGGGTGGTCATGCCTGCTTCCCTCTGCGACACCGTGGGTCTGTCATCACGGTGATCCGTGAGTATCATGCCATATCCGTCTCCGTACTCCCTACTGAGCACGGTTCCCTACGTGACTGTGCCGATGGGACCTGATTCGGTATGCATATAAGACAGCCCAAACAGATGGTGCAACAGAGTCCAGTGTGCAGCATCGGTGGGTCCTTTCAACTCGAATCTCACCGGTTCGATTCGTCCAACGGGGCCATGGTTGAATCTCCGCCTGAACCGGGATATTTGAGCTTACTCTCAGCCAGTTGCCCTAGCCGCAGCCATTTCGCCAATCCACCCACGCTATTTCATACTTTATTTGTCCAGACTCCATTCCCGACATTCCTCCCACACGCATTTAGATACGAACCCCCTCGTACGGCGCCTTCCTGCTCGAACCAAGGGGTTTTAGCCTTGAGTCCTTGACAGAGGAACATGTCTTTTCCGCTTGACTTCAACGCATGATTCAACCTGGAACCCATACGGTAACTCGTAGTGAAAGCAAGGTGGGCCTGTTCTTCGACACCACTATCTTATGGTCGGTCTATTCTAATATTCTTTTCTTTTTCCCGACTACTACCTTCCGTAAAGTCCCTCCCTCCACCTTCTTTCGCCATTCTCGCTTCTTCATAAAGGTAATCGACTGTCCCCTTGACTTCGCTCGTGCAACAGTCCCAGTCTGTACGTTGCTACGATCCTGCGCCTGTTTGCGCATCCCACCTCCACTAAATCACGACCACATCCTCTACCTCGACGCAATCGACTTGCAGAGAACTAATTCACAATGTCCGACGCTTCGGATACCCTTCCTTACGTCCCTCTAGAGGTCTATGAGGGTAATGCTTGCTACTTCTGTCATTCATGCATCGTTCGCCAAACTGACATCATGTAGGCACCTCTATGACTGGTGGAGACTCTTTGACTGAAGATCTCAACCTTTTCTACAATGCCGGCGACATTGCCTGGATGATCACTTCGACAGCCTTGGTGCTGCTCATGATTCCCGGTGTAGGGTACGCGCTCCTCGGTCAAACACAAATCCAAACCCAAACATATACTTACACTAAAACAGTTTCTTCTATTCTGGTCTTGCTCGACGCAAGTCCGCTCTGTCACTCATTTGGCTGTCTATCGCCGCAACTGGTCTCATTTCCTTCCAATGGTTTTTCTGGGGTTATTCACTCGCCTTTTCTCACACCGCCGGCAAGTACATTGGCGACTTGGAGAACATCGGTTTCCGCAATGTTCTCGGTGCGCCATCCGTGGGATCCTCCAAAATTCCCGATCTTTTGTTCGCTGTCTACCAGGGCATGTTCGCTGCGATCACTGTTGCACTCGCCATTGGTGCTGCTGCTGAGAGAGGCCGCATGCTACCAGCCATGGTCTTCGCATTCATTTGGTCGACTATCGTCTACGACCCAATTGCCTGCTGGACATGGAACTCCTCCGGATGGGCTTTCCAAATGGGCGGTCTCGACTTCGCTGGAGGCACCCCCGTGCATATTTCTTCAGGTGCTGCAGCCCTTGCTTACTCCCTGATGCTCGGAAAGCGTCGTGGCCATGGTACTCACGAATTGAACTATCGCCCTCATAATGTTACTCATATTGTCATTGGAACTGTCTTCCTATGGGTTGGGTATGTGGTCCCTAACCAGTTCGCACAGTCTCACGTTTATTGACTATTTTACAGATGGTTCGGCTTCAATGCTGGTAGTGCTCTGGCCGCCAATCTTCGTGCTGTCATGGCCGCAGTTGTCACCAATCTTGCCGCCAGCGTCGGTGGTCTCACCTGGTGTCTTCTCGATTACCGCCTTGAGAGAAAGTGGTCCACTGTAGGATTTTGCAGTGGTGTCATCTCCGGCCTGGTTGCAATCACCCCAGCATCAGGCTTCGTGCCTGCCTGGTCAGCCGTCGTCTTCGGTGTGGTCGGTGGAATCGCTTGCAACTATGCCACCAAACTGAAGTTCCTCCTTCATATCGATGATTCACTTGACATCTTCGCCATCCACGGTATCGGCGGTCTTGTTGGCGACCTCCTGACTGGTCTCTTCGCCGCAGACTACATAGCCCATCTCGATGGTTTCTCCGAGATCAGCGGAGGCTGGCTCAATAAACACTGGATCCAATTGGCCTATCAGTTAGCTGATGGAGTCAGCGGCATGGCATATTCCTTCGTTCTCAGTTGCGCCATTCTCTTCGCCCTCAACTTCATCCCCGGCCTTCACCTCCGTGCTTCTGAGCAGGAGGAGATCATGGGTATGGACGAGACCGAAATCGGTGAATTCGCCTACGACTACGTCGAGCTCAGTCGTGACGTCGTCAACGGTCTGGAGACAGAGGCTGTCCCAGCGTCCCGCCAGAGCCCCAGCCCAGAAAACGATCTCAAGCCCGATGACATCGAGAAGTGAGATCTTTCACTACTCCTGCATGATTACATCTCCCACGCCGATACTTGCCAATACCTGCTCAGTTTTATCACCATCCTAAAAGAATCTTATATTCCCCCAGTTTGATGTCTTTCTTGTATTGTACTGCCTACTGCCATGGTGTTGGGAGAATCCTCGGTGTCGCAATTGATGTGCATAACTTCTTAGCGCTATAATTTCCATTAGGGTTTCCTCGACGCGGCTCGGATGGAGATTGGCTAGCACGAAACGAATATACCATATCTACGCAATATTAATATCAAACTTTCCACACCATCCTCCAAGATTAATCAAGTTGTCCTATCTTCTCGTTAGTTGATTGTCTAACAGAGTATTCCGCAGTCCTTTGTCATGCAAGTTCGGGCGCCTCAACACCTGAAACCCCCAGAGAGGATCCACGGGATAAAGGACAGCCGTTCCCACCGAGTGATGGTTCCACGCGCCGAATTCAATTGTAGACTGTCGACTGTCGATCCATTTTCTGCATCATGCGTTGGACATGAACCCATAGACACGGAGCACAAGAACAGCGCATGAGGTACACAATCTGACGCGCATGTCGTGCCTTGGCAACACAGTACCCAAGGGTCAACCATACTCTGGGCTCGAGTAAATACCTGTCACTTGACTCCTCGTCTCATCACTCGAGTATGACGATTGCACAACATCTACGCGTTTCCGCCTGAGGTGTTGCGGTGTCCGCAGGGTCGATAACAGACAGATTCAAGGCCTGCCTGTTGGAGTGTCTCCGGACTTTGCATCTCGAGGCAAGGCCTTGGGGTAAGTAAGGCAGGAGCGGCCTTGAAATCAAAACTGTATGTAAATTGGATATATCTGAGGATTTCAGGGGGGCAAATGATTATTGTCATGATCATCCCTCTCCTCGCGTCTTTCTGAAAGGATCCTAGACACGGGAGCGGGATTGGACACTCTGCTGTCTCAGCCTGTTTGGCGGTCAAACATTTTTCTGGCCTTAAATGCATCGTTGGACCTCTCGCTTGCCAGTGTGCTGTGCCCGTGCTGATTCTGACAGACGTCAGGCGCGCAGTACGCGGAGGATCCTCATAACGGCCAGGAGGACTACGGGGTAGCTCGAGAGTCATACTCGGCACTTGTCCTGTCTCTCGGTAAAAGCCACCATCTGATCTTGGCGTCAAGTGCCAGGACTTGCATGGCATTGGCAATCCAAACGGAGAACCGGTTGCCCGTACATACCGCTATGTTTTGAACATACTCAGTCTCATCACTCTGCGGACATAATAACGACTCGCCGAGAAGGATCGCGATGTGCTGAGGATGATCCCTTCATTCGCGTCTCACCATCTTTCTCGGCCACCTCTTTCCAGGATATCGTGCACGGCGACAAGGCCAACGGACGCTGTTGTATGCAGAACACCGCAGAAGTTAGCATCTTGCGGAGAATTCCTTCAATGTTCTCACTTGCCGATCTTTGCCACAGATGAAGGCCGGAAACAGAATTCTGTCCGTTCTATTTGTCTGGGCCCCACATGAGCTGAAATGGCTTAAACAACCATGCTGCCTTGCTGCCTCAAAAAACAATTGGACCATTCATAGTTGGCAATTTGAATGCACAAGACGTAAAACATGCAAAAAAGCACACATACCAGTAAAAGTTGCCATGGCGAAACTCATGACATTGCAGACTTGACCATATTCACCACCGCCCACAAATATCCAGGCGCAAGTGACAATGATCATGCCACCAATGACGATGGCTCCGAGTATCACTATGCGCGTCGTTGCCCAACCGTCGCGGAACTCAAGGCCGAGACCACACTCTCCTTCTTCCCCATACCACTCCCTTGTCTTTTTGGCGATCAGTTCGCTGCGCTTGGAGAATCGATCAACCCACTCATGCCCACGATTCGGGATCGTGTCTGGGTGCTTAAAGTACCGGTTCAGTTCGATGCGAAAGTGGCGCTGGAATTGTAGTTGATCACCGGGGGCGAGATCATCCTTGCGATACTATTTACATGATGTTAAAAAAGCGTTGTTTAGTGGAGGAGCATCATTTGAGAGGGTTGGGGAAAGATTTAAACCCGTGGATTCAAGGTCAAGGATAGCTAGAACAGATAAAGCCGGAACGTGAACGAGGGAAATCGGCCACGAGTTAGCCTTGCCCAGTGGAACAAGAGTAAAAGTGACAACCGCAATATTCGTCCGCTGACCACCACAGAAGGAAACTCACCGAGATTGGCACAATTGCCTTCAAGGTTTTGAGGGTCAGATGATAGCGCATCCACCTGTTTCGCATGTAGGTGCGATACTCGCGACGTAGCGCTAAAAATAATCGCTGATCATTGTACTTCGCAGGGACGAAGCTGAAAATACGAATCTTTATGCCGCCATCATCATCATTGTTTGCGAATAAACAGAGTTCGACGCGTCGCCGTCGGTCGCTGTGGTTCGCTGTACGTCAATGGGTGATTGATTATCGGCAAGCCTTCCCAGGAGTGCGACGAATGTACACAAGGCTGGGGATCTTAGGAAGTGGGCTTACATTTGCCATTCATGAGCAGATGGTTGCCGTTGGTGGTGTTGCGGCAGAGGCAGATCAAACTGATTCTGATACGGGTATTGTTGCTGTTGCTGTTGCTGTTGCCAATACTCCCTTGGGAACCGTGGCTCACTGGTTGCGCGGCGATGCGTCGGACTATCATAGTACCTTGGACGGGGAGCTGTGTTCATACTGGGTTGCAACATCGTTTGCACAGGCGCAAAATAGTCTGCTCCCTGGCGGACATGTGGTCTGCCCCGATAACCTGAAAATGGGGGGTCCGCCATATCAAAGGTCCCTCAGGTACCAAGTGGCTGCTCCGTTCAACGGGCTCAGGTGGTCTCAAAATTTGAATGAATCCGGTAGCTGCACACTCTGATAACGAGACACGGCTGGGAGAAAAGTGATCGCGTCAAACCGCTGGGAAAGTTACTTCCAAGTTGGTTGCACGTCGACTGCAACAGCCATCGTGTTTTAGTTCGGCCAGAACACGAGTTGGCGGGAGGGAGCGGAGAAACCTCGTATTCAATCCTGTGGCTTATTTCTTGAGAAGGCACGACTCAGATTCGGGGCGTTTACACGGAAGACACGTACATTAACATTCCTGGTCCTTTGAATCTGATGTAGCGATACGCGACTCACCCTCTTATTGCCTCTTGCCAACTTTCTTCCCACCATCCCACTCCCTGGTGGTCCCGATACATTTTGTCGTTCTCCAGCTTGTCGTCCTAAGCACGAAATGCGACAGATTCCATGCTAACTCGTTTAGCTAGCCAACAGGGATGACATTGAACTTGTTGTCCTCGTCCTAACCTCTAGACTATAGTTCTGATACCTAGGCTTAAAAGCGATAGTCTCCAAAATCAAAACACAGGTCAAGATCTTCCAATCTGCCAAATTCTTGCGAGAAATCGAGTTGGACGTAAGGGTCGAACATCTCAGAATACCAGGTCTCGGTGGGGTCAATAGAATGGGCCTGAGGATCATTCTCCACTATAGTTGAAGCACTCGGGATGCTGGCAGTCGCTGATGAGATGCCTTTCGATCGAATACCTGTAAAATATCGCTCCAGAAGGAGACCATAGCATGCCGCTGGGTGTGATTCATCCACTGAAGAGACTTTTAGAGCTTGAATGGTCTGCTCAAGGAGACTCACCAGACTGACAGGTTGAGCACCTGTGTCAGCCTTGATGTCTCGAATACCAAGGATTATTGCTTTGAGGATGAAAATAGAGGCGCCTAGAACGCGGTGGAATATCCGCATAGGGTGGAAGCGAAGAAGGTTGGCTTTCCCTAGCTCGACAGTTCGCTCGAGAATCTGCCTAGCATCGCTGATGACTTGCTGAACAAAATGAAATCCAGGATCCTGCTCCGTGCTGATCGCCGCAAGATTGCCTGGGGTATAACGGGGAGATTTGATAGTGTCCTGAGCAAGAGTGTGCTGAATCATTCCCTGCACTGAAAGCGAGTTCGTGTACATTCTCACTGTATGATACTCAATGAAAAGGATATCATCGAGTGGTTCCTTCGATTTTGGAGCTGAAGGTCGAGCATTCTGATAGTCTTTCAGATTTTTCTCATGCCACTGTTTAAGCAGCGGCTGAAAGTGTTCCAAGAGCTCAACGTAACCTTGTGTCAGTAGAAGCTCGCGCATTCTAGCTTCAGATGAGAATAATATTCCATGGATAGATTTGGATAACTTCATCAGGTCAAGCCAGGCCACAATAAGTGTGTTGGTTGGCTTTGACAATCTGCTTAGAGCTGCGTGACCGATGGAAGATTCAATCATGGAGTGGAAGCCAAGTCTGGCAGCGATCTGAGTGACATAGATGCACAATAATTCCTGCAGCCTCAGCCTTCTGAACTGCTCTGAACCTGACCCAGAGTTCTCAAGGTCTCGATGATCTTGCTTGGTGAAAATCCCCATCTCGTGTCCAAGTAACTGTGCAGTGCCTAGGAACATCCAACACATGCGGTCAGCCAGCTTTGCGGGCCCTACAATATCTTCGATCGAAGTATTAATATTGGCTGGCGGATTCTGCAGTTCTGGAAGGTCTAAAGCCCAATCATAGGTGGAAGCTACAGATTGGCTTGTTCGCGGGTACCATTCGGAAAGAAGTAGCAGTGCCTCAATCGAAGAAATTGAACGCAATCTATGTTCGGACACCCTATCATGGCCAAGAGAGATGAGCTGTATCAATGCCTGGACATATCTCCACAGTTCATCATGAATCACCTGGGCCCTAGACAGGGTTCCTGGAAGAGCATGGTAACGCGCAGAGATTAGCAGGATTGTAGGACATAGCAACGGCTCCTCTGGGAGATGTTGATGATAAGTTTTGTGGCCATCAAAGGACTCGATCAAGATTGGAGTATGAGGCGCCAGGTTCTGGAAGAATCTAGCAGTAGTGATATGTTAGATCTGGTAAAGCATTTGAACAATGAATGAACAAACTTACTCATCGGCTAAGAATATAGCTTCTTCTGCCGCTAGAAATTCCATTTTCACGCATCGGGACAAATTCCAGGCGGACAGAACGTTGGCATTGGCAGATGAATTTTGCACATTGGTTCTTGTAGAGGGAGTGCGCGATCGAGTGTTCAAATCCGTGTTATAACGGCGAGTACTCATGAATACTGCAGAGCTCTGCCCTGAATAGATGGGATCCTCTTGATTAGCCGCAGCCGCAGCCTCAAAAAGAAGATCAATCGGGTCATTGCCCTTGGAAATCACCTTTCGCATAATGACATCATTCAGATGGTTCTCATTTATTGATGGAACATCTAAGTAGTCAGGCGTCTTATGTGTTGATCCTATGTGATCAGCCACCGATACCGATGCACCAGCACAATCACTGTAAGTATTCCTTAACGCAACAGGTGTTGGTCTGATAACATCGTGATGATTGTGTAATGTTCGTGACTCTGGAGCAGATTGGTCTAGTCCTATGAGATTTTGAGCGGTTATTGAACTGCTGAGCTTTGTATGGGGAACATCTCTACCAATCTGGATGGCGATGGCATGGGAGGCAAGATCAGCTGAGGATATTGGCGAAGCCGTATCGGTAGACTGATTCGCTGGCGTGCCAACCTTGCGACGTTTTCGCGAGCTGCGGCCTTCGCTGAACAAACATTCCCGCTCTTCTCGACGACACCGAGCGCATGGGGGTCCGGAAAATGCAAATATGCCTTGGCCACTCCCACCAAGCTCGCAACGAGCCTTATGCTTCCGGCAGTTCTCACAAGCTATATAGATGCGGTGGAATTGGCGGTCACCTCTTTTATATAACTGTGAGGGGTCAGGATGATTGACATTGTGGTTGTTCAAAGGCATGCTTTCCCAAAGTAGCACGTAGATTTGCTCGTAGTAGATCGTAGTTGAGCAGTGAGGTTGGATCAATGGACTGAGGTAGTCGCACAGGCTTAATTTTTAGTGTCAGGGAGCGCCCAACCACAATTTGGGGTAACTGCGGAACAAAACCGCCGACTACCCCCCAGAGTAGGTACTGATTGGCTTTTGAGAGGCTGGTGGGGGTCCAGACTTCATACATAAAGATGCCTGGTCAATGGCTATTGCGTGATCGGTTTCTGCTGAGACTGAGTCAGGATCAGAGACCGAAGGAGATGCGTCAGTCATCTCAAAAGAGGGACATCCTTGAGCGCATCCATTGGGATACTACCTGGTCGCTCGAGTTCATTTATTTTTCTACCAGTGCGGCAGAATCGTTGAGCCAAATCGGCTTCGCAGAGCTATGAGTTGATTTGCACGAATCCAGAGGCTAGCTTTAGACAGAAGTGAATACTGTGGAAAAACCAACCGCCTCATGAGGGTGGTGATCCCCAATTCTGGATCTGAGACTGCATAATTTGCTTCACGGGCTCCACAGCAACATGAACCATGTTATCAATATCCAGCTTAGTCTTGGTTTGCCCGCTATCACACCATTTCACTGCCTGAGTCTCAACAGAGGTGGGGTCATCGACAACGCCTCGAATGAAGGATGCCCATTGCAGCTTGCACTTCGCCGATACCTCTAGATGGTCTAAAATCAGGGGAAAGTTGTGGGGCATGGCTTCATACTGCTCCACAATGACAGGGATTGTTTGAGAGGACAGATTGTGAGCCAACAATAGACCCTGATCTGCTAGACACTCTTCGCCGACACATATGTAAGTAGGGGGTGCCTCTCGCCAGTCTTTGGCTGTCACTGGGGAGACCAAAGGATGAACCAAGGTGTCATCATTAGCATAGACATGATGGCGTGGGGGACTAGCTGGCCAGATACTGTCTCGATCATAACCCAAAAATGGTGGACCAGGACAGGGAATGATATCGTATTTGAGATTCGATTGTTCACTGTTGGTTGGAGCACGGGTCATATCGTTATATGGCGAAAGTGATGTAATTCCTGCTGGCAATGGTAGGTCTCTCTTACGTCCCTGCCACATGATACCACCTGATTTATCCCACCTCCTGATTTCAAGAATCAGCTGTATCAAGGCGAGTACAAGGTTTCCGCCGGCACTGTCGCCGGCAAAACAAATGTCGCTTGCGTCTACCGCGGTGTGTAGACTTCCCTCAGGTGGATATAGTAAGCAAAGATAACCAGCAAGTGCGTCTAGTAACGCTGCAGGGAAAGGATTTTGAGGCGAAAGACGATATCGTACGGCAAAGCAACATCCTCCAGTTTCCTTGGCTAAGTAGTGGGTGATATCCTGTCGTGCTCTTCCCATGCGCCTAAGCGTGTCAGTGGTGCTTGTGTTGTTAAACGCTGTATTTTGAAGGTACATTACCAAAACTGCCCACCATGAAGGTATAGTATCGTGGTATCATTCTGTATCTCTCCCTTTAGCGCCATGAAACTTTCCACTTCCGACCTGTTTTGGTCCACAGTTGCAAGATCTTTCCGATGTCCGATCCATTCGGCCTTTATGGATGTCAACGTTGGGTTTGAAAATGTCTCCGTTCCATTGCCTAGCCGTTTGATGGCAGCAACAGCGACATCTCTAAGGTCTGTGTCGGCCGGGAGTGTCAAATCAACTTTCGAACGGTGAATTGGGAGGGCATTGCTATATTCTCGCAATGATGCTCGTTGGCTATCCAGGAGAGATCCAGGGGAGGGATCGGTGAATGCGGCTCGAATAAGAGCTACGAGCACTGCAGTTCTGAGGTCCCAGACTGAGGCTGTTTCCGACACACCGAGTAAATGTAACAATGCCGCTTTCACAGTCGCCGGGAGATAGTGATAGAACAACGTGAGCTTTACCATGGTAAGGCTATGATTAGGGGCTATGAGGTCTCGACCGTCGTTTCGATGATTTTTTAGATGTAATACGAACTCAAAACGAAGCCAGTTGCTCTTTCAAATCGAGATATGCCTCTTGTGTAAAAGATATTAAATTTGTCCTCATGCATCACTTTTTGCGGTACTTAAATGAGACCTATCCGGCGGATAGATAAAATGCCCTCAATGCAATGAGAGATAAGTCTATCCGGCCAAATGGCGCAAGGCTGATTGACTCTCGAATATTATTAGACACCTATCCATCCGTCGGATAGCCTCCTCTGACTTGATATCGGCAGCTTACAATATGCTTTGATTGGCCAGGTACCTCGTTCCAAACCATCCGACGGATAGAAACGAAAAGGTTGCAGGTCTTAGGGCCAATTATTCTAGCATTAACCCCAGAAATCCCCACAGCGGAAAAACAGCGGGGGATGCATAAAGATGCAGGGAGAATCCAGTCCTCCGAGGAGCAGACATATCAAGGAGTCAGAAGCCATAATAAGAGAGCACGCCTCCCGCAGTAGCCATCTAGCACCGTACCCTTAAAGTCGTCAGATATCCACTTCACAATGGTTGTTGTGGTCAGACTCAAAATGCATCCAAACGACGGGGCGACCAAAGCCGAGGCTACCCATGTACCAGTCGTGACAAAAGAGCCAGGGACCACGGTGGACTCCGCTCTGACCTTCCTGCACGAGGCCAATATCACAACCATCAGCGCGGAAGATGAAAAGATACTCCTTCGAAAGATTGACTGGATGATCATGCCTCTGATGTCGGCAGTCTACCTCATGCAATTCATCGACAAGAACCTAAGTATACTTCCAAGTTAAATCTCGTTCGTGTTAATTCTGACACCCTGAAGTCAACTTCGCGAACATTATGGGACTGGGAAAAGACACAAACACTTCTCCCACTCAATTCTCCCATCTTGCGCTATCTTTCTGGGTCTCTTACCTCGCGTTCGAACCAATCTCAGGGTATCTGCTACAAAAATTGCCAGTGGCTAAATATCTGGGCATCAATGGTAGGTACATTCCAGATATGCAGTGAATCAGGAGAGCTAAAGAGTATCCCATAGTTGTTCTATGGGGAGTCTGTGTTGCATTGAATTGTGTTTGCAAGAACTACGCCTCTCTCGTTGCGCTAAGAGTTCTGCTGGGGGTTTTTGAAGCATGCGTATCACCTGCGTATGTGAAATCATTCACAGCGACCAAGTCCTGATGATTAACATCTGTCTTCCAGAATGATACTGATGACCTGTATGTGGTACAAGAGAAGAGGTAAGCACGCTGATGCTTTTCAGGTCCTTCTTTGGTCTAATTTCAGCAGAACAACCGCTTCGCGTTGGTATCTGGTGTGGGACTGTGGGCGTTGGCATCATCATCGGAGCATTGTGCTCGTTTGGGTTTCAACATTATCTCGGAAGGAGTTTTAAATCCTGGCAGGTGAGTTCAAAATGCTCATCAACTTGGGACAGTGATAAATTGACCTGTGAAAGATTATGTTCCTCATATTTGGCCTTGTCACCATCGTTCTCGGGCTGCTTGTGATCTTATTCCTACCTGACAATCCTATGAGCTCCAGGCTGAGTGACCAAGAAAAAATCATTGCGATTGAAAGACTTCGGGGAGACACAACTGGTGTCGAAAATAAGAATATTAAACCAGCTCATATATTTGAAGCCATAAGAGATCCACACACGTGGCTGATTTGTGCGATCACGACAGCTATCAACATTCCCAATGCTGCTGTCAGTACTTTCCAGGCTGCTATCATAAAGAGGTAAGTTGGACTATTTCTGCTATACGCGAGATGGAAAATGCTGACCATGTAGCCTTGGATACACTTCGAAAGAGGCAGCTCTGCTTACCATTCCCAGCGGGGTCATAGCCATCATCGCCATACTGAGTGCTTGTTTCATTTCGTTCAGATACAACACTCGCGGACTTGTCATTGTTTCTCTGTTAGTTCCTGGTATAATTGGTGCTACACTGATGGCTTTCCTACCCACCTCCAGCAAACTTGGTCGCCTATTCGGGACTTATCTCACCAACACAATTCCTTCCAGTATGACAGAATTCACTCATTTGACATAAAAGGTGCTGAAATCTCTCAGGTACACCGCTCATATACTCATGGGTCGCTGCGAATGTTGCAGGTCATACCAAGAAAGTAACAATGAATGCCCTTCTCCTCATGTAAGAAATTCCCGTTCCAAGGATGAAATCAAATGTGTCTAACATAGCTATAGGGCCTTTTGTCTTGGAAATATCCTTGGTATGTTTCGTGCTGATATACACAGAATCCAGGACAACCTCTTATGTGGTTTGTAGGTCCATTAACGTTCACTGCGCCACCCAACTACATTGCAGCGAAGATAGCGATTATTGCTGTCCTCGGTTTTGCTATCATCCTCATCGCTGTACTCGCACTTCTATATCATCGAGAGAACTCGCGTAGGAAGGAAGTGGAAGATTTTAGCCAGAGCATGAATGACTCGTCGTTCTTGGACTTGACAGATCGTCAGAATAAAGAGTTTAGAGTAAGTGCTGTATACGAAGTTGAGGACGATAGAGTCTCCCGATCGCTGACGTCCACAATCAATAGTATGTCCTTTGATTCACACAAGCTGAGCTGTAAGTCACTATATGCCTTCCCACTGCCCAAACAATTTGGCCGTGGCGGACGCATGATAATCATAAGCATGTCTACTAGAACATCAAAGAAGATCGATATAGGCTGATTGCAGGACAGTGAGGATAGGCGCAATGGATCGTGAAGGAGATTTTGTAGTTTTCGATGAGAAGAGGTCGTAGCAGGACAGGACGTCGGTGAGAACTGCATATGAATCAGGCCATCCCCCAAGCAATCAAGACCTCAAAGGTCTCCTCACGAAGTTAGCTAGCGGCAAGACTACTCTCAGCAAATCCTCCTCCTATAATCTCGGATCTCAGAGTCTTTTCAAGTTCATCCTATCCCTGCTTAACAGTAGCGCACAACTCCTAATAAAATGATTTAACTACATACTATGAGTAGCATTCGTCAGCAAGCTCTGATAAGCCCTCATATCGGCTTGCTTGACCGCCTCATCAAGTTACAGCACTCATAGCATGGTAAATCCTTTACAACTCGACTGTAACCCCACGAAACCACCAACGGGATGTCTCAACCCACCCTCCCCTACAACACGACGGGGACATCAGCCTCGTACATCTCCCGAGCAGCAGACGTAGTATCACACGCAATGCTCCCGAACGAGCTATGGCGCCTCTTCTTTCCAGTCGCGGGAACAGGACAACCAGCATCATCAAACGGCGACAGGCCACGTCCTCCCCTCCCAGGATCCTCAGAAGCAGAAGCAGAAGCAGCCATACTGCAGAGATACAACGCCGCGGTAACCGAATACCTGACCTCTAGCATCGCAGATTCAAACGGCGCATTCATCACCGAAGCAGCCGACTTCTCCGCGATTGCGGCCTGGTGGCCTCCTGGCTCGCATGACC